>NC_070578.1:5414415-6014415 GCF_027409825.1 Scomber japonicus
ATGTCATTTCATATTGCATTATGGACATATAATATGGAGCATTTACTGCAGGAATATCTGGCTATATATTCATAAAACAAATGAAACATTGATGCTAAAATCATATTAAAAAAACATTACAGCTTAATGCAGAGGTGTCCAAACTATGCCATAAAGGTTTATGTGCCTGCAGGCCAACCCATCAGGAGCACACCAGGCTTGACTCATTTAATCAACTGATCTCAGTCTTCAAACAGTTGATTGGTTGCATTGTGTTCTTGATTGGTTGAACCAAAAGCCTGCAGGCACACAACCCTTTAAGGAATAGTTTAGACATGCCTGGCCTACCGTAAACCAAAGAGATGAAAGAAAACAAACAGTAAAGACAAATCCAAACTGTTCTGACTGTGAGAAACGTCATTGCATTTCATTTTTCCACCTCCTCCATTATTTTACATAAGTATTGTTGATTGTTCATGACACTCAGTCAAGCATTATCTCCATAGGCAGCCATTCAAACTCACCCAAGCCTGTTGTGGACTTATTAACTAGTCCCAGTTCACTATGAACTTTGTAGGTAGGTTAATTAGAACTTTGTTGAGCAGGGAAAGTACAGTACATATAAAAAGTGAATTAATTACTATGAACATTAACTTTTCATATTCAAATTCAAACAAGCTTTATTACTGCCATTTTTTTTATATTCTCTTTTTTTGTGTATATGTTGTTTTATGTGCATAATCTGTTGCTGTTTTTATGTGTATTAGCCACAGAGGACACACAATTTTGTTGTACTGCTGTGCAATTACAATAAAGACATTGAATTGGATGGGATGGAATTGAATTGAATTAAACTGAATTGAATTGGACATAACAGATCAGCAATCTATATTGCCAAAGCAATACAGGAGGTTACTAACATTGACAGATGATTACAAATCAATATACAATATGCAAATATCAACCAACATATCAAATCTATTCTTTCTGTATGCTATCAAGAAGCCTACTTTCTGATGTACCTCAGTCTGCAAGACTGGAGACAGTTTGAAAAAGGTGCTATTCTTTTTTTCATTGAACTGGGCTTGATTTACAACATAAGAGAAGAAGAGTCTCAAAGATTCTTCTACAGCTCACTGAAGTATCTAAAGTGCTCCAGGAATAAAATGTATCTTTATTATTATATTTCACATAACACCTGCAAATTAGACAGGGTTATAATGAAAAAGTGTTTGGAGCAGTTTTTCTTGTCCTCATCACAGCTGAGAGCAGATCCACCTTGTTATCATCACTGTCTTTCATACTTCCTCTGCCTTCATAAATACTTCACTAAATATGTTTTCCTTATCAGGGAGGAAGAGCCTGCCTGTGCAGGTGAGGTATTCACCATCCTCATGTATAAACACACAGTGAAGCCATGACTTACGCACCTACCACTCATGGCATCGCAACTATTCACACAAGATATGCTGTTGTTGTTTCTGGGAATAGAAGTATATACTTAAAGGTTATTTTAGGTGTAATACTTGAGTTAGCTACATGAGCAACACTTTACATGAAAAAGCAGCTTGGTTTGGCTAGTTTAACTGCCTCGTTATTGTGGACATGTGCATTTGTAAGTCACGCTGTGTATAGAGAGATATTCCCATGTCACACATACGATTGAGCAACCCAGAGTGAGGCAACCCGGCTGTGACAGTTAAGACAGGAACTGTAGTCTGGCTGGAAGGTAGTTAGCACAATAAATAGCACGAGGCCTTCTTGGTTCGCCTCAAAGGGATGTGGTGTGGGCTGAAGGTGTTGAGGAGGAAGGTACACCGAAGTCCCCCCGAGCAAACGTAACCACAACTCATGTCTCTGAATGACCGAAAGACAGCTTAGGGGGACTGAACGACTGCAACCTGCAATCCAGTCAAGCTCCATGATATTCACATGCATGGTTCTCTTTGAGATCTCTCCATGTGTTTGGATGTGAAAAGGAATCCTATTAATCACAGACGATCAATATGAGGTTATAAAACAATACGTACATCAAATAACAAGGTTTCAACATCTAGTCTAGTCAGCAGCTATGAGGCTATAATGCCGACATCAGAAACCAAAACTAAAGCATGATTTATAAATGGAAAGACAGTTTTGCTATTTTCTTTCCCACCAGTGGCACAAACATGTAGTTTGGCTTGCAGATGGCAAAGCTAAAAGGGCAATGTTCTCAGTTAGCTTATTGCTTGTAATTAAATGTAGCTAAATGTTAAGTACTTGATGTTGAACAATCTATACAAAACTTGGAAAATGTGGACTGACAGAATAAAGACCCATAGCCATGTAAGATAAACACCTTTGCCTTTATATGTGTACAGCAAACTGTAATACAACATCTTATATATAGATGTACATGCAGATTATCTGATGCTGCTAATGGTATTATTTTGGCTTTAACCAACCCTGAGTTGACTTCTGCCAGGTTCTTGTGTAGAATGTGGAACCATTGGCGTTCCAGCATGTCATTGTTGTGTTATGTTATGTGTTCTTTTGTATTTTATTGCATTATTGACCCCATGAGCTTAATAAAGTTTGAGCTGAACTGAATAGAATTAAATCTGGATACATTTAGACTGCTGTATATGTAGATACTAAAGACTCTTCGATGTTGACGGAACCTTACATTTGGCATCCAGTGTTAGCATTGAGATTTAAAGGACCACTGTGTAGAATTTAGTGGCATCTAGTGGTGAGGTTGCAGATTGCAACCAGCTGTGCAGGAGAACCTATGTTGGCCACAAAACTCACAAAAGAAGTGAAAGGTTCTCTTTACAGCCAGTGTTTGGTTTGTCCATTCTGGGCTATTTGTAGAAGCGTGGCTGTGCAACATGGTGGCCACTTCCTGTGTAAATATAAAGGGCTCAGTCAAGTTGATGAAAACACAATGATTCTTGTTTTCAGGTGATTATACACTCATTAAAACATATTAAACTAAACTAAACTAACCACTAAATTCTACATACTGCACCTTTAAGAACAGTTATCCAACCCAGTACTTATATCAAGACAAGTGGACTGACAAATAAACATCATTACTCTCTCTGTCATGCACTTTATACACTGTACTACTTGTTTTTTTCTTTAACACAGTCCATGTTTGAGGGTGAAACATGATGCCTCTTTCACTGCAGACTCTTGACCTTGAAGCAAAGAGGTCCTCGACAAAAGAGGAAAAAAAAAAAGTGGAAATGCAGGTAGCTCTACACATGATACTGGTACACTGTTTTGATCACTATTTTCTTGAGATGAAGTGATAAGTAGAAAGCTCTCTCTGCGTCTTTGAGTGTGCATCCGGCTCTTTATGTACAACAAAGCTTTTCTTTTGTCTTTTTATTGTTAGAGAGAAGTGAAGCTCTCTGTGATCATATAAATATAATATAAATATAATGTTTTTATATAGCCAAATTTACAATATTACTGCTCTCATTTATATGATTTTTGTCTTTCTATTGACCAGCAATAGGTCTGTCACTACAGTATAACTACTTCTGTTGGACGATATATTGTCTCAGAATGAATCACGATAAATAATATTATTGTCATTTGAAGATCATTTTATACCACTGATATAATGATAATATATTGTAATAATGCAAGGGGGAGGGAGTGGGATTCTGTTGGGGAGAGTTATTTACCGTACAGGACGTACACTTGGAGAAATGGAGGATACTACTTGTTTAGCCAATGTGACATGAATAGCATCTTAGCTGCTAATGTGAAGTGTGGCAATACTGAGGTCAAAGGTCATGTCCATGTATCATATGATAAGTCCATATATAGACATGATGATGTTGATAATTACGTTATTGTACGATAAGTCCATAATGTAATTATTGTGACAAGCTTACCCAGCAGTCGGCTCATTATTTATGATTAAAAGCAGTACAGCTGGAATGCCATGCAGCTGGATGCACACCTCACAGTGTAATGAAATCATTATAAAAATTGGCATCCTTGTGTTATAAAACTTATGTCGTAAGCTTGCCCGACCTCGGCTTGTTCATACTTTTTACGGTTAATGAACATTCTTTGCCTGCTCTGTCAACTCCCTCTGGGATTTCTCTGCTCATCTTTCTCATATCACACAGTTTTTATGACTGTACACTGCTTGAAGCAATGTAGTTTTTACAGTCATGTCTTTTCCTTATCACCACTATCCCTCAATGCTGTACTTTTACTGCTTTTATTGTTTATTTAGTGTTTTGGAATCCTGAATCAGATGCATACAATTGATCATAATCAATAAGATCAGTCAATTTGTCCATACTGTAGTGCTTTCTCACAGTTATTTTAGACTGTCACTCTCTTATTATCAGTGTGTCTCTATCTCTTAGTTTGTCTCAGCCCTCCCAGATATGGTGTACACTCCTCCCAGTGTGTGTGGACTTATCAGATGGGTACCACACACACATGTCATGCTGGTGGCTGGTGTGTGTGCGTTTTGAGTGTGCCATGTTTCTCAGATTTGTACATCATGGGTCTTCTTGGGTGGCGAACCCTCCTACATAACAGCCGGCCATGCTTTGCCTCCAACAGAGCCAGTGGGCAGATTAGCAAAACAACTCGGTGAGTCTTGCTAGACAAAACAAGTTGATGCACAACGTTAATGTGCGACTACAGCTGGTAGTTTGGACCAGCGGTTTCCAATCATGTGCCATCAAGCCCCACAGATCTACAGCTTTTTCATTCCGAGAATAATCTGATTTCACAGACGGACCCAAAACTTCAGCTATTAGTCATAAAAGAAAAAACAAAGCTTGCGTTTTTTTCCCTCCCCACTTGGCCTACCACCTCGTAGATCTCCTTTCAGTTCTAAATGAACATAATTGAAAGGTCATCATGGTGTGTGTCATTATAGCAATATAACTTCATGCTTGTACATTTGTCTCTAAATAAACACAGACCTAATTTCCTAGCATGGACACATCCTTCCCTGCGCTAATATGACTGGAATGTCAACAGCCTTTTTTGCATATAGTCTCATCATGTTCCTTCAAGTCTCTGCTGCACTCTCCTCCCTCTTTATGTCTTCTCAAAGCCTTTTATCCCTCCGCTCATGCTGTGCCAATATTCCTATTGCACTCAGGTATTAGGTAGTAGACGACACACCTTGAAAACAATCCAGGTATGGAATCTTCCGTAAAACAGGATCTCAGTTTGACAAATATTGTGAGCCATAAATTCATATTTATTTGTAGTTTTTATAGCTCAGTCATCAATTTTTATTAGTGACAAGAGGGAAACAAGGAGAATTTAAATCACACTGCAGAGATTGGATGTAATTAATAGAATTTTCCGATCATCAGGAAATAAATCAATCAATCAGATTATTTTTGTTAAAAAAAACAAAAAAAAAAACAGGCCTGTAGAGAATACAGAACATCCAGAGGAATAGTACGAGTTAAAAAAACAACAACAACCTCCTGAGCTAAATCTGTCTTCATCTTAAAGCTCAATATACAACAATGACTATGTGTAATGTTAAAGGCTTTTTCTTATCTGACAGGTGAGGAGTGTGACTTTAAAATGAACACCAAAATCACTACTACAATGCTAAAATCTATAAAAAACGGATTTATTATGGAAGAGGTGAAAGAAAACACAGGTTAAAAAGATAGTGCTATTTAATACAGTGTCTCCTGCAATGTTATGTATGCAGCTGGATTGTACATTGCCAAAAATTTGCACATAACGCAATATGATCTGTCGTACACAAGAATAATTTGAATTAATGTAATTGAATTTACTTTAATTACAGCTGTGGCTCAGGAGATAGAGCGGTCGTCCACTAATTGGAAGAATGACGGTTCGATTCCTAGCTCCCCCCTGTCCACATGTCACATATAACATGTCCATGTGTCCTTGGGCAGGATACTTAACCCCAAATTGCTCCCAATGGTTGCACCAACAGTGTATGAATGTGTGTGAATGTTAGCATAACGCCACCACCACAACCAGTTCTCTTCAGCTCTATGTAGCATTTTAACATCATTTGCATAGACCAGATTTCCAGTGAAAAAGCTGTAAACACCTACTATACACTACCTGGCCAGCAGCTGCAGCACCTGCAGATAGACTAGGTTAGCAGCTAGCTGGTGAACATCATACCAGGCACTTTTAACCATCCAGAGTAAAAATGATCACACAGTTAAACACTACAGCTAATGAGTCTTTTGGCTGCAGCTGAGTGAAAAATGGACGTACCTGGAAGACTTTTGGCAGGCAATTAAAGGCTTGAAAGCTCCAAGCCACAGTATCATTTCACCTGCTTTTAGAGAAAATGGATATGTTGCTTTAGTAATATATTACTATTACTTTGACCCTGTTTCTGTGCTAGTTTGTATGCACAGTAACTGTAATAGTCTCTAATGAATTGCACAGCAATGCTGGTGTAATTTTCCCTATTTTGTTAAATATATGGAAGGAAATCCAGATGTGGTAATTGTGTAGTTGTATCAGCCATTAGGGTCCACAAACAGCACTTTGAGATCAGTGTAACTGCATGCTATGACTGGCTTTTGATCCTTAAAGTCATGCTACAGTATCAGTGGCCGTTGTAAACAGCAGTGTTTGTCTGTTGTCAACGCAGCACAGTCAGAGAGGCAGAACTCTGCCAGTTCCTACTCATCACGATCTCTCCAAATATTTACTCATGCATCACCTCAGGCACTCACTGAGAGGAGGGGAAAAACCAAAAGTGGCAAATTACAAAGCAACAGCATGCCTTCTTTCTGCTGCAGTGGGCTGGGGAAGGGTGGAGTGTGTGTCTGTGTGTGTGTGTGTGTGTGTGTGTGTGTGTGTTTCTGTGTGTGTGTGTGTGTGTGTGTGTGTGTGTGTGTGTGTGTGTGTGTGTGTGTGTGGGCATGCCTTGATGTTGACTGAGAAAATGTCTGACCATACACATGAAGTACCTAGCTGGTCCACAGCAGTTTTGCGGTGGGTTTGTTTAGAGAGAAACAGTGAAAAAAAAGACACAAAAAAAGACACAGCAGCCACATCTGAGTAAAAATCATTTGTGAACATTTGAATGACGATATGTTGTTATTGTGATTCCATAGCATGTATTATAATATATCAATATATACATAAAATTAACTGATAACAAATATACGCCAATGAAACACCATGTACTGTACAATTCTGTCACACATACCACCAGGCAGTAAATCATAATTACTCCCTTCACATCTGCTGCTACCATGTACCACATCTGTTCCAATGTTTAAAGGGAAATTACTTTGTTTTTTTTATATATAAGTTATTTTATTTTTGTAAATCAAGTTTTATGATCATTCTATCATATCAGACTGCAGACATCTGTGAGATCACAAGAATACCTTTGAAGATAAAAACCACAAGACTAAGAGCCTATAACTATAGTCCTGGCTGTAGTTGAGCTAAATGCTAACATGTTTACAATGATTTACCATGTAAACATGCATGAATGTAGCACTAAACACAAAGTGTAGCTGAGGCCGATTGGAACGCCATTGGTTTTACAGGTACGTGGTTACAAATCAAAGTATTGGCCATTTTTAAAATTTGGACCAGATGATGGATGAAATCATAGATGAAAAAAGTCAGACCAAGGTTATCGCATTTCATTCTCTGGAGACCATGAATGTGTGCACCAAAATTCACTACTAGGCCGACTATCTACTATAACTCACTGATGTCAACTTGATGGTGATGCTTGAGTTAAAGTCAGAGTTTCACCAAAACCAGTAAGATTCATCCACTGGTGACCATTAACGTCTGTCCAACATTTCATGGCCTAACAACAACATAATAGTGGAACCTTTAAATGCTTATGCTATATATGCAGGTAAAACTTTTGTTCAAACATCTACTTTTGCCTAGGAGATATATTTTATTGCAGTGGATCAAGCCTAAGCATCCTACTGTGAATCAGTGGCATGGGAAGATATTCTTAGTTATACTGATGGAGAGACTGAGTCCAATCTTGAAGGATGTTCCTTTAACAGACTGTGGCAACCCTTTTCTTGACGATATCTCACTCAATATCTCAGATATCTTACAAAGAGGGCGTCATGCCTTAGTCTGGAGCCCCTCATGTAACCCTCAGGGTGGACAAGATTGCTGAAGTCTCTTTTCCTTTGTCTTTACTTTGATCTTTTTTTCCTACCCCCAATGCCTCATTCCAGAATATCCTACCTGTATGTGCTGAGCCATAATGTGAGATGTTAATATGTAGTTGTCTGTTGTTGTTGTCATATGTTCTTTGTTCTTTTTCATATGTCCATCCACCTAAAGCTGTTGTAGGTAGCACTATGTGACTGAATGACTGAATAACAGTAGTGAGGTCACAAATGGGTCTAAGAATGATTTAAATGCAGTGAGAAATCGCACATATCTTTATAAAACACCATCAAAAAGTCCAATTATTCTGATTAATTGTACAGTTTAGTCAAACTGCATCAAGTCAATCATACCAATCACCAAACCAACAGTAAGCTTAAGTTTAAATTGGGTGATGTGTATATGTGTGTGTCCTTTATTACTGCAGAATTCAGAGGTGAAGGATATATGCATCAATAAGCTGTTTTTATGTCACAGAACAACAATGGAGGCTGTACTAACCCTTTATTATAATGCAAAACTTAAAGTGAATCATATTTGGACCCAGCAAACACTGTTATCTTATTGTGTTATGATCCAGAAATCAGATCAGGAAGCAGATACATCTGGCAGCACTTTCTATCCGCATACATGTCATTAATTCATTATCTTCAAGAATTAATGTTGTTCAAACACTGCGCACTTTGTCTTAAGTGCAGAACCGTGGAGTTGATAGCTTGCTTGGTACTGAGCCAGCAGACATACATGAAACAGGTTGCATAACGTGAGCCCTTGAGCTTTACTTTGTTTATCTTATTTCCATAATTTTTGCATGATTTGCATATTATTTGCATGCTGACCCTTGCGTGTCCTCCTCCTGCATGGTACAGTTGCGCTGGGGAAAGCCCACTGTCTGTTACTCATTACACAACCAGGAAGCAACAACAGCAGCTGGCCAAGTGCCTCCAGCTACAGGGAGGGTAACCATACCAGAGAGGTTTCCCACCAGGCAGCTGAGCTCAAACCAACAGCTGAATTCACAGTAACTGAATTGTGTTTAAATGGGAACTCAAACTACTTCTTCTTCTTCTTCTGTATTCCAGGACAGCTCAGTCCAGGATAGTCAGAGACACCAGGTACTAGTACAAGCACTAGGAAGTCTTAATGATTTCTACTTTCATCCAGCTGTTAAACTGTGACTGTCCCTGTCTGATGCCATGCAGGGTTGTAGAATTCCTGGTTACTCACATACATGGCAGAAAAATCAGTGTTCCACATCTAGCGGGTAAATCAGGTTTCTTAATCCCATCTCTCACTTGTGGAAATCAGGTTAGTGGCTAAGAACTTAGTTTCCTTGAGAAAGCAGGTTACTTGAGTAAACACACATGTTTTATCTACTCTAAAAGTGGAAGAAATTTGATTTGTCCCTGGTAAGTTACATCAGACGATATAAATGGTGCAATAACTCACTAAAACCACAAAAATTGGTGCCATGTAACTGAATCTGGAGCAGGACAGTGTTTTATTTCCTTTCATTCATTCATTCATTCAAGCATACAACAGTTAAACTGAACACACAGAGGCGATTTGTGCTTCAGATACATTTATTTCTAATCATTAATAACTTCCATGCATCCTTCAGTGCAAAGCTGCACTAACCAGAACGGTCAATGCTCCTTTTACTGTGTTCGTGTCAAAGAGATTGACATAAGTGTGTTATGTCAAAAAGAATGTGGTCCCTTTTGTAGCAGCTTCCAGGATATGACCAAATCGAGTTAAACGGCAAATTCCAAACTTGTCAGCAACAGCACTGCATTAGCCTGCTGACCCACACTGCAAGCAGATAAAAAAAACAAAAGAGACAATGCAGACATACATGGTGTAACTTATGCATCTCCTCGTGTGCACAGTCTGATAAGATAGCATTCATTTCTCTTGCGCTACGCTTGTTCTGTCTGTGTGGGAAAACTAAAAGGAATGTGCTATCACTTCCCATAGAGTGAAAGACAGGCAACTTGTTAGCTAGTTCATTCCTGCCCATACAGGCACATTAGAAGGCTTGGCCTACTAAACTTTAACTCCGAGCATTTGGGAAAGGTTAAATCTAAAAGCTGCCAGGGCAAACAGTTCAGGACCATTTCGGATGACAAATGCAGGCTGGATTTGCATGGCCGTTTCTCTAAACAAAGACACTTTTAACACCATGATAAGACACTCCTACAAGTCTTTAAAGCTTGGGCAGCATAGGTCACTGTCAGCAGAGGAATGCCTTGACTATAGTTTTATTGTTTTTACATAATACAGACACATGAAGCTCCACCCAAAACCTAACACTTATCTTTCTAAAGTTTGCTAGTATTAGCTAGCATCAACTAGCACTGGTTATATTAGACCAAGCAAAGGCCAATTCATGGTTTTTCCACTTCCGCAGACAGCTGTGAACATATATGTGGACCATGGATGCGCACACGGTTCCATTCATACTACAATTGGGGGTACATGGACGCAGATGCATTCCACATGAGCACACTCATAAACAGGGCTGCAGGGAGCCAGAGTTGCAAAATTCAGTCTGAATATTACAAACTGCTGTGCAGTGTTTTCTGATACCTTTAAATTCAATGCAGGTGAGGAGTTCCTGTATGTTGCAGAACAATGAGGAAAAAAAAGAAAAGCAGCTTATATTCAGTTTATATTTTTGGACTCCACTTGTGTAGTTTTGCATGACTCCCAGTTTAAACACTCCTTATTCATCTTCCACTGGTCCTTCATGCAGTTCAGCCTCTGACTATAACAGGCAGTTTTAGCTCCTGTCTCTCCTGATGAGCCAACTCTGTTCTGACTGGCTAGCTTTCCAGAAACTGCTGAACCAAATCAAACATTTCATCGCTTCAAATGAAAAGCTTTTCAATGACTAAATAATGGAAGACTCATATTTTGAAGAATTTACAGGAGGTGAAAGATTTTCTTTAATTATTTTGCATAGCTTCATTGGTGGCACTAAAAAACAGTCGAAATAACAAGATCTGGAGATATTTGGAGCTATTAGTTCAGTGGATCAGTTAGAAATCATAGGAGGAACAATACACAGTGATGATGATGTTTGATGAAGAGCAGCAAACGACCAGCACACCTCCAACAGGTAAACTACTTATTTTACTTTGAGGTGGTATGTAATGGAGTCATGGTTCAGTGTGACAATCCCACAAATGGAGCAGTGAACTTGCCACTGTGTGTGGAGCAGATGACCATATAAAGAAATCCATCACAAGCTGATGTCAGCTTGGGCTGAGAGCAGGAAAAAAACATTGGAAACAGAGAGTTCAGACCAGTGTGAAGCCAGCGCTTTTTGTTTACAGGAATTATTTCTACATATGTTTACTTAATTATTTCATGCATTTGACACTGAAAACATCAACATCTGATACTGTAGCATTATGTATAAGGAAATAAGGTTAATAGGTCAGAATAGGACTACAATACATACATACAGTGGATAAGACAGGCATTCCTGTTTGTTTTTCTAGTACATACACAGCTAGTGTGCTTGCAATGTGTACAATCTGTACAGTGGGATGCTCATGGACAACTTCAAAGGGCGCAGACCCTCACTGACATGGGCAGATGACAAAATTTACACCATACAGACCCTCACGGACATGCAAACCTAGAACACATGAATTGGCCTTCAGGCTGGACCGGCAAAACACCAAATTCAGCATGAGTGCATTTGTCTTTCTTATACATTCAATTTTTCATTTGTCAGCACTAAACTGTGTTATTTCTTCTTTTAAAGATACACAGTCCCCACTTATTTCTAGTAATAGTATAGTGTTGTACTAAATAGTTTTCATGATCTCTATTTGCTGTAGGAACTACGGTATTTAACTAAAGCAAATGAGCAAATTTTCTCTGACCCCCTTACCTCAAAGATAGGCAACTTGTTAGTTAGTTCATTCCTGCCAATGACGGCACATAAGAAGGTTCAGCCTGCTAAAATTTAACTCCGGCATGTGGGAAAGGTTAGATTTAAAAGCTGCTAGGGCAAACATGATGTCAATCAGAACAGGTTCAGGACCATTTCAGATCACAGACGCAGACTGGATTTGCAAGGCTGTTTCTTTAAACAAAGACACTTTTAACACCATGATAAGACACTCCTACAAGTCTTTAAAGCTTGGGCAGCATAGGTCACTGTCAGCAAAGGAATGCCATTAATACCATTTTATTGTTTTTACAAAATACAAGCAGGTTGATGCTCTTTAGAGTATGGAGGTGTCAGTGAACACTGTCCTGCTTGAAGGCTTATTTCTAGTGATAGTATAGTGTTACATTGTCCACAAGTCCATACTAAATAGTTTTCATGGTCACAAATGACTGAAGCAATGGTTATATCTAACTAAAGCAAATGAGCAAATAGAATTCTCCACCCCCCTTACCCTAACCTTTTATCCTCCAAACACATGACATCATGCTACATACATTGCTGTCATTCCATTGCTTAAAAAATAGCCACATCCTAACAAGTTTATTGATCACAAGGAGGTTATTGTCTGTTAGGCTGCACTGGTCAAAGCTGATGAAATATGACAGTGTGAAGAAAATACATACTTCAAACATCATGCTTACGTCAAAAGAATTTACAGGTTTTTTTAAACTATTGTAGCTATTGAAACAAAATCACTCGTGTGGTATGACCTGGCTCTAAATCATCAGTCTCTGCAGTGCTCAGATGACGAGTGTGGTTCATGGAGAGCATAGGCTAATAGTGTAATGAGTTAAGCCTTCAACTTCCTTATGATTCATACTGGTATTATGTGTTTTGTGGACAAAAAAAGAGCATTTTTCATGTTTTTAAAGCCATCAATCTCCTAAATTATGCCAAACTAAGGTTTTCATTACATTTAGTCTAATCTTTGAAAGACAGTTTACAAGACTCACCTAAAAATGTGTCCAAATATTCAAAATAATTATTCTACACATTTGACAGATCACAGTCGTATAATTCTGGGCCTGCTAGTCTAAGAAACCAGGACAGGTGAGGAGAATACTGGGTTATTATGAGGAGAATGTGTAGCAAACTGGAAAAGTGAGCAACTAGGTATTAACTACAGTTGGTAGCAATGCTTACTATGTTTCTTGTTTTAAGCAATCTTCTTGTCATGCCAGTAGAAGCAGACGATGCCAAGAATTCGTGTGAACTGTCAGAATGCACAAGTACATCAATCTTCATTAGTCCAAACTGTCAAACCTATCCTGATATCATCTTCCAATGAGTACTGTACAGTTTGAAATACATCAGTATAACCTAACAATGTTCAATGCATAGATAACAGGTCATACACTCTCATATACTGGTCACACTGTAAAATCCAGATTAAAGGATAGGTTCACAGTTTTGTCAAGACTGTCTTAAAACAGTCACATTTTATTTGCTGTATTAATTCCTCCTGGTCATACTGACCATTAGAAGATCCCTTCATAATGCACTTACAATGGAAGTGATGGAGGACTAAATTCACAGTCCTACTTCGGTGTAAAAATGTATTTAAAAGTTGATCTGAAGCCGTCCAAATGAGTGAAAGGTGTTTTGAAGTACACCTTCTACTACTGCCAGCATTATGAGGTGAGTCAAACTGCTTTGACTTGTTTCAATTTTGGAGGCAGGTAGAATGACACAAGGAAATACAATGTTTTTTTTGTTTATGTTTCATGGCGGTTATATTCTAATTAAAAAAACAGACTTGTAGTTTCTTTTTCCTCCTCTACATTTCTCCTTCTCATTCATTCATTACGTAATACTGTATCTGCACATAAAGCAGCAGTAGGACAAGTGAGGAAAACGCCTTTGAGTATTTATTAAAATGATTATATGTACGATTATTTTCATATTTTTAGCATTATAACTTGCATACAAATAGCATCGGCCTTAGCAGACAAACACACTTTTGTGAAACTAGAGATAGACAAATGAGGGCTATGTTAACCTCTGCTACAATTATCAGCAGTGTGTGTGTGTGTGTGTGTGTGTGTGTGTGTGTGCCTGTGTGTGTGTGTTAATGATAGGCTTGTAGAGGAGGGTTGGGTCTATGTGTCAGTGTGAGGGGAGATTCTAGATTTATGTTTGGTTATAGAATGGGGTGCTGGAGTTGCTCAGTCTTAAATCATGAGAGATATCCGGTCTATGGGTTTCTCTCTCTCTCTCTCTCATTCACTCGCTCTCACTGTCTCTCTCACTCTGACATCACAGAAGACAAGACGACTGAGACAATGGTGTAACTTTGATGCTTGTCTGCCACCCCCCCCCCCCCCCCCCCCCCCGTACTCACACACACAGGAATTTGTCCTCCTATGAGAGAGAATTTGGGGGGGTCATTCAGATGTTGCGTTTAAGTACACATGGAACACATCAGCCGTGCTGCTGTCATCCTTTTATCTAAGGTGTTTGGGAGGTTGCACTATACTGTCACGCCTGCTATTACTGAGCATTTGTATCTTTTTGGTGATTAACAACAGTTGGCAACCATCGTTGGCTGACCTTTCAACCGGATATTGTAACATCCATGAACAGAAATGATGAAGCAAGTCCTGTTGAGCTGACTGGTTAATACTTGTCACATGACCAACAACATCTGAATGTCCCCTTACTCTTTTTGATTGTTTTATTGCACTTATTGTATTTATATTAAGCATTACACACATTTTATGGACATTTACAGAATGCTTCAGAATTGCAGTTAAAGGCATTGACAGTACACATGTACAGCATTATCCTAGAATACAAGTCACAGCATTATGAGCTTTGGTGTACAGCTTTGTATACATGCAGACAAGAAGTATAGTTAGTTGCAAAAAATCACACAAACTGCAGTAACATATAATCAACCTTATCGTTAGACAAGAAAGTTAATATTTGACAATTATACAAAACCACTAGATGATGTTAAGTTATCTGAGATCTATGAATAAGGTTAGGAAAATACTGTAATTAGCATGTTGTTAAAGTAGCGTTAAAAATCCCCAACATCCACCACCCTGATCTCCAAACTATTACTTTCCTCATCTCTACCCATAATGCACGGTACTTCCTGCATTGGCACTGAACATTTGCATCGGATATAAACTGTCAGATGCAGAATAGTTCAATATGGATGTAATTATTAATGCTGGGCTGTGTTAAATCTATGAAATGACTGACAGAATAGTGACTTTCACATTGCTACAACTGTGAAAACAGTTGCTCTTTGTTTTAGGTTCAGTTATAGAAATACATGAAATTATAGACACACCAAAGTGACCCAGACATTAGTATATGTGTTTGTCCAGCTACGTAGACTCAGTAGCCATGCCTATACCTGACCTCCCACCCTGAACTCTCCCCCAGCTCCTCTGTGAACCCACCTCACTCCATCCTGTTCATTGCAGACAGCTTAGTGAGGAGAGCTGGATTTGCCCTGTTTGATATTTGATCTGATTGGTCAAGCCATCCAACCCCACACTCTGACCTCTTTCTCTCTCTCTCTCTCTTGCTTTCTCTCACACACTCTCTATGTCTCTCTCTCTCTCTCTCTCTCTCTCTCTCTCTCTCTCTCTCTCACTCTGCTGTTCCGTCTCTCCACCACTGAGTGATAAGTAAGCCTGCTGGAATTCAGGAGTCGAGTTTCAGCAGCATTTAGTCTGTCTGGCATGCTCGAGACACAGAAACACAACACTCATCCTCCTCTCTCTTACCACTACTACAACCAGCCACAACACTGTAAAACATATTCATAAATGATCAACACAATATTGATCCAGCCTATAGCCTGATTACATATTATAGTGGAATGCTTTACCCAGGCAGGACAATTTTGTGTTTCGAGTTCCAGTTCCAGTTTGTTCTTCCCAGTTTATCCAATAATATGTCATTAGGACTGTTGGAGACATATTACTTGTGGATTGCAAACCATTGCAGGATTTGTCAGTTTATGTAAAGTCTTAAAGACCTCCACATTTTCAGTCCAGAAACATGAACTCAGGTCTTGGTGGAGCATTAGTCAGGTAGATAGTCCTCAGGAACTTCCATGCTATTGAAGAGTCGGGGTCTCATTGTGCTTCATACATAGTGCTGGTTGGACTGTTGTACAGTGTTTGAAATCTCTTTTCCAGTCGGAGAGTCGGGGGAACAGTGGTCAACAATGTTTGCAATTTTCTAACATGGATAATCTGACAATTACGCCAACTTTACACAGCACTTGACCAGATGTGTGGAGGTGTCAAAGTAGGCAGGTTAAAAAGTTTATTTTGTATTACACCATACATAATGAGGCAGACTGCAGCCTGGATTCAGACTGAATAACAATTTCAAAGCAAAATTGAACCACAACCTGACACAGGACAGTTTTGAGTGATGACCTCAGCTGTCATCTTACAGCCACCCACTAGTCACTACGGTTAGAAATGTTGTTGGAATGTTGGAGCTCCGGTTGATGAAGTAAAATAGATACAAAAAGGTTACAAGAACGGTTGACAGTGAACACACATATTTAAAAATGACCAAACTGAAAAAACACATGTTTATTTTACCCGAGGGAAGTATTGTACTTGATTTGCATTTTTAGGAAAACACCCCTATGACATCAAACATGCCTGTTTGAAAGACAAAACCAACTAAACCAACTGAAGTCATCATATGAAGAGTCCAGAAATCCAACAATGAATGCAGTGAAGAACTCATACCACGGTAGACTCAATCGTAAATACTTACACTAGTGTCTAGGTGTGGCCTTCACACCTTCTCATGCTCAAGTTTAAGGACTTGGTTACACAATGCAGATGTTACTTATTGCATCTTTCAGAAATGCTGCTCATGTATAGAGTTCAGGACTTTTTGTGGCGTAATGCAACCTAACTGGACCTTTGATCCTTCAGAAAGTGGACTTCTATGACTTGTATTGTCAATACCCCTGTACTACCAGTCATTTGTATAACTGGGCACAACAGCATGAACGTTGCTATTTGAAGGTAGGTTTACATTATAAGCCTTTAGATGTGGTCAGATGACATGTCATATGATCTAATTCTCTCAACCTTTTGGATGTTAAGGCAGGGAATGTTTTTATAAGAAGTTCTGTTTCCATGTCCCATACCTGTAGTGTCCATGCTGTAAGACTTGGGTCAACACCTCCAGTGAACCGCAGAAGGGTGTAGACCAGGCAAACGCCTCTTTGAGACAGCTGCTTCATCATCCATTCCAGTGGCAGGAAGTGAAACAGGAAGGTCCTGTCATTTATGTAGGTCAACACAAAATCAACATTTAACAGTGGCACTGTTTGTAGGCTTCAGGTGGGAGAGGCATTAAACAGACTGCTGTCAGTCAGGTGAAGGTTCACTGGACTCACTTGTTTGGAGAGAAAACATCCAATTGAAACCACAAAGGATTCTTTATTTAGAATATTGGCTGTGCATTATTGTTGATTGGCACTTTTAATCTAATCCAAATTGGAACACAACTCTCG
Organism: Scomber japonicus; assembly: GCF_027409825.1. Classification (NCBI taxonomy): domain Eukaryota; kingdom Metazoa; phylum Chordata; class Actinopteri; order Scombriformes; family Scombridae; genus Scomber; species Scomber japonicus. The sequence continues at coordinate 5,432,013 of NC_070578.1, forward strand.
TAATTATCTTCATCATAATGCTCATCATTATTACTGTAACCATCAATAGCAACATTACAAAAAATTAGACTGGATTTGCAGCAACAAGGACCTCAGGATCAATCTTACAAAGCTCCCCTGAGTTTCTTTGTCTTTCTGCAGCAGGCAGCGTGTGTTTGGACTGAGCCCAGCATTTCCACAGCAGCTCTGAAAGTCATTAAAACCTCCACAGACGCACAACTGGCTTTCATTTTGTCATTATGGCCCCCATGAAGGCCCTGATTGTTGGAGGGGAGCCTCAGCCAGTGAAACAGTGCCACGGAGGGGGAGGGAGAAAAGGATGACGGAGGGACCACACATGTCTTCATGGACAGGGGATCCCCGCTAACCCGTGGACTTCACCGAGGCCTGTGGGAATCAGCTGTCTCTGTAAAGTCATGCTGGAGAGCACACGGTAAGGTAGTTAGTGCAGTTTCGTTAAATGTGTTTTGAAAATGCTCCGTTGAGAGTTGCCATGTTGGATCTCTTCCAATGGATGTTCAGGTTATTACTTAAAGTGAATTTTTTGGGGTATGGATGTATTTTTTTTCTAACATCACAGCAGGAAGGCCTTGGCTTTGAATTTTAGCACTGGTACTTGCTGGTTAGAGATTGTATGTTGCCCTATAACCCTGAAGGCTCCAAACTATACTTAAGTGTAAATGTGAAGAGTTTGTCTGTAACTCTGTGCTAAGGTCTCAGTATGATTGATAGATAGATAGATAGATAGATAGATAGATAGATAGATAGATAGATAGATAGATAGATAGATAGATAACCTTTATTGTAATTGCATATGCATACAATGAATGTGCTTCAAACAACTTGGTCATACCACGATTGATTGATGGTCATGTCGGATTGTCTCTTTTGAACAGCTAAAAAAATGTTGGACCCAGGCCACACTCATTTCTGCCATTCAAAAGTGGATATCAAACAATGTTAGACAATCCAAAAAGCCCTTTGTCTGCAGCATACTGAGGCCATTAGTCTTTTGAAATAGTCCTAACCTGACCAGGGGGGTTTTCTTGCCTTCCACCGGATGCATGCTGGTATAGGCTCCATCAAGCCTTGCATCCCCCAATCCCCTCACCCCACCAAATCAACCTGAATGGGCATAAAAGACAAAAATGAATAAGTTTGGCTGCAACTTAGCTTTGAAGCTGTTGTCCATCCAGGCCATCTTAAAGGTGATGGAATGTTGCTGTAGCGAAATATGCCTCAGAAAACCACAATGGTAATCCAGAGGCTGAACATGACTCAGACAAAAGGTTTGGACCACTTGTAAGATGTCCTTCATACCAAAGAGAAAATTATAGGTGTGCAAAAATGTTCAAAATTATCCTAAATTGCTTGTACATACCACAAATCTGGATCTTGTATGAGACCCTGTGTTTTTGTAGATAGATTTTAAGTTTTTCTCCATGTATGCATGTATGTAGACCAAAGTTCAGTATTAAATAGATAAGACATGATGAAATAGCATCAAATGTATACAAGAAAAAAGGAGTTCTATACATGTAATAGTGTATACAGCAGTGTGTGAGTACATTATTTCACTATGTATGTAATGCTGCTCATTCTGCTTTAAATGCCTCCTAAATTAATATAATGAACAACATTACTCTATTTGGATCTGATGTGATATGACTTCATGACAGCTGTAACCTCAACCCACAGATGTCAGTGATCCTTCCTCCTCCACGTTGTGTCTGTGCGGTTGTGCACCACCCTGACTACCTCTTACAGAACATAAGGGCGTCTGAAGTTGGAGCAGAGGAGAATCCGTTTGACCACCACCTCAGTCTGCCATGTAGATAACAATGTTATCAGGGGTGGAGGACTCAGAAGGGATGGGGTTAGACAAGTTGAGAATGGGCGGGACGCAATGTTTTGCCCCATGCAGATATTGTCATTATTTAGTCACAAATGTGGCATGAATGATTGCCATAATTGGAATGTTGCATCATTTATCTCCATGCCTGGTAGTGTGTAGTGTTTACAGAGGAGTTGAATTGATCACATCGTTAGTTTTATTGCCAATCCTGTCACGTGGAATTATAACAGCCGATCCCACCGCAGGCGTTGAGAGGAGCTGAGTAAAGCAAAACTTCAAACTGGGAGACAAAAGAAGGAAAACAAAGCAGAAGACAAAAGAGAAAAGCAAGCAGAGAATACTGGAGTTGGGCTTCCATTCACAGCAGATCATCCCACTCTCACATGGCAACTGTTCTAGAGAAACCCCGTCCGGCCCTCCTGTTGACATGACAAATCAAAACACTCGCAGCCAGACTCCCCTCAGCCAACTGAAAGGCACCTTCTCTCCTCAACCAACCAGCACATTTCATTTCTTTTTTTTCTTTTTTTTTACTCATTCACAAAAAACACATGGCTCTGAGACCACTGCTGAAGTTAGCTGCATTGGAATTTAGCTGCTGGGAAGTTGTTGAATACTAAATGACCTTTTTGATGGAAAGATCTTTCAAAAACTTTCTAACCCTAAACACATGATTCTTAAAAAAATGTATACTTTTAAAAACTCTCCTCTAGTGACTCAATTAAGATTGACAGACTCTGAGAAATTTGGACAAAGCCTGACCACACACGCTGACCCTCCAGGTCACCCAGCAGCCCTCTGCACCGAGGCCTCTTTGATGTCTAATACCCCCTGACTACAGCAGGCAGGAAGAGCCCTGATGCCAATCTGATCCCTCCTGCACGGCAATTTTATCCCCCCCCCACCCCTTCTACTATTTCCTGAAGCTCAAGCTACCCAAAAAAGCGATATGGTAGGTGCTTGATTTTCAGTCCCAAATTAAATTAAGGGTGAGCCAGGGGAAGACGTGTTTCCTTACTGCCTTAGAGCTTCTGGTTTGAGTGAAAGTGGCCATCCCCTTCTTTTTTTCCTCCACAGGGTCTGCCTTTTATATATACTGAGAAGACGTTTGCCAGAGGTTCTTCATAGCAAACCTGGTGATTTTCTTCTTGAGAGCCATTAATGGTTCTACTTGGGTCTGTAATCTTCTCCATAGAGCAGCCATTGTTTGTTTCTATATTGATCTGCAGCAGGTCTTCAGAGGTTTCAGACAGGATGAAGCTGCATTGGTGTGGTGGGTACATGGTTACAAGCAACTATATTTGAAAATGGGCTACACCCCCTGATTTATTTGCACTGTCCAAAAAATTCCCCCAAATCCACAAAGTTCCAAAGAACCTACTTAGCAGTATGTATTCGCAATGGGACAAACCCAAAGAGAATTCTCTCTTGGGTTTCCATTTCCCGTCAATCCTGTGAAGCATTTTGCAATCTTTTAGCTCTTTGTTTTGGTTCGCTGTGGCTCAGGAGGTAGAGCAGGTTGTCCACCAATTGGAAGATCAGTGGTTCAATCCCTGGCTCCTCCTCTCCACATGTCCATGTCTTCTTGGGCAAGACACTTAACCCCAAATATGTGTGTAAATGGGTGACATGTAATGTAAAAGCACTTTGAGTGGTCATAAAAACTAGAAAAGTGGTATATAAGTATAGTCAATTTACCATTTAAACTCACTGTGGTGCTGGGCAGGTAGTGCAAACTACAAAATAAAAAAGATTATAATAAAACAAGCATTATTCATGGTAAAAAAGACACACTACACTCCAGATATTACACATTCTTCACAACAAACTGACTTAAAACAGAGTTCACACTCAACTTTGTAGGTTGATAATGTGTTAGTGGTGTGTTTTAAGCATGTTCCTTTTGACCAGAGGTGGCCAAAAAAAAAAGAAAAAAAGAATGCAGTATTCAATCTGATAAAGCTATGTTACAGAGACATCAACTCTCTATAAATTTAAATCAGCACTAACATTACATCTTCCACTCATGTGAGTAAGTATGCCTATCATGATTTTTGCATTCATCCTGCCCTCTCGTTGCACTGCCAGCTTGGTCTGCATGCTTTGTGTGGCAAATTAGTTGATTCCCATACACAATGAATACACACACATGCACACTGTGCTGTAGACTGTTACCTCTGATTGTTACATCATTAAGCCCTTCAACGCTCTCATTACTCCTCTCTCACTTTGGCCTCTAAAATGGTGCTTACAAATGGTTTAAGCATATAAATTCAGGATTCATCAGTATGTTCTTACCTCAATTTCTTCTTATTCTGCAAATACAATTTAAAACTGCTTTAGACCATGCACAAATCATACAGATCCCATACCCTTAGTCAATATTCATTCAATGTAAACAATATATAATTTTGGGCCTAAATATACAACATTTAAAAGTATATAATATTTATACTCTATTTATACTCTAGATCTCTATAATATAGAGATCTAAAGGTTGTAATCCATAAATCATCATTATTAATGTAACACAATTATTAATATATTAAAATTGCTCTGTTCCCACTTTTAGATGGCAATAGCTTATATGGGAATTTCCATATTGGAATGCAACAGTGTTAAACGATTTGGTTGTGATATATGCAGCTAGTTATTTAGATTAGTTCCACACAGATCTATACATGTACCAACTTTTTTCTGTTGTTGCAGGCGTACTGTGGTGTAATGGTGCAACAGGTGTGCAGGCTGTATACAGGATTCATAATGAGCCTCCAAACAGTTGTGCCAGTGCCAGTGAGTGATGTTTACCAGCCAAATCTGCCTGTTCTGGCTTCTACTTCTGACACTATTGTTCACGTTTTTTTTCTGCCAGTAAAGTTCTTTTTACATTTCTACAATCACAGCTCTCTTTGCAATGAGTGACAGCTCTCTTCACTGCTGCACCGCTTCAACAGAGCTTTCCTTATATAGAGAAATGGGGGCGTGGTAGTATGCTAATTAGGGATAGCAGACACGCGCCTTTCAATTTAGAATGATTCACTAAGATAAACGCCAAGGTAAGAGCAAAATGTGATGGTGAGCATGTGTCATGAATCTGCACTTATTACATGCACAACTAAGAACAGTTTTGTGCACGTATTAGTGAATGAGGCCTATTATCTTTATTCTTTCCTTTCTTTCCCTCCCTGTCCCTTTCCCCATCCATCCCTCACTGTTTTGTCTGCTTATGCAATAAAAGCCTGCATCCCCCCCTAACACATGAAACCACTACCAGCCTGCCATGGGAAGGAGTAGGTTTATGTGGGCGGAGGCTGAGGCAGTGGAGGAATCCGACTGTATTAGAAAGACATACGCTCTCATTCTCCCAGACACACACACACACACACACACACACACATGCTAACAGCATTCTGTGCAGGCCAGCACTTGACGACAGACAGATATGAACGATAAAGCTTCCTCTGAACAAAAACGGATGGGCTTGGAGCATACTTCCTCCCATGCTGCCCCTGTGCTGACACATAAAGCTGAGTTTACCACATAAATAAATCAAACAAGAGGACAGGGCAGGAAAACACATTTCAGTATGTTGACATTGTTTTAGCAAGCTTTACTAATCATCAAAACCAAAAAGATATTGGCACAATTTAACTGTACATAGGCTAATTAAATAAAACAAATCAGCATTACAGTTGTTTGCAGTTTTTATACCAAATATTTGACTTTTTAAAAGGGCAGTTCTTATAAACAGGATATACTGGTTACATATCTTTTTAAAGAAATAAATAATGACATAAATAATCATGAAAAAACTGTAAACCACATGAACCTCTTTGCTTTGATGAACTTAGTAGCTGTTTAGCTAGCTACACAAGTACCTTGAGTAGCATTGTTAAGCTAAATAAAAGCAGAGGTTAGTTACTGTGTCTGTGTACAGTATTCATTTACAGCACTAGCTAGTTGGTTGATTCTGAATGGCTTTAATATGATTGTTGCTGTAGCTTACTGGAGCTAACTGGCTAAATGTGGTAGCAGTTGTTGAGCTTGCTAGCTTGAGAACGGCTAACAGGCAAAGATTAGCTAAAATGTATGACATCACTGTCATGAAAAGTGACAATATGGAATATATAGTTATATTATCAATTAAAGAAGAAGAAAGTTGAATTTCAAGTGTCATGATACAAAATGAACTGTGTTAAGTTTTAATAATTTCTTGAATTATTTTACAAAAGTTTGTTTCTGTTATTCATTTAATACAATATATTCATGTTATTATTTATAATAAAGATGCACACTTTTTGTATATCTGCTTACAAGTAAGTCAAGTAAATATGTCAAGATTTATTTAGATTTTATGTGTTTATAATAAATAATAATAATAATAAATAAATAATAATACAAATAGAAAAGAAAGTATATAATGTATTTTAATACTGTTTAAATGAATGTTTCTATCATTTTATCATTAAAACAATATGTCCACCTTGAATGGACTGACATGACACCACAGATACAGTGTATCATGCAAAATCAAATCATTTCAAAAATCACAGACAAAGCATTTACTATATAGTTACATTCATCCTTCCTTTCTGAGACAAAGTTAAACACGGCTCACTTTTACTGAATATCCAGAAGAAGAATGACAGTTCTCAGCTATGCATTGAAACATCTTTGGCCTCTAGTGAGCATGATGTTACATGATTCAGAGCCAAACTTGTAATAAGCACATGTCCTTAATTTAGGTTTTGACAATGTGATATGAAGCAGTTTTTCTTTTAACCTGAATAAAAGATTACTTTTAAGAGAGTATGCAGCATGTTTTTACACAGTTTCCTTTTTTAAAATTAGAAAACAAAACAATACAACAGTGACTTTACAGATTAAGCAATGATTGAAACAGGGACAGAATACACAAGGACAGACAAAAAAGTGATTTTGCTTAACTTTATTATATTTTAATTTACTTATTATGTTAATAAAAAGCTCTGTCTTGTAGCCTCCCATGAATGTCTAATACTATTTCTGAGACTTTCCCTCCCTTAGAAAATGCTAATAATGATGATAAATGTCCCTATAAAACTCCAGAAACAGTATTTTTTAAATTATTGATTATCAACTGTTCCATCAGAAATATGAATGCACACCAGACAACATACCAGTGTGCAGAAAAGAAAGGCTTTTACAGACTTTATAAAAAAATCAGTTAATGTAATAGTAAGAAAATGAACAATCAATGATGATGATGATGATGATTTTCTCTCCTTTCCTCCTACATTGTGAGGAGTTGACTATGAAGCTCCCCCTAGAGGCAAACACAGGTTACAACAATGTTACAATTACAATTTTAATACAACCTTAACTCTTTGTAATGTATGATCATCATACGTAAATCAAACTATGATGGATTGACATGCAGAACTACAACAGTATGGTCAATTGTATTGATGATTCAACATTATTACATTGGTGATGAGCATAGATTCTAAAAGAAAGCAGCCTGCAACAGTGATATATGAGTAACCAGGAGAGACCGATTCAAGTAAATCCACAAGTTTCACTTTTCAATTCCTGTAAATGCAGCACGGCCATGCAGTTAGACATTAAACCTGATTAACTTTGTGTGAAGGTTTAGATAGTGGAGGTGAAGCTCGACCTGAGCAAAGCCTCGCTGGCTGCTGTGTTTGATCTGCCGCCTCGTTGGAATGTCACATGAGAGGCTGCCGGCATTGATAAAGCCATTTACAGTCCACTCCACGGCTGCAAGGAACCAAAGGGCTTGTCAAATGAGGGCAGCAGGGGCGGTGGGGGGGGGGGGGGGGGGGGAGTATGGGGGACAATTTAACAGCTCATGTAAGAGAAACTACTCTTATTATGACCAAGGTGTGGGATGAAGAAATGAATTGTAAACTTTCAGAAAAAAGCAGGTGTGTTTGTAGGCCGTGAGCCAGAGCATCACACCACCACACTGTTTATCTATACAACATGTTGTTTAAAGGGGTAAACTACACGTCATAAACACAATATTCAGTCACCTTCAGACTTTAATAGTATGCTATAATATGTGTAGGCAATGAAAACGAGTACCTGTGCTGGCAGGCAGCTTATTCCTGGTGGAAGGAAGTGAGAGTAACGAATATTATATTGTTATACAGCCTGGCAGGTTTGTTTTGTGTCAACAGAAGAAAAACTGACAGAGTAGACAAAGAAGAAAAGAGCAACAACTTAACACTAAAGATGATGACTAAATAAAAAAATGTAAAAAATTCGGAGAGCAAAAAGAATCAGATTTGATTTACAGTTTGTTTTCAGTTTTTATTGAATTAAAGGAAAAGACCCCCTTCTTTAAAACCACCCATAACTCTCAGTGTATATATGGCAAGTGAGTATTTTACTAGTATACAGTTGAAAAACAAGATATATCCTTTAATCTATCATATAACTCTCAAAACATTAAAAAAGAGAGATAAATCTGCAAACAGTTTTTTCCCAGTGGAATCTACTGCTGAACAATTTAAAGGGAATCCCCCCCCCCCCCCCCTTTTTTTTTTTACATCACCCATAACTCTCAGTGCAGCGGGGGCTTATCTCACATGAGATTCATTTTATTTTATTTTTAAAATTTAAAAAAATGAATAGATAAATGTGCAACCAGATCTATTTTTGCACAGTTTTTGCCAATTGAATTAGATGCAAAACAATTCAAATTTCACAATAAGGTACATCTGAGGAGTATATACAAGATATGTCTTAAAGGTTTTTGCAATGTTGGTGATATTAGTGCTTGATTTGCAGTCATTGTATGTGAGAAGTTACACACATGAGACACATATGAGAGTATTGCTTTAACTTTATGATGTTTCGATGTCTGTTATATGTCTGATTATAATGCCTATTTATTATTTGTTTTATCGCTATTTATTTGACCTTAGTTCTCTTTATCTTGCTGTCCTTCACTGATCTCTGTTTGTTTGTTGATCTGTGTGTTTTGACATGTAGCCCTCTTTGGGATCGATAAAGTTTTCTAAATATGAATCAGAGTCAGATTATATGTCACTATAGAGAAACTGTTGGATGTCTTTTGTGTCGCTTTTAATATGTGAAAGAAGTGAGTCAATAGTTACATGCGGGTTCATTTGGCAGTTTCTTTTTTACAAAATCCATCTTTTTCATACTGATATCAAACACACCATCACACCATGACATCATGTCAGACAGTATAATGTTCTCAGCTTTTTTTGGATGCACCTTCGTTGCATCGTCTATACCTTTCAGCAGTTTGCTAAGAATGTTAATAAAGACACAAATCTGGTATCTGACACTGAATTATGAAAGACTGACACCAAAACCTAAAGTATGACTATTCATGTTCAAAAAAACAACACAAGCAAGATGAGTTTTATAAGCAAGAAAACACACAATTGTTCATTTCGATAGATACCAACCAGACCTGTCCTCTTCTTCTTCCACCTCTTCCTCCTCATTCATCTCCCAGCAGTCTTAGGTGTGGACAGACTGCTCATGTGTTTCATTCATCAGTGCTTACTACAGTAGTGTGCTCAGGCTCATGTTGTTTCTGCTCCAGTTGAAGAGATAATGGTGAATAAGCCACACTCCCTTTAACCAAACAGTCTGAGGAGATCCACCATTGTTAAACAAGGACAGTCCTGCCTTGGCAAAGTTACATTATCAACACGGTGGAAACTTTGAGAAAACTTTCAATTTTACTTTCTTGACTGTTGGCTATGCAACGCTGCCACAAGAGCACAAGGCTTCATATCTGGACTGTTGTATTGATAAGTGCAGCAGCCTTTTAAAAGCATTTCCGTAAGAAGTCAACAGCTCTATCTTTGTGGGTTTCCTCTGTTTGGACAAGGTCAGGTGACAGGCTGCGGCAGATAATTGTGAATGAACGAGCGCGAGCGGCCGAGGGCATCTAAGTGTGTGTGTGTGTGTGCGTGTGTGTGGCTGTGCGTGCACACACACAACGTGCACATGCGGCGGAGGGCCGTCCATTCATACATTCCTTCCTCCCACAGTAACCTGAGCCTGGGGGGAGGGGAGGGGAGGAGAGGAGGGGTGGAGAAGCAGGAGAACAGAGAGAGAGAGAGAGAGAGAGAGAGGGTGGAGTCTTATTGACTTGTCGTGCTGAGAAAGTTCCTTGCATTGTCTGCATATGAATAATATACATCTACCCGGATGCATGACTCGACTCAATATTATGCCCAGTCAATGCAAAAAGAGAGAGAACGTGCCATCCTAAAGCCTTGAGGAAGAGGAACTGTAAAGTGAGGATGAAGTGATGATGTTGGTGTAAGTGTGAGTGAATGAATGAAGGCAGGAACACAACATTCAATAAACATTCATTCTACCACAACATATGATATATGTACATATAGATATCTATAAGAATCATTTAAAGCATCTGCTGCATTTTTCCTTGAGGATGAAGGATTTTCTGTTTTCCATCATATAAAAGTTGCATGTGATATTGACATATCGAATGAATCATGCTGCAGCTACCTTTATGTACATGTAGTCCAAGCAGTCATATACACAGTAGTGCTACTAGATTACAACAGTCTCTACCAAGTCTTCTTCAGAATTACAGTCTACTATCTAATTACTATACTTCCCTAAGGTTATTAAAGTATGTTCAAAATAGTTTATTTTTATTGCACATAAAGAAAAATGTGCAGGAGGAGCTAATAAACCTATAAGTGCTTGTCAGGTGACCCTCCTATAGTGAGACATACAACATAACAATTTAAAGAGTAAATAAATACAGACAAATACATACAAAAACTAAACAAAAACATAAAAAAACTAAGATTAAAAGTGTAATGAGAAAGGTGACAATTTACAGATGCATTGAATATGATAGCGAGAAAGTTTATGATGTTGAATTACTTAATTGATACAGAAAGTAGATTATGGTTCATTTCTTAAATGATTTTAGACTGGTGTGATTTCTAATATGAAGTGGAGAGGAGCTCTGAATGTAATTGAAAATTTAAAAAAAGTTGTCCTGGGAAAGGTGGAGTGCACTAAAACTTTCAGAAGCTGCACTTACTATGAAAATAACATGACTATGAACATGTGATGTATGCAAGTATCAAAAGACTTTTTTGTCAAACAGTGTTTCAAACAGAATTACTTAAACACAATCATCCTGGTAGTCAACAACTGAAATGTTAAATCTGCACTCATCAATATTTTTATATCAAAAAAGAGTCACGTCAGCTTAGCACCAAACAGCAGACAAAGCTAGCAATAAGCTAGTGAAGCAAGTCCATACAAATAGTCATATTTTCTAGCTATCGTTTGACAGGAGACATTTTGATACTACTCAGTATCGATTAATTTCAGTCGATACCTTAAAGGTATCAAGCACCAATACCCAGCCCTAGTTGACTAAGCTTATTCTTTATTAACATTTTTGTAAATTGTACATTATTGTATGAATTGTGTCAGGTCTCAGTCTGTACTGTCATTGCAACATTTCTTTGTAAGTGAACACTGGGGACGATGACTTTAATCAATTGTAAACAGAGTAAAATAGAGCTATCATCATTATTATAATAATTATTATAATAATAATTATTATTATTATTGATGGTATATTTACAGCAGTTAGTTTTACTCAGAAAGATCTCTGTACACTGATCATATGTGTTTCCATTTGTCATCTCATGTGTGTTTAATTCATGTTGATTATTTTTAACCCTAACTCTACATTCTTCCTTTGTCTCGATTTGGAACAAGAACTTATATCAGCAGTTTCTACAGTGAATAATCAGGCTGAAAGTTGGAATCCATGACATGCTGAAGCTACTCTATAACAACACAGTCTTTAATGTACAAGTGATCATCATTGGGCTCTTGAGAAAAAAAAGGGGGATATCATTTTCTTTCCATCACTGCTCCTTCTTCTGGGTTATCCTATAGAAACTGCTGGGGTGGCAGGACAACACAGAGCATAATGCTGGAACACACACACACACACGCATATATATACCAGCTCAACCTCAGTCTTTAGCTCCCCTCCCCTGTGTCTGGTTGCAGCCCTCCTCCATCCTGTGACCTACAGGCATTTAACCTTTGACCTGCAGGGCCAATATTAACTCTTGTGTGATTGTTCCAGGGCAGCCGACTTCCCCTGGCCGAGGCCCTGAGAACATTCCTGGGCTCTGTCGCTAGGAGAGCCTCGCTGTCACACTGCTGACCTCCTCTATGGCCAGGGTTACCCTTGATCTTCTATACACATACGCACACACACACACACATAGGAACTCACATGTACAAAAGGACTCACACACACACACACATACACATATATATACACTCAGCAGACCCCTCCACTCCTCACTCCCAGCCGGTGGTTCGCGTGGGGGCTGCTGGTCTGTCTCGGAGCTGAAGGCCACCCAGTCCGCCTACTAGCTGACACTCTCCGTTCACTGTGGCCGACACACAACACCGGCATTCATATACACTACTCATGCTGTAGGTGGCTGCAGGGATGATCCAGATGTTTACTATCAATAAAAGACCATGTAAAGAAATCACATGTCACTGATAACTCATATGTGTGAATGTAGTTTACCCATTGACACTAGAGTGTACTGACATTTTTATCATACTGACCCTACTAACCCTAACCCTAATTACATTGTATTATTCAGATAGGTATGTAAGGATGAGTAAACTGTAAACCATCCCAAAAAAGGAACTTCTACAGTCCTTTGCCCAACACCATAAAAATGTCAAAGCCATTCATTTAAGAAAAAGTAGATTTAAAGGTAAATTATAAAAGGCGCATAATTTATAAATTAATTCTTAATTAATATAAAATTAAAGATATCCTTATTCAGTATTCAGGTCAGGGGTGTCAAACTCATTTTAGTTCAAGGACCATAATGGTTAATAACTTTACTAAAATAAACCATCTATTCAATGTGAACAATGAGTGCAACAACAATATTACGTCAGTTTCTTTCAGATTATTTGGCACCAAAGTTTCTGATTGACAACATTTTGTACAATGTTAAATATATGAATGACTTAAATATGATCGCAATATGTATTCATTGTTTTTTCAGAGAATTATATTCTGGTCAGAGTGGGAAAAAAACCTCTAAAGGAGCAGAAAAATTGGAATTTACTTTTCTGCAATTTTCATACTTTGCAAAGTTATTCAGTGGGCCGGATTGGACCCAGTGGCTGGCACTGGACCTATTTAATAGGTTTACCCTGTTTTTTTGTAAATTAACAGATACGTAGAGGGTGAGGAATTAGAAACATCTTAAACTGTACAAACATCATACAGTACAAATACTCCTTAACTTTAAAATCTTAATTAAAGTCCAAATGTGTGGCTTCAAGGGGTAGAAGCAAATTCAAATTACCCAGAAGGCTTCAGAGGCATCTCTGAATTTTCACCCTAATTGCAAACTGAAGGTTATTTCATGGTAGAAATGATGGGATGGCTTTTGATGTTATGTGGTTCATTTTAAGGGAATTGTACCCTTTAAACAATGCACATAATCCATTAAAAATCATCATCCAATCCATCAATTTATCTATTATACATCCTCTTAAAACCCCATTCCAAATGACATAACTCTTTCCACACAGTATAACTGTGGCTTGCTGTGTTCTGCATAACATTGTATGAGACATTGTCAGCTCCTACCAGCAGCACCACTGACAAAAGTAGTGTAAAAGGTCCGGTTTGTAAGACCTGAGGACGGATAAGCAATTCAGCAAATATAACATCAAAGCATGTATTTTTATTCACAACACACAGAGATGTACATTCAATGCTTTGCACGTCAGCATAAGCGTGGGAAGGTTTCATGACAGTCGAGGCCACTAAAAGATAACTTCTCGAATCTGATTTCATTGGACAGTGTGCAAAGCTGCAATGCGGATATTATACAAGAGGGGCTATCACCATACTGTTTGATACTTGTACTTATGGCATAAGTACTGTAGGATAAGATAAAAAGGTATCAATAAAAAAAATAGGTAAGATAAGATGAAAACATCAATAAAGTAAGATAAGATAATAATAACAATAGATAGATACTAATGAAATGTAAAGTTCTAGTTTGAATTAGTTTATAATTAGAAAATATCATCAATCAAAGTGTGTGAAATGAAATATTACTTCTTTTTTTTAACTGTCATGTTTTAAGATACAAATGCTCCCCATTAAGCCTTGCAATATTTGTTATTGTGTTAAAAGTATAAAACAATGTGCTAATAAACTAACAAATGTCTGTAAATACATGCAGGCGTTAAATAAAGTATTTCTTCAGCAGGAAGCTGCACCGACTATATCAACTAATTAACTAAACCATTTTATCACCTTGGACTCGGCCCAGGTCCTCCTAAGATTCCATTGTTTTTTTCCACAACTTATCTTTTACATTATGACTGCTGAGTGAAGGAAAATTGTGTTGGCTTAACGCCTCTGACCCTTGCACTCCTTGTTAAACTGCTTTTCATTTTGGCAGTCGAAAGAAAGTCCGGTCATTGTTTTGTTACAATCTTCTAGAATCTGGATAAGAAAGCTGTGCTATCACTTGTGTTATTGATTATTGCGTGTGTGTTGTGTCAGTGTTTTCCTCTGGTTTTATAAATCAAAGATAAATGTTGATGTGTTACTAAGAAACACAATAGATTGTAACATCATTGTCACTGCAGGCATTCAGAAATTGTACTGTTGTCTCTCTGTCATGGATCACAATAGCTGGCTAACTGATGAGTTCTTGATCAGCCATTAGTCAAATTGTCTTGTCAGGCTGCGGATGTAGTAGTAGATATTAATGATATGGGATCTGTGATCAATCATCGAGGTTCCGCTGCAGATGCAAGTTAAAAGGGGGATGAATGAGAACAAAGGTTCATGATATCTGGAGAAATTTTAATCTGAAAGTGAAAGGAATACTTCAAAGTCACTTTATCACATCTTATATTGCATAAATCACTTACCTTTGATGCTGGGTTTTATGTGACTGCACTAAACAAATAAAATTCCATGTGCTTCATAATGTGGGTGTTTTTAACACCACTGAACTATGCCACAACTTTTGGATTAATTATCATGATATTTTGAAATTTGAAATACTCCCATCAGTCTCAACTGTACTTTTTATTTAGAGCTAATGTTAGCGTTAATGTTGGCAAATGTTAGTGTGATAACATTCCAAACTAAGATGCTAAATATCAATTTGTTAGCATTATCATTGTGAGCATGCTTCCATTTAGCTCAAACTAAGGCTCTCCTACTGTAAGAGGACTCCTACTGTTCAGATGGAAAAGCAAAGTGATTTTTCACCATATGTCACTGGCATGAATTTGTCCACTGAACTTTTTATTCACCCAAAATAACCAATTTACCAACTATAAAGGTGTTAGCTAGCAACAGATGTACTGACAATGTGCATATTTCAGATTGAGCTCACAACTTAACCAGAAACTCAAAGCTGAAGTTGATGCATTTTCAACCCATTTGGACAAATCCATTAGTGCTGTTCCATGCAAATGTGCTTGTAATCACAGGTTTTAGTTGACTTTGTATGCAGTTACACCACTTCTAAAGCCTGCCTCACATTGTGTCTGAACACAGTTAGACTTGGTTCAGAATGCAGCAGCTTGGCTTCTTACTGAGTCTTAAATTCTCATTTTAGTGGTTTTAATTCAGCCAGACTTGATTGTTTGTGATTTGTCTGTCTTGTTTTTTACATGTGATTATGTTAAGTTTTTTTTTGTTTTTTAACCTGTCTGCAAGTCAAGTTTCCCTTAGGGGACAATAAAAGCAACTGAACTGAACTAAACTGAACTTACTGGTTTTAACAGACCACATCACCCCAATACTCGCTTCTCTTCATTGGCTCCTTGGCTCCTTGTTCATTACAGAATTGATTTTAAGATATTACTAATTAAAGCACACCTAGGTCTAGCTCCAAGCTACATAACATACACGTCAACTCCATATGTGCCGGCCCGCAGCCTTAGATCCTCAGGTGGGGCCCTTCTGGTTGTTCCAGAGTCAAGGTTGAAATCTAGAGGGGACCACACTTTTGCCATTAGGGCCCCTCGGCTTTAGAATGAACTACCTGAGGAAATAAGGCTAGCAGAATCAATAAGCTCTTTTAAATCACTTCTTAAAACTAATTTCTATAGACTAGCTTTAATGTGATGTCATTTGTTCGTTTGTCTGGTTGTTTATTGCTACTGTCTTTTATTTCATATTTACTGTACTGCTTTTGTTTGTACAGTATTAGAGTTTATATTAGAGTTATTTCTTGGATTCTTCACTTAGTACAGTAAGTAGTAAAATATATTGAGCTTTAGTCTTTATTAGCATCCTTTTTTCCCAGGTCCGATAGTGTATGCAGACCGTCCAGTGTGTTCTAGGTCTACCACAGATCTCCTCTCAGTGGCAGCTAAACATGCCAGAATACCTCCACAGGTATTCATTGTAATCTGATATCTGAACCACCTCAAGTGACTCCTTTCAATGCGAAGGAGCAACATACTCCGATATCTAAGACGCTCACCCTTTTCTACAGAGGCTAGCTCAAACATCCTGAACAGGATACCTTACATCTATGCTCTTATTTTCTTGATCACTACAATTTATGGCCATAGATCAACTGGTAATCTCCATTTTACCCTCACTTCAGCACAACTTTGAAGCAAACAGGTTATACTTGATAGTACATTTGTTGTGTGTTAAATTCAAACAACTTTGAATGTTTCTGTGATATGTCTACTTAGTGAAATTGGTCACTGTTGGAATGACTAAATGATATTGAATAGAATAGATTTTCAGGTATTTTTTGTGAATGGATTACATCTTTGATTGCAGAATTCCCCCCCAGGCTGCTAAAACGGAAGTGTCTTAAACAAACGCTTGTAATCTTTTTAGGACTGTCATAAACATATATAAACATACATTTCAGTTGAGGCACGTGGGATGTGTTTGCCTCCATTGTTTTTCTCTGTTTGCTCTGTCGCCTCGAGTCACCTGTTGGTTTTCCCCCCCCAATACACTGCAGATGTTGAATGCCTGGAAGGGAAGTTCACCACCTTCATACAACAGCAGCAATCCATTCGTCGCCCTATCACTGCTCACTGACAGAGGAAGTTTGCTCAGGGCAGCGGCCATGTCCTCATTTCATGTTTAATGAGAAGTTAGACCCTGCGGAACGTTACATAACACCTGGCAATAAAGATGAAGCTCACTAGATTCTGATGGCCTGTTGTTCAAACAAGGAACTAACACTCTCTCTCTCTCTCTCTCTCTCTTTCACACACACACACACACACACACACACACACACACACACACACACACACACACACACACACACACACACATAAGTTGTCCACATGATAGGAAAGACAAACCTCAGAAATGTGTGCATGTGTACATACGTGTACTTGTATTGCTATCATTGTGAGGACTCAAGTTTATACCTGGGAAGTGAGGACATTTTGTACTGTCCTCATTTTGTGACACAACTTCAAAGGGCTGTTTTAAAGTTAAGGTGAGAGACTAGGGAATGCATTATCTCAATGAATGTCCTCATTAAGATAGCTATACAAATGTGTGTGTGTACGTGTGTGTCTGCAGATGCTACAATAGAAAAGGCCGGTTGCCAGTCATGTCACTGGGACAAAGGCAGCAGCAGGACAGATTCTGGGGGACAATGGAAATGAGTCTGGTTAGCGTGGACACACACACACACACACACACACACACAGAGAGAGTCATGTCAGTACAATTAAAACAGTTTGAAATGGGCCATTATTTATGTGATGACATCTGATGAGGGTCTGGTTTAGAAACATTTGGGCTGTCTGCATGTGTATATTTAGACTATGTGTGTATGTAGGAAATATATACATATATGTAACATGTACTGTATGTATACATGTACATTGTGTACTCTGTAGTCTCTGTTTTTTGATAAGAGTTGTATAGTCAAACTTAAAAATGTATTTTTGGTAAGTATAGACAGAAGCGGTTTCTAGGTAGCCTAAAGATGTTCATTGACTTTGATGTTCATCTGAATTACACATCATATTTTAACTGCAACCCTATGACTTTAAACCCTGACATACTGTTGATATTCTGACTCATAATTAGTCTTTACACCAATTCACATTCATAAATTCCCCATCAGTTATGAATACATGTTTGATTAATCCTTCTGTTTGATCAATCTTATTGAAAAAATACATTCACAACCTCTATTTTATGGTCCAGATGAACATTTTATAGAATATGATTAATACAATTTTTTTTTAAATAAACATAGGTTAGACTTATATAATGCATATATAGAAATGTGCTGCACAAAAATCAAAAAAGTCTGGCTAAAAGAACTGTGTCTATGGTGTTTTTACAACTCTCAAGTGTAAAAAGAAGGGTCAAATTTGACCCTGAACAGTATGTAAGGGTTAAACTGTCATTACATTTTATCTATGAGAGTCATTTTACAGGTTTAAAAATCCTGTTTTCAACGTTTTATTCACCGTTTCCTCTTTATTGTCCTGTATGTTTAAATATATCACACTGTCTTGCAGCTATGAATACTTCCAATACAGATTCTTCCAGAGCCATCCAACATCACAACATTAACACTTCACTTTAAGTCCCACTGTTCAGCTTCATAAGCCTTTATTTCCTCACAGGGCTGTTGAACTGGATGTGTTTGATGTAGCTAGGTTTACTAGGTGTAATAAACTAGTAAATAAATATTTAAAGCAGAGTTACCAGTGGAAACTGGACCTGTCAGCAAACTGCCTGGCTAAGCAGTGATAACTATACAAACCATTTTGGAATAATCATCAACAGCCAATAATGTTTCCACACCTCCATGATGAAGTGTTGCTGATGTCACTTTGCTTCATGAGTGATGGCTCTGCCTCAGGATGTGCATGCTGAAAAAAGTACAAAGGTTTTAGTGATCAGGAAGGTCTATATGAGGGAGTCTATGTGGAGAAGAGGAGGTCTCACTTGAATGCAGCTTCATTCCACAATCGAAATAGAGACCATTTGCACTTTTTTCTTTGGATAAGATCAAATGACACGTCTTAAAAACTAGGTAATTTTAATCATCATGAAGGGTATGTTGGTTAGTTTTTCATTAAAAGAGTTCAGGGATAAAATGTTGCATCTGTCTATGATCA
The DNA here is from genome assembly GCF_027409825.1 of Scomber japonicus. Classification (NCBI taxonomy): domain Eukaryota; kingdom Metazoa; phylum Chordata; class Actinopteri; order Scombriformes; family Scombridae; genus Scomber; species Scomber japonicus. The sequence goes on from NC_070578.1 coordinate 5,451,076, forward strand.
CATCCATGGAACTGGACCCTTTCATATGTCAATAAGCCAAACTGTCAATCACATCTGAGCAGCAAATCCAGTTTCTAAGAGTGCGCGTGCAGTGTTTACTGATCCGCTGACCACATGGCCGTTGACTCTGATGACACCACAGTGTTTCTGGGTGGTTTCACACACTGTTTCCCTCCAGCTAATTGAGCCGAATCCCGTTTGGTGTGTGTGACTGAGCAGAGTGAGGCTGAAGTATGACTCACTCATGGAGACGTGCACGCTTACGACATCCAGCCTGCCAACCACCTGCCGAGCATAAGCCTACCGCAGGTCTCATATCAAGGCATGTGGAGCTCATGCACACATACACACACAAACCATTACTGTTGATAGCAACCAAAATAATAAAATACTCTGACGACATTCTTAACCCCAAATGAACCTTCTTCTAATTCGAGCATGAAATATGAAAACAAGTCTGAACCTCAAATTCCAATATTAAAAATGTTCAAAAAAGTCTTGGGATTCACACACACACACACACACACACACACACATTGGCCCCCTTGTTGCAGACAGACCAAAATCTGCTTGACCAGTACCCCAATTAACCCTTTGACATCATGTGTGTCCCCAATCTGTCCATCAAGTGCTTTAAGAAGCATAAGCTCAATGGTGTGTGTGAGTGTGTATGTGTGTCAGTGGCGGTACGACACTGAATGGGATGGGCTATCTTGTGATTTTTGGGGAGGTTTTATGCTTGTTCATTGGTTTTCTACATGGTTAAATCCATGCTGGCAAGAGGATGTAATTAAAAGACTGTGACATAATGAACAGTCAGTGATTTTAAACTGAAGGCTGAGAGGCAGCTGCAGTGCGACCTGCAACCAAATGCAAGGTCCCCATATCTGAAGAGCCAACAGGGTCATGATTAAGTGTTTTTATTGCCATGAGCCTAGGTTGTACTTTGTATTTAGTGCCAATTAATTAATATTAGCATGCTAACATGCTAAACCAAGATGGTGAATATGTTGAACATTACACCTGCTGAACATCAGAGTGTAACCTCATAGAGAGCATGTTAGCATACTGAGCAATATTAGCTTCTAGCTCAAGGCATCACACACAGTACACCCTTTAAACACTAAGTTTTCACTCCCTTTAATTGCAAGTCTTGTCCCAGCACGCCATAAAACAAACATTACTCATTGATCAGAAATGATGTAATCAATGAGGGAGTGAGTTAGCACTGGCCTACACATTAGTTTCACCATTATGCCTCAAGTTTTTCACATTTTGATATATCTATCCCATGAGCTTCTGGCACTTCCTGTTTGCACTGTAACAAACAGGATGTACAGATCACCATCAAAAACAAGATTTTTAGGTAACATCCAATGATATAAAAGGCACCTTTTTAGAAGCAATACGGGAAAAGAGACAAAAATGGGGAACAACATGAAACAAACTAAGACTTTGACTATAACTATGACCAGATTTTGGAACCTAGGCCAACCAGGTACTCCATGAGATGTCCCTTTTTTAGATGCTTTCTAGATGGATTTATGCATGTTTATCCTCAATAGAATACTATCAATGGAAACTTACTTTGTTCTGATGTCTGTACATTACAGTTTGATTGATTTGTGATGCTGAGAAAGTTTGCAATGTTTGATGTTGTATGTGGTGATTGAGTACTAAGTGTTAATTGTGTAGTTGTGCGTTAAGGCATCACATACCACATACCTACAGTGTTGCTGATGTGAGCTGTCCCAAAATTAAACTCAGGGCAACATAAATACCACCCAAAGATGCCAAGAAATATGATTGGTCAGCCTGGACTGCTTGTGTTTTCATTGTTTTTATGATTGTTGATAAAGAACATAACCTGAAGCAAGTTTATCAAAGCTCAGTACTTTTCATTTTCAGGAACACACATTAACATCATATCATTTTCAAAGATGACCAAGACTGGGTGAAACTTCCCTTTGCTCTATATCACAAAGAGAATGAAAGACTCAATCACTGTTAATTTGGGATGTATAATAAAAGCCCAACAGAGCCTGATTAATGTATGGTACATCTGTCCAGTGTCGTGATGGTAGCATACATATCTATAGTGAGACTCCCTTGTGTCAGTTATACTTTCAGCTTTAAGCCAGGTTTATAGTACTGCGTCAACTTGATGCCGTAGCCCTGCAGAGCCCTCTGAGTCTCCATGTACCTCACGCAGAGCCCTACGCTGTCGCCTCACATGCACCTTCAAAAAACTGTAATTACACTTCGAGGCGACACAGACTGCACACACTCTTCACGATTCAGGCCCTTTAGGATCCTCACACCCCCTAACGTTTTGAACGTTGTCTGTGAATTGTACAGTGTCATTCAACCCCGACACAGAACTTCGAAAGGTTCACGACCACGTTGAGGAAACAGCATAGCTCCGGTGTTGAGTTGGCACAGTACTATAAACCTGGCTTTAGCCTGAAGGAGCCAGATTGAATTTTGGGCACGGACAACCAATGAATTTCCTGATTTACCTCCAATCTTGGAAGCTTTTGTTGGCTACTAGTCCTCTAGCATGACCATGGCACTTGGAGCCACCGACACGCAGTCACACCTAAGAACACCCGGCTTCAGTTTTAACGAGCAGCGGCGTTGGTACAGCTGCGAAATGTGTAACAGGAAGAGTTTGCATGTGTGCATGTGTGTGTGGATCTTACTAATGAGTTGAGAAGCAGGTCAGCTCTGCAAGAAGATAGAGGCCTCCTGGTGAGGAGTGGTCGCCACTTTGTGATGGCCACGCTTCAGGACACAAACACACACACACATAGAAGTTGATCAAGTGTATGCAATGAGGTCAGGGAGGTGTGTGGGAAGACGAGGATGGCGTGAGAACACAAGGCGATGAGGGGGGAAGAAGCCCTCTTACTTTTTTTCATGGATCCATATTGTTGTGCAGTGGTGACCACAGGCTGGACACATGCCTGCCATTTGGGCAACAGGTGGTCAGTCATATTTTGCAGTGGTCAACAGACAAAGCAAGTGAATAAAGAATGGCGCCACCATTGAAGAACAATTAAGGGATGAAAATGTGGGTTTGGACAAGTTGACCACAAGACTCAAACTGCCCCAAATTTGATTTTTGTTTGTTTTGCTTTTATTACTTAAGTATATGAACATAAGGCCACTGCCACTGGCCACTTAAGGTGAGACAGAAAACAAGTTTATCTTCTATATTTTGTACTGTTACTTCAGATAATATTTTTATTACAAATTGGGTCATAGTTATGCAGATGTGGCCATCATTATTCATCATGCCATCATGCGTGTAATTGCTGAAACCTGGGAGCACAGTGACATTGCTACAGCAAAGTCCAAACAAGGTTACACAATCAGTCAGGCTGTAAACAAGCAAGAGCCACTTCATCTGAGTTAAAACCAAAAGTAAGAACACCTGAAATTCTGGTAACAACCCTGTAGTACACAGAAAAACTGCATACACAACTAAGGCAAGTACAGCAGGTCAAAGTAGAACCTGGCAGTTGGCCTGTCTGGTCATAATTTTCCTTTTTGCCAATGTTTTCTTTTCCAAATAGGTTTGACTAATAACCATATACGGTTTGTTTAAAACTACTCACTGTGTTTTTTTAGAGGTCTGTCATACTCCCACATCCCAGTAAAAACAGGAAAGATGGCCAAAACTACAAAAATAAGACCCAAGTTGTCAGAAGTTGGAATTTTCCTTTAACATTTGAAGCCAAACATTCATGATCTGACAGTAGACTGACTGGCTATATTTTAATTTAAACAAAAAAAAAGATTGTTACCTTCATGTGGTTTTACCCCCACAATAATATAAAATTACTAATGGATTGCTTCTGTTTCACATGCTTACTGTAACAGGTGCTCCTCCAGGAAATGAAGCACAGTTTACTAACATGCATCAGCCACTAAATCAGATCATATCCTATTCAATTACAAATGCATGGAACTGCCAGCCTCTCAAAAGCCTGCTTGCCAGCCATCCTGTCTATCTGCCTGTCTGCTGAGGGGTCAAAGACCCCCTCTAGCTGAGGCTTTGACAACATGACAAGGCAGCAAGCCGCAGGCCACGGGGCTGATGGGCCACGATATTGTGTAGAGGGCAACTGTCCATTCTGGACTATTGTCTGGATGAGCGCTACTGTCTCTGAGACAAAAGAAGCACCTGCCTGATCATCCAAACACACATTCACACAAACACACTCACACACACACACACACACACACATACTGGCCCGCCATGTGCCTGACACAAGGCCACTGTGTGTCCACAACCTCCCATTCTGTGGGGGGGGGGGTGTATAATGTGGGGCTGGACATGTAACACACGCACAAGGATTGTATATGTGTGTGTCTCTGTGTGTGTGTGTGTTGAGGTTATGGATATTGGCGGGAGAGATGTGGGGGAGCGTGTATGTGAGCTGTGTGTGTGTGTGTGTGTGCGTATGTGTTGGGGGTGGGAGGGCTCACTCTAGGGGTCAGTTTGGCGGGAATGTCAGGCTTGTTGGATTTACATCTGTTCAGCAGTGTGCCAGGCTGTGCGCCACACTACAGAAAGCACACACACACACACACACACACAGCTCATCCAGCCATTTGTGAGGAACAGAAAGGCATCATGTTGGCATGTGCCTGATTAACAACAGGTCAATCTGTCCATCTGTGTGTCTGTCTCTCTCTCTCTCTCTCTCTCTCTCTCTCTCTCTCTCTCTCTCTCTCTCTCTCTCTCTATCTGTGTGTGTGTGTGTGTATGTGTGCTCATGAGCAGCGGAAGCGACACTAAAACACTTGTTGCGCATCTGTCCTCCAAGGCATGTCCAATAGGCAGCTCCTATAGTCAATGAGAGGCTCTGTTGATAGAACCCAGCCTTCTATTGACAGTCATCCAGAAGGACATAGGCAGACTCAGTCATAGCTGTCAGGCCTGAACATCCCTGTGGGTCTTAGTGAATAATTGTGCATTCATGTGCTGTCAGGATAATTGCATATACTTCACTAGACTGTTTCAGTTGAATGTTGCCCTCATGTCAGGCGCTAAGGTTGAAAAAATCAGGACACAAGTTTGTTTAGTCATGACAGGAAAATAAATCATACATACATCTGTTAGAAGAATAGCTTGTGTTTGAAATTTAGGCTTAAACAGGTTTATGAATGAGATTTTATTAAGTATAAAAAATGACCATGTAAAGTTAATCCATTTTATGTTGTGTTAAATGTAGCAGTCAATGCTGTAAAGGTGGAAAACATGCTTCAAAGCCCAATGTGGTCTCATTGTCACATAGTGGGGACAATGTTTTAAACTTAACAATGGGTCAAATGTGTATATATGATGTGAGAGGTTTTGGTTTTACAGACAAACACAAGGAGAATCAGTTCTATGGAGTTGTTAAGAATCTCCCAGCTCTTTATTTTGCTTATAAAATATGTAAATTTACACTTTTGGTTCACTGTTAACACCCTTATGAACCCTGTTTCCAGCAAAAAGGTGTCCAGCTGTGATAAACCCACTGTACACTACCTGTCCAGTAAAAAAAACTGCTGTTGAACACAGTTAGCAACTAGCTGGTGAACATAATATAATAATAATGATTGGCTGACTGGAGGTCCAGCCCTGAGGTGTGTTTCTCACTGTGTTTTTTGATGATATCTTTAACATTTCTGAACACAAAAACACAAAAGTGTCCTTGATAACTCAACAACATGATAGGTTAATATTAAGGTCATCAGATTTAACTATCTCTCCTTTGATCCTCAATTTTTGATAGCAGTAGGCCATGGAAGAGCCTTGTGTTGAAGGCAGACTGATGCGTTCAACTTCTGTTTTGGTTCGTCTGCCATTGGTGGGCTTGATTGTATTTCAAATTGCTGCCAGTTGGCTGCAACCCAAATCCAAACGCTGTGATCTTTGTTAACAATAATCCAATCTATCAAATAGATTAATGGATGGTTTTTGTTTTGTTAAATACCTGCAGTGATCCCCCCCCATAGTGAGACATTGTGTGCATTTACACACAAGGCACAGCAGCAAACATCATAGATTTTTTAAATCTACTGACACAGGATTGGTCAAGATCAGAATCTGATGGTAATTAATGTTCTGTGTGTTCTTCTACACATCATCTAAAGAAAACTATAACACAGTCAACCAATTGCAAAGCTTCAAATTTTGGATTTGATTTGGATTAATCCCTGGTGCGCTCTAGAATATATGTCTTTTTATTAAAAGACTATCATCACAATGTTACAAAGACAATGAATCAGCAGAGTCCATAGCAACCACCAAAGCAATGATAGTAAGCCTGCAAAAATCTTTGTAATGACTAACAAATTAAACATTCCTCGGACAGACGTTTGACCGCTGTGTCATGGATGCAGGTCAATAGAAAATAAAAGGCCAAAAAAACAACATAGGCATCTCACAATTTCAGAGCCATTTTGCACCATGGACCAATGCAGCTATCACACATTTTGATGTTAGACTGGAATGTTTACTCTTGACACTTTCATAGTCATTACTCACTTCCTATGAGTCATGACAATTTCCAGGGAAGACGGCGTCTGTATGAAGGCCATTCAGAAGGTCTTGAATTTGCAAAAAATATAAATAATGTGCAAACAAAGCAAGACAAGGTGACCAAGGTTACCAGGTGGAGACACATGGCTGCAGTATCTCTGTTTGTCATGGAGAGCAAACAGAGACTGGTTAGTGATAAAGTGGCGGTGACTTTGAACAACCAACCAGCTACTCCCACACAAGGGCTGTAACACTGCTGGCATGGACATCAAGACCAGTGTCCGGTAGTAAAATGTTAACACGAGGTGAGTTAAAATGAGAGACAAAAGTATCAGCTGAGACAAAGTGTTGCTGACACATTTAAAGAATTTTGTTATTTACCATAGTCATGAAGTATTCCTATAAGAAAACAGCAGTAGAGGTCTTGTTAGATCTGTCATATCAAATCCAGTATAAACAACTTTTGTAATTTTATTTTTATCCTCTATTTCTAATGTGAATTATAGTAATTATAATAGCTGCAGTAGTAGTAGTAAGTGGTTAATTTGCAGATTAGTTATTATTTTGCTTTGCAGATTAATTATTTTGCTTTGCAGATTAAGACAGATTAAGATTTTACTTGCTGACAAACTGCAGGAAGTATATTGTCTTATCTCATGTTGCTGACTGTGTTATTGATAGCATTTCTGCTGCTTTCAACACAGTTCATTTAGCTACATTCTTCATTTCTGTGGACAACTATGAGTTTAACTCTTTGCTTCTTTTAGGAGTTTTCTCACTAATCCAACAGTTGTTTGTTAATTTTGGCCAGCGGTTATTTTAGCGGCTAATTTGGATTAGCAGTTGTTAGTGATGTAAATTAGCAATGGGTTCTCTCTTTCTTCTTTCTAGGAAGGCCCTCTGTAATGATAGAGCAGTCATCATTAATAGAGAAAAATAAAAACAGGACTATGGCCAGGCCGACAGAGTCATAACTCTATTTGATCCATGTATTCCTATAGCTGTCAGTAGTAACAACCTCATGAGCCTCTTTGATGATAAAATTCTACCTATTAGAGACAAAATTCATCATCTCCTACTCTCAACAGGCACTGATTTATCCCCAAACACAGAAACAGATGTAAAACTGATGAAAACCAAATCCAGCAATCAGTCTGTCTCTGAGACGCCATCCCAACTAGACTGCTTAAGGAAGTCTTACCCTTAGTTAGCACTTCTTTACTATATATGGTACAATCTGTCTTTAGTAACAGGCTATGTACTGCCATCCTTTAAAGTAGCTGGAATTAAACCTCTTCTTAAAAAGCCAACTCTTGATTCTGTTTTCAGTTTTGGAGTTTTAGCCAACTATAGACCATGTCTAACCTTACTCTCTCTCTAAGATCCTTGAGAAAGTGGTCGTCAATCAGTTGCACGGCTTTCTACATGACAGTAGTATATTCAAGGATATTCAGTCTGGATTTAGAGTTCATCATAGCACAGAGACAGCACTGACGAAAGTTACAAATGACCTAATTGCATCGGACAAAGGACTTCTTTCTACTTGTCCTGTTAGATCTTAGTGCTGCATTTGACACCACTGACCTTCACGTCTTATTGCAAAGACTGGAAAATTGAATTGGAATTAAAGGAACTGCATTATGCTGATTTGAGCCCTGTTCATCAAATCAATTTCAGTTTGTATATGTTAATGATGAATCCTCACAAAGGTTAGACATGGTGTTCCACAAGGTTCAGTATTTGGACCGATACTATTCACCCTATATAGTCTCTCTTTAGGTAATATTATTAGGAAATTCCATAAATTGTCATTGTTATGCAGACGATACCCTGTTATATTTATCAGTGAAACCAGTTAAACCGATCAGTTTAATTCAATTTTGTGTTTGCCTAAAGACATAAAGACCTGGATGAACTGCAGTTTTCTGCTACTAAACTCTGACAAAAGTGAAGTTATTGTGCTTGGCTCTAAACACCTTTGAAACACATTACCTGATGATATAACTACTCTGGATGGCATTACTCTTACTTAGGCTTAGGCTTACTTGTGGTTCCTAAAGTCTGTGAACTGTGAAGGTAGCATTTTAATGTTGTAGCTTGTGAGGTGGTTTTATCTATTTCACATACTGTTGGTCATCATCAAAATTTACAGGATGATCGTAGAAGTAAAATGTAAATTATCTTCAATGTCGTAGAATAACAGTATTTAAAGTAGGTGGAACTCAGAGCCGGGAATGATGTCTCGCCTGAGTTTGTGACGTTCCAGTTTACAAGTCAGAAAACCAGTTTTAGCCAGGTTAGCCACTGATAGCAATACCAATTGATAAAACGCATTTTGCTGTATTATGTGTATACAAACAGAGTAGCAACATGTCCACAGATAGTAGTTGTACAGCGCTGTGTGTACGACTGATTTAATGACACACAAAAAAAGACAAAACTGCTAATAAACAGGATATTACTACAACTTTCACACTGTTGATCAATGGGGCTGCCATTGTGGATTTTGAACTCGGGGCTAATGGAGTGCGTCCTACTTTCCGAGTCGAAGGTCCGACTTCAGGGGGCATTCCAGTTAAAATTTCCAACTAGAAACTTGGAAATTCTGACTTCTTAGTACAACTGAAACGCACCATTAGTACATGTTCTCAGTTGCTTTCCAACACTGCTACACTATACCATTAAAACACAGCTTTAAGATTTACATATAAATAACTCAACACTGAAATGCACCATCTGTGTGCTTTTACTTGCTGATACACATCTATTTTTTTAATGTTCATATTAGAGACTAATGTTACATCAGTTGGGGCATATTTAAGCATATAATTGCTGATGTCGTTATTTTAACTTTAGTAAAATCTTCATGATAAGGAGATGGAGGCATGTATTTATACTAGTGTGAACACATGTGCCTGATGCTAGGTGGACATCTGTATTTGTGTGTGTGTGTGCACGCATATATTAAGTGTCCTCCTACAAGCATTGCACTACACTGAGGCATTTTGGAGACTGAATAGAGGAGTGTAGAGGAACAGGGAGGGACAAGGTCGCTTTCAGAGGAGGGAGGAACTCAACACATAAATCCTCCAGCTTCTCTTTGATAAGGCTTCAATTCACCAGGGATCATGTACCATGCTAATAGCTGCTTGCTTCAGCCTCCCAGCCAGCTCACATAACACACACAAACCTCCAGTGCTCACAAACAATTGAACACACAGAAACACATAGAAATATTTAACATGTAATAAAATCTATTATTGTCTCTATGCAACATATAGTAATACGGAAGATACACATATTTATACTAAAACACAAAAGCAGAGTAACTATTGATTAAAACACATTCATACATACATTTAGACATCTCATTTTTGTAGTTTTGAACACACCAGCAACCACAAAGAAATAAGATGAACTCACATTTACATTTAGGCTATGTCTCTATAAATATAACCATAGTAACTCTCTCTCTCACACACACACACACACACACACACACACACACACACACACACACACACACACACACACACACACACACATACACACACACATACACACACACACACTTAAACTCCACACCCCCAGGCCAAAATCAGGCCATTTCTGTCTTGAGATGTTCACGCAATTAAGTCAACCTAATGCGAGTGGACAGGCGCCTACTGCCATGGCTGCCAGACACAATATGCTATAATTACACATTCACTAAATGCAAACATCTGAAAATGTTGTCTTCTGTTCGACTCTGGAGCCTGAAAGAATAAAAGGGGGACCAGGGTTACATGCCAGAATCTGAAGCGGGCCTTGTGGTGCTCAGCTTTACCACTAAATCTAGAGACTACAACTTATATCCATCGATTAAAAGGGTCCAACACGATTCCACTGTGAATGAGGAGAGGAGATTTTGCTTGTCAGCCAGACTGCTGCTCAAGTTCAATTTAAAGAGGATTCAGATTTGAAAAAATCTGTGAAACTAAAGTTCATTATACATTAATCCTCCAATTTGCTGTTTTTTATTTTATTTTTAGAAATACTCTAAAATTGAGTATATTTTCTACTTTCATCGATAATGCCTTAACTAAATAAAAATATTTACCAATGTTTTATTTTATCAGTGTGAAAACAACAAGAGGCATACAACTGTTTTCAAAGTTTCTGCAGAAGAATGTATTGAAGTAAAAGCAGTTTTGCTAATTCATTAGTGGATGTTGCTCTAAGCCTTGCATGCATTCAGGGATGTTAATGCCGGCTACAGGCAGATGTGATTCTAAATAGCACCACACTGTGAGCCTTCACTATAGCACACCATGACCCCCACGCTAAACTTAAAAAAAATAAAAAGTGCACCAGAAAATGGTTGTTTAGGCATGAAGCATAGCAGGATCCTTTAAGGAACTCTGTAGAATGGATAGGCTGAAGGGTAAAACTTGCCCTTCCAGGCTTGTCCAGTTCCGATACTTGTGTATGTGTGTCTGGGGTTATAGCCTCACAGCAGGAGAGGGATTAAATACAGTCAGTAATCGCTAATTCACTGTAGCCTTGTCTGCTGAGGCGGCAAAACCATACCTGACTCTAAGCGCCCAGCCGATGCAACAACCAGCCTGTGCTGCAACATACCCCCACTGCCCAACTCAGGCTGGCAGCCTACTCCCCCCAACCACACCCCCAGCGTGGTCTGACCAGAGGGTGAATGGGCATCCCGGGGGGCGGGAATAACAGCTAGTGCTGACCACCCACCGATGGCCAAGCACTCCTTCTCCTCTGTGTGTTGGTTGGTCTCCTGGGTAGACAGCTTCCAGCCACACTGAAGTTTGGACGCCATCCACTTCGTCAGACAAAACAGCCCCCAGCCTTCTGTCTGAGGCATCAGTCTGGACTATAGTAATACAAAAAAAGTTATATTTCTATGTGTGATGTCACAGCATCTGTGACATCACACATGGCATCTGTGACATCATCCATAGATTTCTGAAAGGACAGATTCAAAATTGGATTCATTCTAAGGTTAGCTGCCATCTTGGCAGTTACTGGAGCAAGTAACATCCAGATTTAGTCAAAGAAAGGAAGTCTGGGTGGAGCAAAACATACTTAATTTGATGTCTTAATAGCTCCTTAATAAGTGATTTAATCATGTCTAATACAAGATGAAACGCATTCCCTTCAGCATTTATTGGTTGTTTGTCTGTATAAGGACTGTTAGGAGATGCCATAGCTCTGTATAAATTAGGCAGTTGTGGAAAGTAGTGATAGTTTATCAGTTCAGAGTGCATGAATTCATAGTAAAAAAAATGGTTAGAACACAGAGCACAGCATGAATCAATGTATCTATAAATGTTGTTATGTTGCTGGAAAACAATCTATCAGTGAACATAACAAAATTCTTCCCTCCATTATCTTATTATGGCTTGCAGAAAGTGAATGGCAATGAGAAGAAGCCAGTGAACAACCAGTGAGAGTGCAATGTTGTTGTATGGACGAATCCTGTGTCTACTCCCATGTCCTTAGACAATGCAGCGGGTCTAAAACTTTGTTTTCAGAAGTTGGGTCAGTCACTCGTTACGTTGTTTTTCGAGGATTAAACATTCAACATTTCTACCTACAGCTAATCTGACCCATAGTCCTCTTGTAGCCCTCCTCTGTCATGTGCCCAGACAACCTCCAGAAAAAATGTCACTTAGGTGCTCAAGCTAAATATAAATAAGGTATAAATATAAATATAAATAAAGACATAATCCAGTGTTGCCTGGTCTAATATGTCCTAACTAGGTCCACCTCTAAAAGGGTACTCTATTACAGGGGAAATGGGCTGGAGTGGTAGGCTACTTTTGAAGTGGCCAGGTAATTATTTAACAAGCAATCATTTTGGGAATGCAGCACTTGACCAAATCACATCTTCCCAACACATTTCCAAACTAAGTAATTTGCTTCTGTTTCTAAGTGTCATGACTCACTGGGTCTGGCTTTTCTCTGGAATTTGGAGAAATCTGCATCAGGTGTTTGTGGTCTGAGTCACTGTATGCCGCATGTGTTGTGAATGCACCCTCATGCATTCCCAAACCACTGCTTCAAACCTCTATCCACCAATCTGCCCCCCCCCCCCAACCCCTCTTTTAAGCAAATGCTCACTGTCACCACTGACTCCTGTGAACATATCAAACAAAATCTGGTCCAGTTCCAGTATACCTCCAACCTTTGCCATACCAATCCAGTCACAACAGGAAGTGAAGTAGAATGTATAAATACTTGATCAAAAGCACAAATTTCTCATTGTCACAAAGGTGTTTAACCCTGGTTGATATTAACACATCTGTTAAGTATGATATCTGATGCAGCATTAAGCTGTCCCTGACACTTAAAGTGTTGAAAAACAGTGAATGAACTGTGCCACTCCATAAGCTGTAAATGAGGGCAATAAGCTCAACAAAGAATATATTCTTCAGACAAGAGGGTTTCCACTGCCTGTTCTCTAACACAAGGCGAGCAAACACTGTTCTATAAACCATGTAGGGCCCTCTCACTGGGAAGACTTTTAGCATTTTATGCCATTCCCCAAACCTCTCTGCGTCAATTGGCCTGGGGAAGTGAGAATAGCTGTAATAGCAGGTCTATAGAAGGTCTACAGGGGTCCTGACTTTCAAGGTGGTCCCATTAAGGATCATTAGTTTTATAGTGCTCCTTAACAGGCTTGACTTCCTGGATGACCTAAACTGTTACTTTGATTCAAGACTAACACTGATGGTTCTCAGAAGGTTGGTTTGATTTTCTTGATGACAATAATTCATACATGGGAAAGGGGTGTTTTCTCCCAAAAACATTTTAAAATGGTTCTTCACGGAACAATGGGTCTGTTGTTGTACTTACCAACATTTCTGGTACCACAAACGAGTTTGGTAGAAGATACATACACACAGACACACAAACACACATACAACATACACACAAGTCAGATAGAAGTGTCCACTGACACAATACTAGCCAGTGGCATGTGAGGAATCTTAACAGCATTTTAACGACCTGGGCAGGCAACAAAGACATCAAGAAGCCACCGAAAGAGAGGTGTTTGTGTGTGCTTGTGTGTGTGTGTGTGTGTGTTTGTGTGAAAGGCTGTTAGTGAAGAAGAGTAGGGAATAATAAAGCCTTTGTTGTAAACTGTCTCACACTACTCATGGTCAAGTCTAGCGATCGTTTGGTCAAATGTTGAGGAATGAATCATTTGAACGAGACATGCTTTCATTTGCCATTGTTGGAGAATGTTTGGAGAAGGCTATGGAGTGACAAATGGCATCGTCATCACATCAGCAGATGAGCTGACTTTTTTGTAATCATGTCTTAAAGGTACAGTTTGTAGAATTTAGTGGCAACTATTGACAGAAGTGAAATATAATGTTTCAGACATCTATTTTATAATTGTGGTCAATGAGGTCTGAGCGGCGCCGCCCTATCCAGCTCTTATAATGTAATCATGGTGGGTCCTCTTCCATAGAGCCTGCCATGTTGCACCGCCATGTTTCTACAGTAGCCCAGAACAGACAAACCAAACATGGGCAATCTATCTATCTAGCTATCTAGCTGACATGTGACAAAAGTAATGTAAAAAATAATGAACTGCATTCTGTTTCCATTGAATATTTAGTAATGTGATTATTTTTTTATGGGTATTGTGTAAATGATTTTTATAGGAACTTGTTCAACACTGTTGGCTACTTAATACTAATTCACTTCTATTCACATTGCAAATGTCTTAGATAAAAGACTATTTTACATGACTATATGTTACAAGCATTCCTTGAAACAACCCAGAAGCAAACACACACATCTTTTGTGGATATGGAAATGAAGCAACGATTGTTAGCACAGCTGACTTATAACTACTGACTACTAATTGACTACAAGCAGCACTCCACAACGTTCAGTTTTGTGGCTTTTGTGCTGACATCAGTTAATTGAACTCAATACTTTCTGATTGTGCAAATTGTACACCTGTATTACAGCTATATAAAGAGACTTGTGTGAAAGAGTCAAAATATGCAAGAAAATGATTGAGAAATAAAACTGGAAACCTGACAAACCACAAACAGAACATCAGAAAATGATCTGAAAATCTAAAGTGAAAGACAAGTGCAGATGATAATAATGGTGGCATCAACACTGTTTTGAGCTAACCTCCTCTCTCCCTCCCTGTCTGTCCTCCGAGTCTTATCTATGGCCATTTGTAGCGGCCATTAGCATTGAAGGGCCTGGTAATCTCTAGCTGCAGGGAAGGAAATTCACTTTCAAAGAGCCAAGGCCATTCTCTGCTCCCTCTCATACCACCTCCCACTCTGTCGCCTCCTCCTCCTCCTCCTCGACCTCCTCCTCCTCTCCTGGGCTCATAGCCTTTATGTTGACATCTGTCCACCACATTCCAAACACATCTCCTCATCCATACCTGTTGGTCCACCACAAAAAGCTGATTCTTCTCTGCATGACAAAAACACATTCTTACATGTTTGCAGTTGTAAATTGTCATATGTTCATTGTTTTTCCCTTTACTTGTATCTCTCTCTCTCTCTCTCTCTCTCTCTCTGTGTGTGTGTGTGTGTGTGTGTGTGTGTGTGTGTGTGTGGCCTCTTGTGTGTATGCCTGAGGCCAACTTTGTTGATCCCGCAGAGGAAATTTGACAAATTAGAGAGTAGCTTCTCTACACAGTTTCCTTCCCTGTAGGGGAATTAAACCACAGTGGCCTGCTTGACAGGTAGAAATATTAGCCAGTGTGGTAGCATTGTGTGGTCTTGTTGTAACTTATTATGTAATAACTACCATATAATCTAATACTGTCTGGAAAAACATGTAAAAAAATGTAAACAAGTTAAAATTGTTGAGGTGAAATTAAAAATGAGAAGCCCCTGGGAAGCACGTATATACCTAAAATCCAGTCCAAGATCCACATACTTACGTGCAGGGTTTACACAAACTCTAAAACACAAAACAATAGCTCAACAAGAGGGTTGTGCCTACATGTTGATTCACACCCTCTTCCTTGCACACAGGGGTGTGAACAATCAAATTTCACTTTTCCCTCTTGTGAAAGCAAAGGAACCGAGAAGAACAATAGATGTTTTATGTACACTGATCTTGGCTTTTCAGTAGAGTGGCAGAAACAAAGGAACAGAGGGATATATTTCAGTTGTGGAGAAGATAAATAACGAGGGTATATGACCCCCAATATATTGTCATTGTGAGCTCAAACAAGTATCATTATGAAGATATTATGGATTAATTTTTAAAATGTTCTTAGGGTTCTATTATCAATGGAATGCTGTCATCAAGTAGGCTATACAATATATCTATTGCACATCCTCATAAATAAACATTAGCATTAGCAAATATTTGATATAATACATTTTTTCATTTTGGTTCCATTTTGTAATATTCACAGATAAACCTAGTGTAGTTTTACACAATAGTCATGCTCTAATGACCTTTTAGCAATAGTTGTCATGCATATGCAAGGCCACAATAATGTTTCCATTGTGTTTTTCATAGATCAGTATAGTATAACACACAGTGCCCATAGCTGTTCTAGGCTGACTCTTGTGGCCACAACTGCCACCAAAAGGAAAAGGAATATACATTATGTGATTAACCAGAAATGTGGGCAGCATAGAGGCTGCTAGGCTGGAACCATTGCTCTGGTGTGACTGTGTGGGTGTTTTTTGTGGGTTTCCTCCAGGTGCATCTCCTTCCACAGTCCAAAGACATTTAGCTCCAGTCAACTTGAAATTGTGAATTGCCCATAGTTGTAAATGTGAGTATAAATGGTAAGAAAAAAATAAGTAGAAGATGCAGTGCCCCAAATGACCACTAGATATCTCCAAAATCATCTTCCCATAGCATAAAATCAGGTATAAAAACAGTTCTAACCTCTGTTTGAAAGAACACATTTATTATGACATTATTTTTATTAGCTTGGTTGAACTTTTCTTACAATAATGTATGTTTTGTTCTTCTGTTCCCCCTAAGTGTTTGAATGTTCTGGCTCTAGCTCTGGCCAGAAATCCAGTGAGCCTGGACGGTATAAGCAAGTTTAAATGATGAATGAGTTGCCAAAAGAGTCATACAGGTTGACCAAACCAACCACCAATAATTAAACCAAATGTCTTCTCCTATGTATTGATGGAGGAGACAGGGGAGACATTCAGCTAGCGAGTCCAATCAGTTATTGGCACAAGACTCGATCACCTTGGGTATGTTCTGGTTTGGCAGTCTGAGTGTAAGAACAATGTAAAAATGAAATCAACACAATGAAATTTGGAAGAATCAGGTTCATATTCATTATTCATTCTTGAGTACTCCAGTTTGTCTCCCATCGGCTACTCCTCCAGTCCTCACAGGCTTCTTGAACCATTTCTGACCAATAACGATGCATATCCCATGCCACAGGAGCCGTCTACACATGATGAGGACCAGCAGCACCACCACCAGGGTCCCAGAGAACATGGTTCCACCTGCAACATACAGAAATCAGTACAGATATAAATCCTGATGCTTGTGCTTCAACACAGAGGTACACTGAGGCCCATATCCTTCTATTTGGCTGCACTCAAGCCTGGGACCGGGTATTTCATGGTTGGGGCTAGGGCTCCTTAATGCTCATGAACGGAAATCTTACGCTGATATTTCATACAGTAGTGTGTTTCCCTCTTCATGGCGACAGTTTTTGTTTCACCTGTTTCTATATGACAGCATCCCTGTGCACAAAGGGATGAATTGCAATGCTGACTGTGAGCCAATTCTTATCGCCTAACATCAGTGTTGGACCTATTGTGGCTAAATGAGAACAAATCCCTACAGCCAGGTTACAATATCTTGTTGAAAGAGGAGGAGGAATGAATTCATACAATAAAAATTGACATAATAATAGGGTATCCACATACTTTTCTATAGCCTAACCCGTTCAAACATAATAGAATTTAACATCACTGTGTACTTCTAAATAAGAGTTGGAAATTTAAAAAAATACATGGAAGAGAAATAAGCCAAAAGCTTTTCAGTTACAGTAACAGGAGAATAAGTAACTCGTTACTTTCTCCCTTATGTGTATGTGTGTGTGTGTGTGTGTCCTCTTCACTCTGATAACAATGATAGCTCTGTGGAGGGCCGCTCCACTACAACCCATGATAGAGAGATACAGCGAGAGAGGGAGCAGGGTAGAGAGAGCATGGAAAAAAAGAGGTCTGATTTGTGGAGTGTGCCTCAAACCCTCCTGTGGGTGCCCCTTCTCCTCTGGGTGCCCCCCTCTCCTGTGGGTGCCCCCCTCTCCCCTCTCCTCTCTCTCTCTCTCTTCTCTCATTCCTTTCTTCTCAGCCACTCTGATGTAATCCAAAGGCCTCCGCAGGAGCAGCTGCACAGCGAACCAGCCTTCCCTCCTTCCCTCTCCCTTTCTCTAAATCTCTTTCTCTCTTTTCTTTGCACTTCCAGAGGCATGCAAGGCGAGGCGAGGCGAGGGAGAGGAGGGCGCTCAGACACAATTGGGGTCTTTTTCTGCCCTGAAAAAAAGGGGGCTATCGCCTCACATCTCCTTCTGTCGCCCCTCTACTGTACTATACTGCAGGCGGGTGGGTGGGTGTGCGGGTGCAGTGGCACAGTGTCTTGGTGTGCTGAAAGGGCAGCATAAAGAGACAACTGCACATAAATACTGGAGCCAGACAGCAAATTTAACTGGAGATAAACAGTGGTGGCTTTAAACAACATGTGAGCAGGGATGAACTAGAGGCTAAAACCCAACTGAAACTGAGTTTATCCATTTACATAAGTGGAAGTTACCTACTCACATCCAAGGTTCAATTTATACATCAAGGACATCAGTCAAACCCAAACTGCAGCCAGTTTACACATATCCATATTGACAATGTATTGGGCAGTGATGCTTATAAGCAAGTTAGTATGAACCAGAAAATTTCAGGATTTTAGTTGATCCTTGCCCTTCATTATGTTTGTAACAGAACTAAAAGTCTGGAGTTCTGCTAGCAGCCCCTAGAGGCTGCAATGTTAATTACACTCCACACTAAAGTGTGTGTGACTAATAGTAATACTGACAATGTAGTTATGGTTTAAGCATTAAAGTTTGTCCTCATGGTAGTTTTGAATGGAGAAACAGTCATGAGATCATTAAAACACATTGGTTTAGTCCTCCTGGAACATGATTCTTCTCATGGCTATCCACCAACTACATTATATGTCCTGTGGGTGGTATTCATAAAGTGTGCAAAGCTGAAGGCGCTTATTTTCTGAGGAGAATGAACAAGTTAAACTAATTTCAAACCCATCCACCCAGTAGGGTTTTAACATTTCTGAAGTGTTTGTTCAAGTGGAGCTATTGGCCTGATGATAGTGCCAGAAGAAATATCTGAGGACCACAGAAGTCAGGATTCATTTTCTGGGGACCTTGAACCATTGATATCAAGAGAAAACTTTTTCAAGGTACATTTAAACTTGGACCAAAGTTTCAATCAATGGGAAAAATTGTCGTGTTGGTAGTGCAAGCGAGAAGGTCAGAAGGTTGCTAAATCATTAGAAATCAGTATCAAAGTAGTCTCAGTCTCACTGAAACTTACAAAGACCAGACCACCCATACAAAACAGTATTTCCACCAACATACCCAGATTCATTAAAAGAGTTTGCCTTGCTAATTTATACAACAGTCCATGTGGAAAGGGAAAAATATGGAGGGAAAAGGGAAACATTTGTGTGAGATGGTGGATGCAGAGGTGGGGAAAACCAACAAGGCTTGTAAACTGAAGCTGGACTCTAAACGTGGCTTAAATAAAAGCTCTCTTTCAGTCTCAGCACATTCACTAGTTTGACATTTGTGTGGTTTGTCCAGTTTTGTTTTTATTATTCCTCCTACTCTGATACATGATTCCAGTTGTAAATATTAAACATGTTTAAATTAACTGTAATGAGAATGGATCAGAAGACAACCACCTCTTAGTGTACTCAGGCAGATATTATACTCAGGGACAACAGGCATTTTAAACATGGGCAAGGAATTACAATATTCACCACAGTTTTTCTTTGACATCATCAAGACATCATTGACTATGGTAGAACTCTTTTCTAAGGAACATGAAAATGCTTCTCAAATACGTTAAGATATATTTTAATAATTCAATCTCTTTAAGGATGTCATTTTAAACCAGTAAGATCTCAAAAGAGTGTTTGATATCATC
Organism: Scomber japonicus; assembly: GCF_027409825.1. Lineage (NCBI taxonomy): Eukaryota > Metazoa > Chordata > Actinopteri > Scombriformes > Scombridae > Scomber > Scomber japonicus. The sequence continues at coordinate 5,470,828 of NC_070578.1, forward strand.
ATAATAATTATTCAATGGTATGTAGATTATAAAATGAAAAAAGTTAATTATAGATGGACTTTACCTTCTATGACGAGGTTATATTGAAGGCCACAGAAATCACAGCAATGGGATCAACCTTATATCGACTCCAGCACAAATGTTGCTGAGAGTATTACTTCTCAAACATAAGGCTGCTACTTCACACATTGAGGTGAGGTGGGGTGGGGTGGGGGGTGTCATGTCCTTGGTTTGACTTCTCTGATAAAGTGTGTGTCAACAGTCTGCTGTGGCTTTAACTTTCAATGTGCTGATATGGATACCCGACCAGCAGACTGTGAAAGTACCTGAAATATTTTACCAGGATGCCAGCATTTTCAAAACACTGAACCTCTGAAAAAGGGAATTCCAGTACAGATACTGAAGAAAGAATTACACACAGGTCTGGTCTGTACTGATTTGTGAATACTGACACATAACAATCTGTAACAGTTACAGATTTAAACTAGAGTCATGTCAACTTCTCAAAAAAGACAACCCCTGATGCACAAGAAATGTCCATTTGGAATAAGCATAAGAAACCTGTACTGATAACATACAGCAAGCACCATTACTGTTAACAGTGTTGGTTTCACGCAAGTTGGTCTGCCTCATATGCTGTATTTTGAGTATAAGTAAAATATTCAACCTCTCACGCCTTAGCTAACCTTGCAGTCAATTTTTCCCAGTGGCCACACGTGGTATTGCAGTGAAAAATTGTCATGTGATATAACCTCGTCATAGAAGGTACGCAGCCTTAACTAACCTTTCAGCCAATTTTCCCCAGTGGCCACACGTGGCATTGCAGCAAAAAAATCGTCATGTGGCCCCATGAACTACCATTGAATGAGAGACATTTGTAAAACTGTTGACAGGACACCTCAAACTCCAAACAAGATCAATAATGTGCTTTCTATTATGAATCATCAATCTATGGAAGTTCTGTATTTGTAAAACTTTCATTGAGCCAAGAAAAGTGATTCAAAAATCGATGACATCATGGGTCGAGTTGGAACCTGTGGGTGGGACCAGCGGGGGAAACACAACTGTTGCTGCAGGTTGTTATTCCAACCAAACAGGAGCACACCAAGCTTGACTCATTTAATCAACTGATCTCAGTCTTCAGACAATTGGTTGGTTGAATTGTGTGCTCTTGATTGGTTGGAACAGAAACCTGCAGACACATGGCCCTTTATGGAACAGTTTGGACATGCCTGGTATGCAGCCTAATATTTTGGGAGGATAATGAAGCATAAATGTATTGACTACCATTTGATGCACACACATGTGGTTAGAGTGTCCTACATTATAAAGGCCTGTGAGATATGCAACACCCAGTACTGGAAAACCTGAAATACCTACAGGGCTGCCAACTCTCATGCCACACATCGATTTTCTCACACAGTAAAAAAACAAATTCATAACTGATAACATTGCTGTGTGAAAACAGTCACTGACAGCGCACAGACAGACAAGACAGAGCAGCACAGTACAACACCTATTGGGGGGAAAGTGAGAAATACAGAAATCTAGTTAGGGGATGTTCTTTGTCACGATTCCCAATATTATGTTTTTAGGTTATATATATTATACCTACGCAAAATCATCAATCGAAGTACCTCAATGCTGAAATGTAGTAATATAAAAGTTTAATTTCTGTCAAACAAATCTCTCAGTTTGAAACAAAAATGAAAATAGAGTGTACCACTTTAAAATGTTTTTTTCAGGTTATCATGAAGGTAATTATGTCACACAAGGCAACGTTATATGTGTAAATGTGAGATTTAATCCATTGATCCGACCTGTGACATCATCAAACTACACAAGACAGATGAAATTCCCACATCTGCATTCCCTCCCTTAATCTCAGTTCAGAATCTGAGAAGCAGTTTATCCCAACATCCCTCTGACCTGCCTGACCCCTGCTCCAACTGAAGGAAACCACCAGCAGCGGAAACCACTTACCTGACTGTGTGTATGTGTGTGCGTGCATGCGTGTGTTTGTGTCTGTTTCTGTGTTTCAGTTAAAGGGGCCACTGGTGTTTATTTATGCCTGTCTAGGTGTCATGCTTCTAAGTGAACATTGTACTTCCCAGTCACCAGGTTAGAGGGACCGCAGAGGTCACATATGGTGTGTCCTAAAGGCACATAGGCACATATGCAGTGTGTGTGTGTGTGTGTGTGTGTGTGTGTGTGTGTGTGTGTGTGTGTGTGTGTGTGTGTGTGTGTGTGTGTGTGTGTGTGTGTGTGTGTGTGGGTTAGGGTCAATCAGCCATGTGTTTGTTGATTCTTTCAGAGAAAGGTGAACCAGCTTCTGCTTCTGGGAATGATCCATAGTGTTGACCGTTTTGAGGCTTGTTTTACTTCTGTGCTTTGTGGTTTAACTGCAGTTACCCGTGTCAACTATTTATTCATTTTCCATCATCAAGGTTTCCTTTGAAGCAATGCCAGGCATGACTCAAAAAATCCTAACCTGAAGGTGCTTACAGACCATGTTTATCAAACTGATACAAAGTTCTGACTTGAGTTAAAGTTTGTATAAAACTACAAACTTTTAAAATGTGAAATGTACTGTGGGGGAAGGATGAGGTCATTGTTGTGGTCACTATGGTGGTGATTGATTATGATTAAATTGTGGTGTAGTATATCTTTATATAATGTTGATCTGTCTGCTGTTAATGTCCAGTGTTTGATGATGATATTGAAATTGTCACATTGCGAGGTGACAATACTATTTATTATTATATATATATATATATCATTTATCTCATCCAATACATCTGTTACACTTGCCACCTGTGCAAAGAATGATCGATAAATACTTATTATAAATCAAATAACATTATGTCAAAGTAGAGTCTACTATTGAGCTATAATGAGCATAGATGTAATCAAAAACAATGAAAAGTAGATTTAAAACCAAACCAAATGAGGAGATATCTTCCATCTTTTATATGTATGCTGTTTGTCTCTCCAGCAGAACTTTGAAACGCACTTTGAAAACTAAAATTCAATGTTTTTTGCCTTCAACTGAGATCATATTTTTTCAGAAGATATTTGACACAATGTTTGACAAAAGTTTAATTTTGGAAGTGGAAAATCACAAGAATCTATAAGACACAACTGTCCCTGACTTCCTCTCCAGGTACAGGGGTAGCTCTCTTGTATCTGGCGCTACTGGAGCAAAAGGCTCTGCTTCTGAAATGCTCCTGGTGGGGTATGACACCATGCAGAGAACCAAACAAAACCACATTGTAGCTGTGCTTGGTGGAATCAAGGTGTTAGACAAAGAGCATCAAGGCCTTACAATACTTCCTTTTGACCAACACACGCTGCTGACCTTACTTTTTGGATACACTCTCCGGGAACACGAGGTAGCCATGATACACAAGTGACAGTCCATAGTTAACAGCAAGTCTACCAGTGGCCTAAAACTGTTTTGGACATTCATGGTGGAATAACACATTACAAAAGACATTTTTCAATGTTTTTGCTTTTATTCAGCATCCATCTGTATCTTGATAAACATACAACAACAAAAGAGCAACAATAGATACGTGCTCCAGTGAGGGACACATAGTTCTTGTACTGTGAAGGCATGCAGTGTTTTATATGATCTGCCTCCCAGCTTTTACCTGTTAATTGACTCTCCAGAGAGGAGGAGTTAATAGAGATTTTCTTTTCACTGTCCTGATGGAGCCAGAAAACCAGCAAGATGGGAGGAGAGAAATGATGAGAAAAAGGAAAAGGAAATAGTCAGACAATCAGCCTCATGGAGTGAGCAGACTGCTGTTTTGGCATGACCTGAAAGCAAGGAATGTGTGTGTGTGTGTATGTGTGTGCGCGTGCATGCATGTATGTGTGTGTGGTGGCGCACGTGTGTGTGTGTGTCTGGGTTACCATCCAAAGCTTGAAGCTGACAGCCAAGCTACCAACCTCCACAGCCAGGATCAGCGCAGGGTGGCACACTCCACAGACAACATGGCACTGTAGCCTGGGAATGTGTGTGTGTGTGCAGCAGGGTGCAGCACCCTGGGTGGCCTGGCCTGTTCAGCTGCCTGTTTGGCACCATGGGTGTCTGGGCATCAGCATTTCAACCAGGCAAACTCAATACAGAGAAGAAGCTTTTGACTTCTATCACTAAAAGCTTGTAGACATCAGCCAATTTAGGCTCATTGTCCAGAACAACATGCAGGGTTAGACTGGTGCCCATGCTGTCCCTTTGGTCAGTGGCAGTCCCCTGACCACCTAAGATATGCTGCAGCCTCTTTGATTACATAACTGAACAATACTATTCATCACAATGAACAAATGTATTCAGCTGGTGATTTAAATTGTGAGTGTGTTCTATTAGTTCAAACTATAGGCATGTATTTGTGGTCTTCATATGACAGTATTAAAGAATACTCTTACCACTTACAGTGTACTACATTAATTAAATTAGATAAAATCACTTGTTTTCAACATGCCAGGATTTCCCCCTTTTTCTTAAACCACATCTTAATACATTTGCCCAAAAATCTATAGAAGAACTGAACAATTATCTCACATTTTAAAGAGTTGACATTGGTAGTGATATTACTTAATAATATTGAAATATAACCATGACTTTTAAAAGTAGTGTTATACTTTGTTATAACACATCAGTGTTGGGCAGTAACATTTCTTTGTAACGCGTTAAAGTGATATAGCTAGCTAGCTAAATCCGTCCAAACTGTTTCCTGCCTACTTGTTAAACCACAAATGTGTCATTTCCTGTTTCTACATGTTAAATACAAAAGAAAGAAGGAACATAATTAATTATAATTGTCAAGTAACTTGCCTAACACTGCTGTACATACAGCGGTTAACTGAAAATGTTCTTAATATGGTACAGTTGACTTAGGCTAACAGTTTTTATTAGCTTCACAAAGTCATATGAGGGACTCTGGCTTGGTTAAATATAGAAACTTGGTTGTAAGTTTAAAACTGAGGATTTGATGCGTGTGAAAGGTCTGTGGATTATTCCAACAGCTTTGTTCACCAGCTCATTTTGCTTACACTCCACAACAAAAACTATCAATCTACCAGCTAAGCTAACGGATGGATCAGTCTGCTTCTTCTCTAGTTTCAATCTAAATTTTAGAGGTTAACAGGTGATTGCAACAGCTCTGTTCCGCAACTGGTTTGTTATCTACGCTCTACAGCTACTGAGCTACTAGCCAGCTACCTGCTAATGCTTGCTACTAGTGTGAAATTGACAAGTGAGAGACACAGTAGTAAAAGGTACTTGTACAACTGAGTAAGCTTGCTAGCAAAAGCCAATAAAATAATTGGTTGCAGGCCAACTTTTACTTGCGACAGTAACTTGTACTATTTCTTTTTAAACTGAATTAGATTTTGGGTATGAATTGGTAAGATGGCTACAAAAATTCCAAAATATCAGAATCAGTGCTGAACTTTTAAGCTTTTAAAACAATAATGACATGAAAACACTATCAAAATTAAATTAAGTGAAATGACATTTTATTATAGCCTACTGCAGTGATTTTTTTCCCCAGCTTCAAAGTCAGCATTTTTTTGCCCATTGCAGAAATTAATCTTAAATGCCTAAAAGTACAGACACCCACCTTCTTCCATAAAGGGGAGACAGGGCAGTGACAGGACGAGGAATTTCAACATTAGCCAATCAGCTGCAGACACAAGTCCTCAATATGTAAATCTTGCATTTTCTAGTACAGCTCATGGTAAATTTCCGCTCCTTATGGCAGGAGAACCATGCAGTTGGCTGTCAGGTCACTGTAGAGAAGCAGTGATGTCATTTTCTTACTGTAATCAAACTTCTTACATATGTTGCTACCAAGTGGTTACAAAAGAGGACATGAAAAGACCTCAGTAATGCTCAAGTTTTATTGTAGGTGTGAAAAAATGAATCAGTACCATAAGCGAAAAAAGCATAATGCTTGAACATGGATAATAGCCAGGAAATTTTATATGTGTGTGTGAAGGCGCAAGGCAGGGTTGTGCAGGGCAGATTTCATGGTTGGCTGATCACAGGCATCCGAGGCCTGACCCTCATGACAGCTGCAAGAGCCACTACCCCCCGCCCCCCCCCCCCCCCAACACACACACACACACACACACAGACACACATGCACACACAGCCTCACAGCCTACAGAATCTGTATGCCTTCTTTCCTCCTCTTGCTGTCCATCAACTCCTCCCTCTGTCTTTCTGTCTTGCTCCCACCTCTCAGTTTCTTCCCTTTTTTTTTTTTTTTTTTTTTTTACAGAATGGCTTTATCTCCTCCGAGCTCTTCTTCCAGTCTATCTCTTTCTCTCAATACAATGACACACTGACGGGTTGACCATTGCAAGTCAATCGTGTTTGTCTTTTTTCAAAAGGCAAAATTTAACATGTTACATAATTCTGAAACTACGTCATGTGATGTAGCAGCTGTCCATAGAAGAACATTCGGGTCATGAGGAAAGAATGGTTATGACAGAACTGTAGTAGTCATAGTAGATGTCATTTTAAGTTTATTGTAACAGTAACTTTGAAAGATAACCACTTGATGTGTACAATTCAGACTGCTGAACTTAAAGGATTGGTTCACACTTTTTTAAGTGTGTCTTAAAACAAATGTGCCATAGCTCTAGTGATGGATGAAAAAATCTTTGTGTTTCCTCAGACAGTGTTTCCCTGTTGAGCTGTGGTGGAAGTATAGTAACAAAAAGGGGGACTTTGGCTCTAAAAAGAGTCTTGAAAGATATCTACTTGATTTGACTCATATGGACGGCTGAAGCTTCATATCAGCTTCATATCAACTTTTAAATACATGTTTACACAGAAGGAGGACTGTGGATTTAGTCCTCCATCACTTCTATTGTAAGTGCATTATGAAGGGATCTTCTAATGGTCAGTATGACCAGGAGGAATGATTACAGCCACAAAAACAGGTTTTACTGTTCATTTGAGCTCCTTAAAATATCATTTACAGTATGGACAGGAAAAACAACAATGTCTGAAAACAGTTTGAATGTACATATGTGAGGACTGGTTTAGGATAGACTTGAAAAAAACTGTGAACCTGTCCTTTAAAGCTAAAGAAAAGAAACTTATTGCACAGTGTGTAGTGTGTTATTTATTCTACTGTATTTACCATAAACACTTTGAGCCCCCCCCCCCCCCCCCCCCCAAAACCTAAAAACAGGTAATTTAAAATTCCACATTAAGTATTTCTTGTACAGCAGTCTTTGGAATTTGCTAGAAAGATGTGAAAATGGTTTGTAAGCTAGTAACTGTGATTGTGAAGGTAATTTGTAATCATGTCTCCTAGAAATGATGTTCATATACTGCTGTTGCTTTGTGGATTATTTTAACAGACAATATCTCTTCTTCTAAAGACAGTGCTACAAATTTGTAGCATGAAAGTGGTAGGAAGATTGGCTTTGGTGGGAGGATTGTCATACAAATCGTAAGACTTTGACACCAGTGCCCAGGGCTTTAGTTAACAAAAGCATTGTGGTTTAGTGTAAAGATTGTCCTTTCAGTAAAATGTCAATACACATAAACATGTAAACATGTGGTTTCTCATTTCAAGTCACTTTTGACTTTTTCTGTATTTTACCAAGTTTACAATCTTTTCCTAACCTTAACTGAGTGCTGTGAGTGGCTAAACCATGAACCATGAAAAACATTCAGACTTGAGGATGTTTAAGGAACACAAATGAAACACATTGTAAACACTTGATAGATCCATTAGGTGTCAGCATTGTGCGATTTAGCATTTATGTTAAACAACATTTCATTCTTAATTAATCACATTTCATTACATGTTATGTTATGTATTTACACATGTAACAGAGTAGCAATACATCTCGATGCCTCAGTGACACTTGAAGATCTTGTTTCCAGACAGCTCTCCATGTAAGAAATGCTCAGGTCACATGACTGGACAAGATTCTTTACAGGTATGAGATTTTAGCTTTAATGGAGACAGCATGAGAAAAAAGATGACTATAACCTGAGGAATGCTCATCATAACAATGTGAACATGGAACTTTAAAAGAGAGTAAGGAGGTTAGTGTTATGACAGTGTTTACACAGGAAACTGTTTTCTTTCAGCCTAGCCTACACACAAGGTATTTAGATAATGTCCTGATTTCCAAATCTTGTTCTTGTAAATCATTTTACCAGATACTTAAGGGAGAGAACAGTTCACTGAGTGGAAGTCATTTTCAGGGACTTTGTAGCCAGAGGTTGTCAGAACACAGTTTTAGTTTTTCTCTGGGTCTTAATTATTCTCCAGGCTACAAAGGTGGTAATTTTTGTTCATTTCAGTTAAAGGTTTGGTTTTGTCCATCACTGCTCATTCCCATAGCCTTTGTTCTGCTATTCATTCTCATCATTAAAAGTTAAAGAGGCTGGCTGGCTGCCCTCCATTTATACCTCACTCTGAACTATAGATCAAGATCACAGAAGGGTCGTTAGCCAGACCATTGGTATTGTTCCTCTTAGTCCACGTTTATCATGTCAGGCACCTTGTATAGACTCCCCTCCTCAGCCCTCAGACCCACCAGCCCCCTCTTGTGACCCATGGACGCTGACCCTTGACCTCCAAGGGTCACTCAGGGCCTGAGCGCCAGGGCAGACTGCCTACTGCAGGGCTAGCTCTGAGATAATGAGCTTGCCATAGCTTAGTTTAGCCACGCTGAGCTTGTGAAAATCATGATTAGGGTATATCTTCAACGGGCGACGGTTTTAAAGGTGCCGTCTTTGCTTCAGGGGGCTACAGTAATCCCATGTTTTACTAGGATGAAGACTAATGTGGTTACAAACACATCCCTGTTAAATCTGCTTCAAGCCTTCAAGCTCCCCCTTATCTGATGCCCTTATAGCCTTGATGCCTAGACATGTCCTGAATATTGCAATCATTACCTACATTACTACTATATAAACTATCACAAGTTATAACTGTAAACATAGCCACTACAATATACTGTAAAGATTTCATCATAACCATTCCAGCAACCAGTGAAGCCATGACCACCATGATAACACACCAGAGCCTCTAACCAGTGCAGTAGGTCCCAACACAATTTTAACCATTGTAATAATCACCATGACAACCATAATAATACTAACTATTCCCATAGTTATAGAGGTAGATTTAGGTCAGATTTGTGACTGTAAGATTGACCACTGGAGAGATTTGATGTGTGCTTTTAAACAGGGTAGATATTTCTGGCACAACTTCATCCCCTTCCAAGGTCCAAGGAGGAAACAAGTTTGAGGAGGTCAAATTCCAAGTAGTATATAAGTGAGAATTTATTGAGAGATTAACCTCATTTGTGTCTTTCATCAAGGTTAGCCAAAGAAATTTAAAAAAAATGCAAATTAGCCTAATAACATGATGATTACACTCTAGTTAAACTTAGCTTACCTTATATGTAATACTTTAGATGCATGTCTTGAAGTTGTTTTCATTTCGTATTGCTTCTTTTACATAAGTAGAGGATCAGGCATCTTTACACTGTCATGCAAAATTGTAACCACAACTGTGACGTCTTCATTGTTTATGTTGATGATGATAGTTTGAGTCCAATTCCCTTTTTTTGTCTATTTCTGGTGGCTAGCAACCACTGAAACTTAACAAAGGTAAAAAGGGAATGGTTTAATCACCATATGGTTCATTGGTGAATGAGAATGTACATATGAATCTGTCCCCAATGGAATTGAAATGAATTAAGGTTCTCCCACGTTAAACTACTAGTAAGTACTTAAGTGTGAACGTTATAATGACCAATGGGCTTTGCAGAAAAAGAGATAAAAATATGAGGCAAGGAGAGTAATGAAAGACGGCAGAAATGTTGGATGCATGGCTGCATGGATGGATAGATGGATGGCAGGTAGCTTTAGCAGCATTCCAGCGGCCAAGACTGGCCTCATTGTCCTGTGTGTGTGGGAACCTCTGAACACTTCCTTTAAGAGCGATTAACAGGAAACCCAAGACGCTGGATTACTGACCCTTCTCATGTTCACCTCAACCTGCTGTAGATCAAGCTGTTCAAACCCTTTACTCATCCTCTCACACACACAAAGATTTCTATGAGGTATCACAGCAATCAATACATTCAGAAGACTGGTCATTTGTCATAATGACAGTGGTTATCATCTGGCCATACTGCTATAAAACATATTTTTATGAGATGGCTGAGCTATATCTGAAGAACTGGGCATCACTAAAATCATTAGGAATCATGTGAATATCAATACTACTCTAACACTGGTTTATGAACTGGCATGTTAAAACTAATGCCTACATTTCAATGAAATTTGTTGTGGACATAAATCATCATCATCATCATCATCATCATCATCATCATCATCATCATCATCATCATCATCATCGGATTCCGATATGTCTACTTAACCCTACTGCCACAATCAGACCACAAATTCCCACATTGGCTGGAAGACAGACTGAGCAAATTATAGTTGTTAATGTCATTTTCACCACTACTAAGCAAACACAATATCTAATAATCTTATAGGATACACAGCCAAATTTTCCACCAATGTTCTTCTCCAAAGTGGAAAAATCCTTAATTTTGATACCATGATGGCCTTTCCTCTAGCGCAACACTTAAGGACAAATATGTTTGCCACACAACTAGAAAGGCATTAAGAACATCAGAAATGAAACTTTAGTGGGGTGCAATGAACACATACAACCTCTAGGGGGCATTATGTCTCCACTTCCTTTACAAGTGCTATCCTCAGTCTTTCTATCCTGGTGCTACAATCATGCACAGACATCACACAATAATGATTTGCATCAACCTGAGAAGGTGGATGAATTAGGCTTTAGTGGATTTATTGTCCAGTACATTCTATAGCGAAATCAGATGGGATGGCACTAACAATCATATATACATAGATGTATATTCTCACACACACAGATACACACACACAATATATTATGTTGTGTGCTTGTGCCTGTTGGTTACCATTCAGTGAGCGCTATTGTGAGGGATGACCAGCTGCTTGCAGAAATGCAAAGCATGGCCAACCTGTGTATGTCTGTTAGCTTCTAGTTCATTCAGCCAGAGTGAGTTATGGAGGTCTGTGCTACCATCTAGTGGTGAAAATGGTTCAGCAACTTAAAATTGTTCATGTAAGCCTTAAAAAGAGATGATCAATGATCCAAATGTAATGAAAAGGAATCACCAAAATATAAAACAGGACAGAAACCTAATGACATGAAGGTCTGTTAATACACAGACTATACAACAACAATACAACAATAGACTGTCAACTCAAACAACATGGTTTCTGGAGCTGTTGATGGTCAGTTTATATCAGTTATTTCTGTAAAAACCTGCCAATATTTTGAGTTTTAATCAACTTAGAAACATTATTATTTTTATTTTTTTAATGCAAATGGTACAAAATGTCTTCTACTTTACTGTAAAGTCCATTCTTGATGTATTTGCACTCAAAGCTTCAAGTTTCCACACCACACTTGTGTAAGTTACATACTGGAAATGCCAATTATGCTCATGCATCATGAGAGTTTAAGCAGCTGGATGATATATAAAAGTAACAGTTGTTACTTCCTCAGATGCTGACTCACCTTCTTTGCAAACCTGAAGAGTAGTGCAGAAAGGTGCTACAAAGATGCCCACTTTGTGCGCGCTTAGTTGTGCTGTGCACCATTAAGCCACTGAAATGCTGACATTGGAGTCTGGATGCCTCAGATGGCCGACTTTTATACCACCCAGATCTAATCTTTGTTTTAATTCACCTGCTATATTATTAATTGCATAGCACAGCGTCTGTCAAGGACATGGCCACTGTTGGGGGCAGCATTTCCCAGGCTCCATGGATCCACATTGAAATGCTGCTGGGGGCGTCACTACGGTTTTAATGACATTGCTGGCCAGCTCCTCACCATCCATCCATCTATGGAAATAAAAAACATAACTAAACTTCATCCCACTGCTGTTTCACCGACATGTTTCTTGTATAATCCCTGTCTAATCCTGAGTTTAAACATCCAAAGAATAAATTTTTATTTTTATTTTTACAGGGTTCATCTGTGGTCTCTGCCATGTCAGTGTGTCCCTCTTTCTCAGAAATGAGACAACGCACACAATTTTTCCCCGCGTACAGAGGCCACAGCTTGGCCATAGTCCCCACCACTGGTAAACTAGATGGTTGATGCACTCTTTGGTCCACCAAACAACGTGTTTTTCTATTTCGGTCTTCTGTTCAGATGTTGCTATTATTCTCCATTTGATAAAAAAATGATTTAAAATGTTTGGGAAAATAACCCAACAATAAATAAAACATAGAAAAAATACTGGGTCAAAACAATGCCTAGTCTTGGGTGGCCTTCTGGTTAGCATTAACCCAGTAATAAATTGGTGCTATATTAACCCAAACTGTGTAAAATGTTAACATTTTTTGTGTGTGGTATGGATCCTATCCACAGTTGTATGTTATGTTCTGTAATTAGGTCTTGGTATTTCTGCTATGACTGAACAGGCTTAAAATTGTTGACTTGTGACAAATGTTAGTGTCTGCGACGATTAAACATATATTGAATTTTCCATGATAGTCATTTAAGGTATTGCTACAGTCATATCTGGGATATGCACTGGTGTTGGGATAATAAATCCACAATGGGCTCTTGTGTAATGAATCATGCAAAACAAATCTCAGTTTGTAGTTAGTGTGGTGTCTATGGGTAGAAATGAATGGCTATATAGGATGAAGCTAATTGAGTACACCAATGTGCCTAAATTGTATACAATGATAATCCATTTAATAAAATAAGAACACTTTAACATAATTGGTTTTATGTCCTTTGAGCTTTTACAAAACCTCAATGCTGTTCTAGAAATAAAGAACTGCTGACGTGCTGTGGTTTACTACATCACTTTCTGTCTAACTGTCTACTCCAAAACAAGACATTTGCACACTTATGCAATTCATCTGAGCAGGTTTTTGTCACTACATACAAAGGAGTCATTAATGCATTAATTCATTCATGTTGTGGAATGTGCAGTGGTGAAAATTGTTTGTTAGTCAAAGTGTCAATATCATACTTTTGGAGAAGGTTATGTGTTCAACATGATGAAGTTTTAGTACAGAGTTGAATAACAAAATTCAATTCAGGTATTAAAATGAACTGTACTTGTTAAGCAGGATGGCTCCTGGCAGTGTTGTTAATGATCTAAAAAATGCATCATGTTGAAAAGTTTGAATATTTCACATGTAGCAGAGTCACAGTACGAAGTAGCATACAAGTTTATCTATGATCAGTGTAGCAATAGACTACTTTGTGGCTGGATTTGTTTTAATTACTGTACTACACACACACACACACACACACACACACACACACACACACAAAAAAAACATTGTAGGATTCTTCGTCTCTCATGGTTTAAACTAAGCAATAACTTACCACCCAAATATGGGTATTGACCCATATTTATTGGCTAGGTAAAGAAAAACAAAATTGGTTCACATGACCATGACCAAGCACCATGTGCCAGACCACATTGCAGACCTGATCCTGGATTACTGTGACCAGTCCAAGATGAGAGTCTCTGCCAGATCAGTTACATTAGAGTGCAACAATCTGGACGGTGGGATAATCACAGGCTGCAACATGTCTGTGACCCTATATGCCCTGGCAATGAACATCATCATCAAGTCTGTAGAGCCAGAGTGCAGGGGCTCTCAGACCAAATCAGGGACACATCAGCCTGCAGGTGGATCCTTCAACAACTGGAAAAGCCTTTTTTGGTGGTCTCTGATGGGCTTCAAGCCATCAAAGTCTAGATCACTTCGCGTCATAGACAGGTTCTGCTTTGGCATTGAAGGGACACCAATCCCATCCATCTCGAAGACGGCAGTGAAGAGCCTGGGAAAGGTCTTCAACTACAGCTTCAAGGACTCTGCAGCTGCTCAGGCAACCTGACAGGAACTGAACACCTGGCTGAGATCAGTCAACCGGACAGGCCCCCACGTATGTACAAGGCATTGATATACCTGTATGATATAGTGACAAGGATATCACTTGTCTATGAAGTCACCATCTCCACTATAGAGAGGTAAATGGAAGTCTCAGGAGACGGCTGATGTTGCCAGAAACCTTAGCAACATCGCCCTCTATGGGAACAGCATGAAGCTCTGGTTGCCTTTGAAGTTTCTGGAAAAAGCGTTTAAGGTGACATGGACAAGAGAGGTGCTGATATACAGAGACTCCAGAGACCTGAAGGTGGCCCTGGCAGGAGTGGTGGTGAGGATGCTGTGCTGCACCACTTATATACAGGATCAGTCATGGGGAGATGGCTTCACTTTTTTATGGCCTGACAACTGCCTTCCAGGATATGGACTAGGCAAAATTGGTGTAGTAACTTGGGCTAATTTGTATGGGCAAGCTCTGGCCCTTTTGTAGGTGTGATTGCTACTCTGTCTGCAATGCAAGTTAAACTTCAGCACTGAAACTCACACTTAGCCAATTCTGTGGTGTCATTCCTTCTTTGTCTGCCAACTTTACAGGGGCCAGGTAATTATTTTGGCCATTATTAGGCTTAACATTTTTGGCTACCTGGGCATGCTTTACAGTATAACATGGATGAATATCAGAAGGTTAAAATTAATAAAACGTACGCTGTCAAGCTCCACATTAACACCTTTTTATATAGCGCATTTCATACACAATGGCAACTCAATGTGCAGGGACATTTATTAATCAGTCTTTCAGCCTGATAGAGGTTATGCATGTATAGAAAATGGATTGATGGATGAAGATCACAGCTATGACAACACAATATCAAAGTTTATCTACAAACCACCACAATCTACACACATTTTGTAGTCACACAGAGCTGTGTCGGTGACAACTGAGATACCAACAAGTAGTCAATTGGCACTGCTACAATGAATGTTAACCAGAGATAGAAAGAGATATCCAGGTGACTGTGGGGCCAGCCAGCCAGCAGTAGAAACACATGCCTAACCAGTGAGCAGCAGGCCTAAACACTGTCAACCAGCCCTGGGTCTTTGAAGTGACACAGAGCCTGTGCCATACCTCTGCAGAGACATCTGAAGCCAGGTTACAGTAACTAGTAACATAATTTAAGAATTAGTACAATATCTTTTCTGCTTGTACACATATAATCTAAAATATATGCAGTTGCAGTTTCCATTTTATTGATGTTAGACCAAATTACAATAAAAGTTATGTCAAGGCACTTTTCACATAGAATATGTCTCTTTAATTTAATTCTGAGCACAGAAAAGGGGGTCTATAGAACATATCCCATGAGAAATCGAATATGTGCATTGCTTCAATCATCAACTGTATCTGGTGGTTATCCAAGCCATGTCAGATAAGAATTTACTAAAGCCTTTATCAATGTGTGGCCTTCTTTACCCTTTTCTAAATAAGCCAAATCTGGCTGCTGGACCAAATATGGGCAGTCATCTTGCTACCATGTCAGTCATTGTTAAGAGTTACAATGCTATTATTCAGTTCCTCACAGAAATTGACAGCAGTGACCTTCAATTCACAGAACTGAAAGTAGGGGCAGCAGGGTTCATAAAAGCAATCAATTACACCCACTCAAGGTTTACTTAATGGTCAACAGAATTCTTGACATTTTTGATCCACCAAAGTGTTAGAGGATAAATAAACAGACCTCTACAATGGAGTGAAGGTTGTGAAAAGTGTGTTAGATTGCATGGAGAAGCTCAGAAGTGACTTGGATTTCCAAGCCACATGAAGCATCAGAAACAGCAGCTCCTCCAACAAGTAGGAGAATGTGCCAAGTGTGTACCTGAAGCAGTACATGGTGGAGAGCACTGTAGGCCAGGAGCAGCAGGACAGAGGAAATGAGATGAATGCAAGATTTAGTGAACAGAAGAGCCAGCTGGTTGATGAAAAGTGTGCCCTTGATGCGGACAGCCCTCGCTTTTTGGATATACATAAGGTGAAATCACTGCTGGAGCTCACCAATACAGTGCAATCTGTGTTTTCTATAGTTCCACACATTTTACATTCTGAAATGGCCCGCTCTACTGAAGACAAATGGACCCCTGCTGCCATACTGCAGCACCATTCTGGGCCTGCTTATTGCGCTACCTTTTCTCAGAAGAAAAAGGTAAGACTGCTAGTTTGGCATATTGAAGACAGTTAGTACCAGGTACTGAAATGGAGCAGAGAAGACAGGTAGTATTGTTTTCATTCCTTGCTTGCTTTTCATGGTTGTGGACAGAACTTCCAGCCCTAATTCTATGTTTTTCCATTGTATCTGTCCACAAAATGGAAACAACAGGGAAGTGAAGTTTCCATTAACAAGAGAGAGAAAGAAACTTAATGAAAATGTAACACACAGTTCATCTGTCACTACCTGTAGAAATAACTGTCTGTGCTAGTGTTATCACTGCCACCAGCTGGCCTTTTTCACAGGAATATATGTCATGATAGCGAGAGAAGATGGTGACAAAGGTGGCGTGATGTAAAAATAAAGTTTTGTAAATGGAAGGAGTGTCATAATTCACCTCTACACAGTGATTGAATTTGTTCCCAGAAAATTGCTTCATTTGACAATGCCCAATATAAGCTATCTTGACATTTTGCCATGTGTGTATTGAGTATCTTTTATGTTGAGAGCAACTGAGTGAATGAGCAAGTGATTTCAGACTCTGGAGACACAGGTCCTGAGAACTGCAGCAGGTCTGCATAGCACATAAATATTTACATCACAGTTGACAGGGCTGTTGTAACTCAATACTGCTAATGTAACCAACTATGATCTACATTACATTTGATTAAAAGTAACCGTTGTGTGCACTTTAGAAATAACCATTGCGATGTAGAAATCACCCAGACAACACATACTGCTGCAAAGGCTGATAAATGTCTTAATGAAAGTAAAGTGTTTTACATCTGAATCCAGATTTACATAACAATACACATAATGACATGGGTCTGGTTTCTGGATCCTACCTTTGTTTTTGTGTTTTTTTTTGACTTGTAAATACAAGAAGTACTGCCTGCTACACATCCCAGTCTACTTCTGGTCAAAAAACTGCTCAAGTGTGAAAATGGTCTTTTGCTTATTGAGGCACTTCAGTTGAAGGGTGCTATTGTTAATGTTATTAGTTCCACTTGTGCTTTTTCTGCTTGGGGCATGTGTGAGAAATACTTTACACGTGTACATTCTGAGCAAGGATGAATGGAGGAGAACTGGTCTTAAAGAGAAATGCTTATGACTCAGAAAAAATAAAACTTGAATCATTCATTTTATTTCATTGTCAGCATAAGAAGGCTCTGCTGAAGTCATGTCCTGCACTATAATTGTAGAGACGAGCCTGACATACAGACTGTGTGAGAACAGTGGAAACTGTACATGAAAAGCCATTAAAAACTAAACTTGTAAAAGCCAGAAGTAATAGCCAGTAATACTTAGTGTGAATGCTGTGTTAGCATTCATGGTCACTATTTTTTCTCAAATCTGTTCATTACCCAAACCCACAGAAGCATTAACAGATATGTGTCAACCACAAATCTGAATAATAATGTGTGTACTTTCTAAAAATAGAGGAAAAAGTATAATTGGGAAAGCCTGCTATTTGTAAGTAACTCTGTCAGTTTCACATAAGAATCACAATTTTTATCTCCTATGATTCAGAATAAAAAATTTTAAAAGTCCTTAATGTTAGTTAATAACATGATGTTGACAGAATGAAAAAGGCAGAACTCAACTGTGGCGAGGAGTGCAGCACCTGGACAGTCCACTGCCCAGGTGCTGATGGCCTTCCCCAGAGCAAACAGTGCAGCAGTGAGGCTGTTCACCATTGTTATTCCCAGGCAAGGGACTGTAAAATGCTTTCAAATTAAATGAATACATTCATTAATACAGTTAACTAAAAAAATATAAGGCTGTGGGGAAAAAAAATTATTTGATGTGTTTCGTGTTGTATTCTAAGTGTATTCTAAGTGGAATAAGGACATAGTAAAGGGTTTGGCACACAGTATACTGGAGCAAGAGACTGAAAATAGTGCCACCTTTTCTATTCATTCTGTCAAGAATCAATTTTGAATCAATAATCAATTCTGATCCAATCAGCACCCAAGTATCATGTTAGTATTGAATCGCAATATAAGGACTTTGTTCTAGGCTTACCTCTTCAACCCCCAGTAACATCACCAGGCTGGGAAGCTATTTTTACATAGTGGCCAAACCATGTAATTACAATTTCCTGGTATGTCACGTGATGCACACTGACCCAAAAAGAATTTTCCCAGTGAAATTACTGGTTTCATTATCAGAATCCATTTGGGCCAGTCTAGAGGAGCCATATCATTAACTTACAGTATTATGAAGAACTCAATTTGCCAGTTTGTTCAACCCCCCCTGCTAGATAGCTTCACTCCCACACTAAAAGTCTGACTCCCTGTGCACGACACTGCAAACTTCTCATGGCATTGGCAGTCTGGATAAAGTACTATAGTATAATAAAATACCAGGGCATGAACCGGGGCCTGGCGGCTACGTTTCAGTGGTCATGATTGTGTCTAGCCTTGGTGAAGCACAGCATGAGTGATATAAGCACAACAGGAAGATGAGGCACTCTGGCCCTGGGGGGAAAAAAATTAAAAACATTGTCCATAACAATTACTCAAAAAAGATGGTCACCTGACTCTTGCTATTAAATACGCTACTGACAATACACACCTCGCAATAAATTTAAAGGTAATGTGTGTGCTAATAGAGGGTTTCCAGCAATGTGAGGCATTAAATCACAAACCTCGTATTAACAATACTGTTCCAGTATTGTACTGAAAATTACTGAAAGTAGATGATTGACACTGACTGGAAAATTGGGGTAGTGTAAGCACAGGGACTGGGGCACAACTGGTAGAGTACATACAATGTATCAAGGCTAAGTCCTTAATGGTTAAAATCCAACCCGGATCCTTTGAGTTTGTAATCTCTTCTCTCTCCCCTGCCCTTCCTGTATCACCATCAAATATTGTGAAGTGGAAATGACAAAAAATAATCAACACAGGGTCTGGCCATAAAGTTACTTAAGGTGTCACTGCCAGTGGAGGGTAAGGTAAACAAAAACAGTACTCAAGTAAAGATATGATTACTTATAATAATATTTACTCAAGTAGAAGAAGTGCTCAGAAGAATAACTTGAGTAAGAGTAAAAAGCATCATTAAACAATTACTCAAGTAGTGAGTAATTTCTTGAAATGCAATTTATTACATCAATGTACATCCTCCAAAACTATCTTGTCAGTAATTGGTAAACTCTTTTCCACATATTTTCAAAACATATACATCTTTTGAAACCATATTACATGTTCAGGTAAAGTGCACATATATTGTTGAGGTAGTTCAAATTTTGACATAGATAGTATGAGATACTAATGTTAAATACTTTTCCCCCTGCTGGATATGATTTGTATAGCATGACATACCATATATATGTTTTGTGCTTCTTGCCAGGTGGCCCTGACAGGACCTACATAGAAAGGGAGAAACCTGGCTCAGTCTCTCTCCCACTGCTGGTGGGAAGTGGAAGCGTTTCTGTCTGTTTCATGGGTCTGGGAGTCTTGTTTTTGAGGCTTTATTTCTCTTAGGTTTAGTTTTGATGTGATTTTAGGTTAGAGGAAAGGGCTCAGATCCTACGGCCCTTCGTGGGTTGGTCTGGATGTCTTCCCTTCTTTTTGTTCAGTTTGGCTGACCAATCAGTTTTGGTTAGAAATTGTTAATTTGTTTTATTAATAAATTGGTTAAATGTTTTGCAAACCTATTATGTTTGGCCCTTTTTGTCACGAGCTGTTTCATATGTTTGTAACACACACAAGCCCCCAGTTTGAAGAAGCAGTCAGGAATAGCATATCGGCTAGTTAATGTAGGTGTCTGACAGCACTTTCCTCTGGCACTTTCATCCGAAGAACATCCATTGTCCTATGTAAGCTGTGTACTGTATTGTGCTGCAGATCAGATTCAAGAAATGGGTGCATGAGAACACCTACAAAAATCCTGGAACAGTGAACATAGCAGATTGATACACAGATCTTTTAAATTAAATATATTCCAATATAACCATTACAATTTATCACACCAATCTTAAGACAATGCTTAACACTAACTGAAAGGAGAACACTGTAGCCATCCTCCCTGATGCATATACTACTCATGTGCAGGAGTGTCTGTGAACTGTGCTGGCACATGTGACTGTGTGTATATACTGGATAGCATTGATGAAATTACTACAACGGCTAGCATCCCATTTGTGTTCCCTCCAGCAGAGCCAGAGAGTATCTCATATGGTTAAAGACAAGTAAGCCGGATTAGCATATTTCAGGCAAATGGGGAATGGGCTTTGTCGAGTGGGCTTAGCGCTAAAGCCTAATCGACCAGCGCTCACAATGCCACTATACAGAGGAGGCAGCATCGGAAGTGAGAGATTGTAGACAATCTGTAGAGAAGTTGTGCTTTGATTGTCAGTTGGCTGCTGCTGGGGATTTACGAGAGTTTGCAAAACTTTAAAGATCAGATATGCATCTGTATGAAGGTTCTGAGGAGGAGATGTCATATATTAGGGTCAGTCAGACCAGTTGTGAAATAGGAGGATCCAATATCCAAGGTCAACCTTCCTCTTTCTAATGTTGTTTTATAATATCAGACCACCCAAATATGCAAACATTTCCTTCTAATACTAATTTTCTGTGTAATTTTAAACTGATTCATACTGACAGCCATGTAAAGCAATTGGTATTCTTAAAGATTCTGAATTATACATTATAAAACAAGAGAATCAAAACACAGGTGATGACTAAACAAACTCCTTCATGTCTTTACACATTCCTTTGTGAAGACAATGCTTTAATACAATGACATTAGTCCTTCTTTTAGTATTAGAAATGTTGTAGCCAGGGGTATGGGCGTTGGCGCTTTTAGGTATATAGTGACACCTGGTGGTTCTACCATTAACTGCACAAAATTGTCAGTAATTTCAGCCCTAATTAATGCCACCTATCCATGATGAAGTATATGCGCTTAAGATTAAAACATAATCATAATCAACACCACTACAACAGGTGACCTGGTCCACTCTGTTGTGGGCAAGATTCATTCACAAAGATGGTACCAAGGAGTATGAAATATTTGACACCACAAAGGTTCAAGCCCCGCTATTGAAAACAGGCAAAGACATTTAGCAGTGTCAGCAGCATAAACTGTAGGTTATATGGGTCAGTGACAAATCAGAATCGGCAAGATGAGCAATTCAAAAATATCTTTAAAACTAGTTTTAAAAGCAGCATCAGGTTTGTTAAAATGTCATTATGTCATTTGCACCATTTTTTAAACCAAAAGTAAGACTGAATGCTCCTGAAAATTTCAAATAGTGTAACCACAAAAAAAGATAAATATTATAAATAAATATATAAATAAATATATAATATTTTATCCACCTACAGTGTATTTAAGTGGACTTATACTAATAATTTCTTCATTTTAAAACATCAAATGAAAAGAAAAGGTTTCTTTCTACTTAAAAATTTTAATACATTTTGTCAATATTGAGCAGCAAGTTTTGACAAATGATGGATCTTTGTTAACATAGTGTTGCATTACAAAAGTGGGTTATATTTATTCCACATTTTCCTGTATATGATCAGATTTTTACGCAATACTGGTTACGCCAAGTGGACACTGGGTTGCATTACGTCATTGACCCATATAGGGATGGATGTATAGCAACATGTGGCAGCAACCAATGTTTGTACTGGTGCCAGTTTCCCATCTGCTTCGGCCTCAAGCCATGGTAGCTTTTGCTTGGTCAGTAATCAGGTTCAATTTTGACGGTGCCTTTGTGATGATGGGGTACAAGTTGTACTAAAAGACACATTCCCTCACAGAGTTGAAGCCCCTGACCTGACTGTATGTGTACAGCTAATGAAAAGAAAGGTGGGGGTCATTCTTGTCCTTCACTAATCAAGGTCCTCAATTCCTGTCCCAAAGACATTTTTCCAAACATGAACTGTTCATTACTGTTTCGATAACAAACTAACAAACTCGAGCACTTGATTTTCACTTATAACCAGATCAAAAAAAGCAACAGGACAACTATGCACACAGGCCAGCTGAACTGTTTATCTATTCTTTCGATTAGAAAGTAGCTGACAAAGACTTTGAATTATGATGAAATTATTTCACTGTTCAGGACCAAGCCCCGCCATCTTGCACTCTGATCGGTGGTTGTAACTTACATTGCTCCCACCGTTTGATTTGTAGTTGTTGCTTCCAGTCCTCTGACAGCTTTGATTTGTGGTTGCAGTTAACATTGCTCTCATAGTTTGATATGTGGTTGTAGCTTACATTGCTCCTACAGTTTGCTGACACATGTAAATCATACTAATATGCTTTTTGTATAAATTGTTTCTATTGATGGTAGCAGTAATTTTTGAAATGTGACCTGCTGTGGTGCAGCCTATTGTGTTCTTGGCTGAGGGATTGTGAATTTAATGATAGTTTATAAATGATGCTAAACTTTGTTAATCCCACTCTTTGCTCTTTTGTTGGATATAAGTGGAACCTTGTCAGTTTGTTTTTGCCGTAACATTGCACCAAATGAATGCAAATGTTCACTTGAATGCTCCAGTATGTACAGAGGTTTTATTATAATTTTTTTTGTCCACAAGGCTAACTGGGTGACAGGGATTGTGTGCATTTTGATTATGAAAATATATGTATGCCCTCTGAATCTTCATAACAGAAGCAGAATAGGAACAAAAGACAGTCAGGCAAGTTGAAAAAAGAGTGACCATTAACTGCCATATGTACGCATTAGCTCCATCAACATTCTCAGTCAAGGCTGCTACTTCGTTCCTGTTTAGCTCCTCATCCCTTTTGTTCACGTACTCCTTTGGCTAGAAGTAGATGACGTCCGGGCGAGGAAGGACGAGCCCTGCAGTCAACCAGTTAGTCATCAATATGTATGAACCGTTTCTGCTGTTATGAGCCAGGTGACTGTGAACGCTAATGCATGGAGAGACAGAGCCTTTTTAATGTTTGGTTTAAAATGCAAGGCTGTGAATATTCCTGCTGAAAAGTGATATTTAAAGGAAGAGTGTGTGTGTGTGTGTGTGTGTGTGTGTGTGTGTGTGTGTGTGTGTGTGTGTGTGTGTGTGTGTGTGTGTGTGTGTGTGTGAAAACAGACAAATTTGATCTGGGCTCTGTAGTTGTGTTTGTATTTTACATAAAGTGTCAGACTCTGTCAGTACTGACATTGAATCCATTTGTGGAAGGGTAATAGCTCATTTATTTTTATCTGTGAAGGAGCTAGGACATCTCTAAAAACCAGCAGTTCTTTATTTAACATTTTAAAGGGAATGACTGGCTAGAATATCACACATATTACTGAGAAATGGTAATATTATTCTTCGTCGGTGTGGGTGTATGACTCATGATTCATTTATTGATGATACCATTGTTCACTGGATAAAATTTGAAGGTAACAAAGGGATATGAGAGGCTGTACAGACATTTGTCACTTTTATTATTGCTCATTGACATCTTTATTATAATGTATTAATGATTAATGAAATCAAAACCGTGAGAACACATGTTTTCTTTTCATGAATGTTTACTTACACTTATTTGCATTCAATCAAGACTGATTTATAGTGTCATTTGATTTAAATGTCTCACATGGGAGCCATATTGCACAATGGAGCTCTTTACAGTAGCTAATACATCTGTTACTGTTCTCCTGATACTCATGGGAAGATTATTTAATGCCACTTGGATGTGATGTCTAGTACTATTGCTTGCTATAGTTGTTTTAATTTGTATGCTGTTTTATTTATCTTACTTCTATTGTAGAAGAAGCAAGTAAGAGCAAAATAGAGTTTTTCAGTGATTGTATGGAATAAAGTTGTGTGGTGACCCTTGCTATTACAAAATCTGATTTGATGTAGTTTCATGTTCAATGTGGCAGTTATTGTTATTAAGGAACTCATTGCAGTATTAGACAAAGAAATAATGCTGCAGCTCACAAGTTATTAAGCAACAGTAAAATAAATAACTACAAACCCAATACAGTGGAGTGATTCTTTACTGCTGTCAACACTGAGTGGAAATATGAAAACTGGAACTGAAACTGGAACTGAAACTTTTTCTTTAAAAAAGTGTTCAATATAAAAAAACCCTTCTATTTATTTAATGTAAGTGAAAATGAAGAGACATACTTTAAGGGTCCATATCTTTTAATCTCACAATATGAAGGGACACCTTTTGAACCTGGCAAAGATAATATTGGACTGTCATTATAGTCCAAAAACAAAAACACGTTAAAAGTAGATGAGAATATCCCCTCAGAGCAGTAATACCAAGTCTGGACCATGCACATACACCTGTATGACTTTGTACTGAGCAGCCTTTCTGGGCAGGATTACATTGGGTTTGTAGTTCACAGGATACAGAGTTAGTCAACAAGTAGTAACACATAGTAGTATGTTTTAATGAAATCTTAAAATGATTAAAGATGCTTTTACATTCAGTATACACGTCACCCACAGGCACACCTGCATTTCTGGCTATGTTGGTGATCCAATCACAGATGTTAATCTCCATGACATATGACACTAATGATGAGATTACTGACAATACAAGCTGCAGTATAAAGGGCCTCTACAACTACTACTTGTATGAACATGCATGTATGAATATGCAACTTTAAGTTCCTGTATGAAAATGTTACTCTTCCTCCAACTACAACCAGATGCTTCTAGGAATGTTATAGGGGAATCTCTAAACTCAAGTACAGAACAATTTCAGCCAAGTTGTTTTTCTTGCTAGTGAGAAGGAAAAGCTGATATAACAGTGTGAAAAGAAAACTAGTTTTGAGATATGTTTGAAATGGTGATGAATATGGTGCTGTAGATTCAGACACAACAGGTCATGGAGATGGAAGCGACCAATGGAGCTTCATTAAAGCCACAGCCGAAAGAGAGATGCTGTGGCTAGAAATGCTTTCTTCTTTGGGTTTTGCACATCATAATGACAGGAGTGTGCTGGAAATATATTCAAACAATGGGGCAAAAAATAACCAGCCTTGTGTAAGTGCAATTACATCAATCATCCATGCTTTAAACTAACATTATATGCTATTATGTAGAAAACATGACATAGAAATTGGAAGTGTTAGCTGTAATTTCTAAAATGATAATACAGGCTAACTTTAGAAGTAGAACTTACCCTTCAACCACGAAAAGCAGGGATTTCATATAATTATTATTAGTTACATTCTCCATCGCCTGCATGTATCTAACATGCTGTTCCTCATCCCTCGTCATGGTAGCATATTCATTTCCTGGAGCGGGTAATACAAGGACAAAATCTCCCAAAGTCTCTTCTCTGATGAGCAATATGGAATTTAAAATGGTTAGTCTTACATTTCCCATGTATTTATGCAAATGGTATCTTGTTTATAAGGTTATGTCAAAGTGGGGTTGAAGTTATCATACATTTTGGTCAAAAGTATCTTGACACTATTGTCTGGCAGTTTTATTACTTCTTTAAAACACAACTTATTCTATTTAAAGTTTCTTTTTCTGTAAATAGAATGCCTTAGTAAATGGACTGCATTTATATAGCACCTTTGTAGTTTGACCTCTCAAAGTGCTTTATAAAGGCATGCCAACATTCACCCATTCACACACACATTCATACACTGATGGTAGAGGCAACAACTTCATTTACGAGATATTAGGCAATTTTTTAGTTCTTATCACTTGGTCAATTTTAATTGGGGTACATCTAATTAAGTTATACATATGTATAGTTGATTTGTTACAGTTGTGCGCCTCCAGCATTAATGGTTTGCTAATATACCTGCAACTCAAGTCCTCTCATAAACAGCTAAGTAGGAAATATTTTTCCGTGCCACGTCTGGTTGCAATATCGGTCAAGGAAATTATTTAGTATTAATTCTTTAACCCTTACACACTGTTCGGGTCAATTTTGAACCATTTTGACATTTGAAAGCAATTAAAAAACACATAAATTACATTAGTGGCCTAAAATGTGCAAAGAAAATATTTTTGTGGAGCTGGTATACATTTTTGCACATTTTTAAAGGTTATCGTGAAGCCTACCATTCAAATGTTGTTGGATCCTTCACTTTCAATAAATTAACATTAATAATTATGGCTGTTATGTTCTCATTTTAGATAAAATCATAATATAGTGTGATTGTGAATCTATTTTTACTGTAGTAGTGTCAAATGTATTTTACATTTGTGGTTCAACATTTGGTAGGCATTAATTATAAAGGAATACTTCAGCCTCTCAGAATATGAACAGTATGTAAGGGTTAATAAAGCAGTCACAAAAATCAAGAAAAACAAACAAACATATACACACTACATAGTCAAAACCAAACAGATAGAAACCCAGGGATATAAAACAGGAGACATAAACGGAATCATTCTTTTGCATCATTCTCTCCCATTCTTCTTAGTCTGCAGAGAATGTAAGATAATTTAGGATAACAAAACTGCACTTCCTCCACAGGCTGGGACATAGTGTGACATGGATAGCCTTTTAGCTGCTAACAGGGAATGTGTAACATCTGCCTATAATACAGAGGCTGAGGAAGAGCAGGCATCATTCACTGCATTCCTCTCCATCGCTATAACTGGAAGGGAGAGGGAAACACCCCTACTCACCTACCGACCCTGGTAGGCTGCCTCTCATGGTTATCATGGCTAACATCTGAAACAGCTTGTCAGTGTGTAGTGCTAGGATACTCTTTAGGATGCACTTTAAGAGGGTGTAAAGTGTCCAGACATGCCTTTCATTCAAATAAAGATGAGGCTGCTGTCTCCAGCTTGAGAAAGAGGCACAAACATGCCCAGCATCCCTTTCGTGCCTGAGCTCATGCAGCAGTGGAGTGAAAAGGCTGAGCATGGATGTCATTTTGACATGTTTGCATCTTGACAGTTTGTGACTGTGGGAGAGTTTTTTTCAGTCTGGGTGTTGTGGACAGTCATAATATTTTTCTTTTCAAAACAAATTTGTTTTTGCAGTTTTGGCAGCCTGCAGCTGAACATGTTGGCACAACACAGCCAGCAGGTCAATTATTTTTTTGTATGTGTCGTACTATATTATTTTGTAATATTGCATTGCATTGCCATACTATACTGTCTAGACATTTTTGATAGAGTGTTCCTCCCTGCATGATTCAGTACAATACAGCACCACACATCTAAAGCCTCAGAGTTGAGTCAGCATCTCTCTCTATAAAAGTTGAACACTATAAGCTTCACAAAGGTAGGATTTACTGCAGGACGACTGCTCTATAGCTGCTATTATATTTTACAAGTGTCCATGTTGCGTGTGTCCACTACATTGTACATTCATATACACATGAGTTCATGCTTCAGCTCACACACATTC
This sequence comes from Scomber japonicus, assembly GCF_027409825.1. Classification (NCBI taxonomy): domain Eukaryota; kingdom Metazoa; phylum Chordata; class Actinopteri; order Scombriformes; family Scombridae; genus Scomber; species Scomber japonicus. The sequence goes on from NC_070578.1 coordinate 5,498,335, forward strand.
ACTCACTCCCATGACCACAATTAGTGTTAATCTGCAGCCCTCTTAGCATCCCTCCTTCCTAAACTAATTCAACCTGGACAGCCCACGCGTTGGCTAATCCAACTCCCTGGCATTTACATTTAGAATGCTTTCGATTTATCAAATCATCCCAACATTGTGGTAAATTCACTTTCCCTAAATCCCCTTTGGAGAGGAGATTAAAATGGTGGAGCAAGGCAGGTCAGGGGGAAAATAAAAGCAAATTGAAAGGTGCTCATTTGTCAGCTCGGCTGCTTTCATGGAAGCCTTATTGTGTCAAAATGTAATTAGCGCTCCTCAGAAAGCGTTTCCTAGTGGCTGTGGTGGTCTCTGTAATTCCAGGGGGCATTCACTCTGCCAGTGGGACACGTAGGCTGTGTCAAAGCCTAATGCTTTTCTTTTGTACAGCCCATATACTGTCCTCGCAAACCTAATCATCTAGATATAATTATGGACATCCAATATTGAAAATGGTTCAGCGTGAATTCTCTTCTAAGAGATGCAGGTGGCTTATGATCTGTTTTCCTCTGCTGTCACTTTCTCCCTTCGCTTCTCACTTGTACCCAACATCTACACACACACACACACACACACACACACACGCACACACACGCACACACCGCTAAGTTGCAGGGTAATGGATGGACCAGGAGAAATTAGAGGTGTCACTGTGGTGCTAAACACCAGGCAATAAAAGAGTCATTCTAATTTAGCAAGCATAGTGAGACCCTGTGGATCGGAACAGCACTGTATTGAGGAAAGCAGAGTGTGTGTGTGTGTGTGTGTGTGTGTGTGTGTGTGTGTGTGTGTGTGTGTGTGTGTGTGTGTGTGTGTGTGTGTGTGTGTGTGTGTGTGTGTACCTACATTCCAGCATGGAAAGGATCTTACATTTAACCAGCTAGTGAATTTGGTCCACCTAAACATATCATAATTATATCACCTCCTATATCTGAACAATACGGTAAATGATCGCAGTTGGGTGTCCCTTCCCAGGGCCTCCTATTGGCTGGTGAAACTAAACTGACAGCTGGTCTATTGGTTTATCAATTTATTTGGATATCCATTTGCTGAAACCACAGTTGGAACTTATATTCCAGGAGTCTACAGCTGCTGAGAGTGTGAAGTGTAAGAGTGTAACTTTAGCGCCTGCAGATGTGGGAAACAAATAGGTTAGAGGAGGACAATTGGAATAAAAACCAGACTAAATTGCAAGTGAATTCATATTAAATCATTGTGTTCTACTGTGAAATACATTTACCTGTAGTGTATATATTTGTAATTATTATTCATATAAAGGTTACTGGATTTAAAAACCCTGAAACAAATGTGTTGCTATTCTGTCTGAAAGTAGACATCTGTAGCCAGATTTCCATCCAAATGTAGAACAAATTTTAACAGAATGTCAATGTACTATCTTTATGTGAATATAAAGTTAGTTTGTCAAGATAAAAGCTGGTGGCACTAAAACTCCAGTATGGTTCCATTATACCACTGCAGAAGAAAAGGGTGCAATAAGATGATGTAATTAAAAGAGTATGTCAAATCTCAAACAGTAAAGACAATGTAGAAAACATGATATAAATGTGGCATTTCTGTATGTTTGAGGAGCATCACAGTCTCTTCATTGTGACACACTGATCTGATGTGTTTGTCCCTTCATTTTTGCAACATATGGAGATTTCCAAACTTTTGCCGTTCCATTTTTTGTACTAAATGAATACGTGAACAAAAACAGGTGGATGGAAACCAACTATGTGAGATCCCCGAAATTCCTTTGAAGGTGCAACTTTGTGATGGATGACAAGTAATAATAAAAAAAATTACATTTGTATGTTTCCATTAAGGTTTGTGTAATGAACACTCTGTAGTGCTTAGGTCTCAGATGGAGCTACAATGTGTTATCTTTTTCTGTAGTCCAGTCCAAATGAACCAAACCATAGGTGTGACCTGGCTGTTTAATTAACTGTGGGATAGTCCTACTGATTTGACTGATTAGCTTTGGGACATAGGGTACAGTGTTGCCATGGTAGCTTTTCTGTTCCAGATGGTCTGTGAGAAACCTCTTCAGTCTTTACTTCAAATTGCAATAATTTTGTTTGTTGTTGTTCCAAGATTATACAGGAAGTGATGGGGGATGATGTGAAGCCATCCTTCCTCTTAGCTTAAGTCTATGTCCATTATCACATCAGCATCAGGCCCCAACACAGTACTCTGCCTGGGTTCAGAGACCCCTTCTCTGACATCATATCAACAAGCTGTCCAAAGTGGAGGATGATGGAGATGAACATTTTCTGAGAAGACTTGCATCATTGAGACAGCTGTTTCCAGATGGAAGATTAAAAGTGACAATACGGCTTGTGAAAGGCACTACATCATGTGGAGATTTAAAGGAGGAATGCACACACTAACACAGGCATAATCCCCACCCCTTCTGGCAATATTATGTCTTTTCACATTTCAATCTGTTAAAATATGTGTGTTATTTGCAGTTCTAATAAAGGTCACAATTTATAAAATCATTGTGTAAATCAGTTGGTTCATTTTTAAAATGTATGTCAGTCTGTTAAAAAGAGCTTGATTAAATTGTGGGTGTTAATATTTTATTGAAATACAAATCAATTCAAATCAGTATTTATAAATACTTTGTAATTTGAATGTTTTATTTCTCTAAACGTAGTGTACACAATAACAGATTGTTAATCTACATTTCTTATTTATATTAGATAAACATTCATTTGGGTACTCGTGCTTTGTAGAAAATCTGCTTCCTAGCAGGAGGGTTGTACATCTGGACAGTGACAGCTCAGAGGACTAAAATAAGTCAGGGATCAGATATCAAGTCATGACAGAGGTGACTAATGAAGCTTATAATTCTTCCTCCACGGATCCATCATTGAGATTAAGGACTGTGCTCTTTATTACGGTTTTATGTGACTCTGAAAAGAGCCTTTGTGTTTTTTTGTTGTTTTTTTGTAGATTAGGGCTGGAGGGAGATTAGGGTGTAGGGCTCGATGGACGTCTGCCAAGCCACTGCACCAGCTGGACTGAAAAAGTAGGTTGTTAAATTCGCCTTCACTGTCAGTGCCTTATTGGTGGCATTGGTTCTGTTCACATTGGTATTTTGTTGCACTGCTGTATGAGGCTCCACAGACAAGTTGACAACATTTACTTCTCCCCTTTCTTGCTTTCAACTTGAGGACCTTGTGGGAAATGTCTTTAAAATGTCCTCAGCCACCTACGAGAACTGTCCAAAAGGTGGCCTAAGGTGATAAAATGTTAAAAGCACTGTTGCGATGCAGTATACATCAGGTGATGTTTCTAAAGTGTCTACTCAATGAAGACTAACCCTAACCCACAATGGTATCTTTGAGGTACAGGTTTGTGGCCTGGCAGTTGAGGATCTCCAAAGACACCAACAGCTAGTGTTCCACCATTTATTAATATTTTCCAAAGGTGTCCATTTATTGATATTTTCCAACCAAACAATGTCTAAGCCCAGCCCAGAGAACAAGGAATGCAGCTTCAGCTGCCTGTACTTCTGTGGGTTCCTGGAGTATAATAAGGAGCACTTTTCAATCTCTGGGAATGAATGTGACATCATTTGCCGGTGTGAAAGTTTCCTTTCGCTCATATTGGACCTCCACATTCTCATTTTGCTTCCAATATTGCCTGAGTCCTGGAAGGACACTGCAGGAAAATATGGATCCTCAGCTCCCAAAAGCCCTGCAGTAGATACTCAGCCACATCCTAGTTCTTTGTTTCCACAAGGTTTAAAGCCTGGGCAAAGATCCCTGGCCTTGGAAAGGTTTTTCTGGTGGCCAGGTCTTGGACAAAGGTCCCAAAAAGGATGAGGCTGTTGTCATAGGTGGTCCCAGATTGTTGGTCCCCAAGCTCAAACTCAGCTGGATGTTCATGTGGGAAAGCGACTGGCCTTAGGGAAATTCCTCCAGGACTTACTCAAGCTGAAAGCTATTCCATGAAGCATCAAAGCCCCCATTGGCAAGGTTGCTGTTCACAAAGATGATATGGCCCAAGACCTGTCTGCTGGTGGTTAGCCATTCGATAGAACCATGGAGACTAACTCCCAGGGGGTTGTCAACAAAGGGGAACACCATGAGTCACTGTGATAGGAGCTTCTCTCTGGATTGGATTTGGCTGCATCCTGGACTGGCAGGTGTCATTGGCAACATGCCCCACCCAACAACCTAGCTGGAATTTTGCATGCCAGGTCTTTTATGGAGCCCAGGTAGGAGACAGCCCTTGTTAATGTTGCTTTGTTACATTTGGGGTGGGACCAATCCTATGTAGCAGTGGCACCACTGACATGATTCCTGAAGGGGGTGTAAATGTCCATGTGCAACTGAACAAAGTTTACTTCACATGGACAGGAAATAGTGAGTAGATGATCTGAGATGAAATGCTTGCAGTACAAGTTCAACTGATAATTGCCGGTTTCATGTATGGACAAGGCACATTAACTAAATCCAGTCATGTTGTTAAGACACAGGGGATGCCAAATCCAACAGGCTGGGAAAGGTCATTTCACATCTCTGAAAGAAGAAGAACAAGGTCTTGATGAGAAGAATCTATAAAACCTGTTTGGAACATGAGCTAATAGCGTTCTGCTGATATGTTATTCTCAAAAGCACTATTATTTTGTTGCTGGAAAGCTTTGTTTCATCTCAATTGAGGCAATGTCAATAACACATTTAGAATACAATTGTATATAACATAAGAGCCCTACCAAAGACACTATCTTTGTTAAGTTTATCATGTTTTTGAAGAAACTGTCAGAGAGGTGATCACTGATCAATGACCATTTTTGAGGCTGTAGTTTGTGGTGGTGTCATGTCTACCCCTGCTGTTCATGTCTTTCTCCATTTCAGCTGCATTTTCTCTCTCTCTAAGCTTGTCACAGTAGAGTTTTTCCTTGAGATTATGTTGTTGCCTGTATGTCTGCTCTAAGCAGGCTGAGTATAATCTAGGCTTGGTCAATGTCGTGTGCAAGAACAAGTGCAAATGAGTCACATGTCTGCAGCCTACAGGAGGATTGCACTGACAGGGCACAGAAGGAAAGCCAAAAATGGGAACAAATGTGAGTGTCACAGTTGGTCTGAACTCAGCAGACATTCATCCGTTTAGTTAAGACTAAAAAAGAATATCCATCCTTACAAATAGCTCACAAATGCCCAATTTTGTGTCAGTGCAGGTTACCTGATGTCTTGCAGATAAAGAAAAAACAAGTTACATTTTTATACTAGTTACCAGTTACATTTTTATACTTCCATGCTGGGACCACATCTGTTACTAAATACGTGTATATGCCTCAGCCACCATCCCATCCTCCATGTTATCCCCTCTGACCTTGTTTAACCTGGAATCCAATCAGATTTGTGCAAGGACTGGAGGGCCTGTCAGATGTGTCAGTTCAGCTCACCACAGACTTCTCTGCCAGATGTTCATGATGGCATCTGCCCTTACGGTGTTTAAACATCTCTCGGTTTCTTTCTCATCCTGTCACTTTCTGTCTGTTTATGCCACTCTCCACTGTGTTCATTAGTCCTTTTTCCAAATGACATTGAATGTACTTGAATTAGTTTTGGAGTGTGATGTCTGTTTCCTTGGATTCCCTGTTAGGTTTTTAGTGTCTGTAATAGGTCACACTTGTTGTAAGCTTTAGTTGCTAATGCCAACTCAGCATTTCTTCTTTCTGTTTTTATCAGGGGCCCTATTCATAAATGATTTCTAAAAGGCATGAAAAGTTCTTGGCTAAGAGTTTAAATGTAATTCAACATGTTGGTGGATGGAAGTCAGCCTGCAGGGGCAGCAACTGTCCCCCCACTGAGTCTCGCCCTGCTGGGACATGATGCCCTTCAAACAGCATCCTTCGGCCGGCAGCAGGATACAACAATACGGTGCTTTTTTGGTTGACAGAGTGTAAAGAGGTTTACTGTAGTCTGACTATTTCTTTAATAGGCAAACTGCTAGTAGCAGATGCTTTTACTATTCATGACTTGGTCTTAGTGTCCTGTCAACTTGTCTTACATGTAGGAGATTGTTTTAATATTGAAATTTTTCATTAATGACCTTGAGAACACAGAATAAGGTGCCTTGAAATTAGCAACATGTTCCAGGTTTTACTTTTGAATTAACCAGTCAGGAGCTTGTCTACCAGTGCAGCAATATTAGAGACCCACACATTCAAGTTCATGCTTGGGAACAGTGCAAAAACATTATAACAGACATCCCAACTCTCCCGGAAGTTCCGGGAATCTCTCGCAAATGAGTTACACTCGCAAGCAAGAGTGTGCTCTAGAGAGTGTCTGCGCATGTCTGTGGGTTTGTGTGACTATCAATGCACTGCTTGTTTTGCTGCTTATTAGACCAATTGCAGGTTGGGATGTCTGTTATAATCTCAACTCAAAGATCCACTTACTAGCTATTTTAAAGCCGTCATTTACAGTGGCATAACTGATGTTACACTGACATGTTATTTTGTTTTATAAATTGTAAGCTATTACACCAAAACCCAAGAGAAACCTTTATGATCTGGGTGCCGGTATGAATACAGTCAAAGTTGGATAATGTTGCCTTCAAAACACACTTTATGGGCAATACCAGTAATTCACTGAGCATCACAGTTTATCCTGAGGCCTTGCCAGTTGTTCGTGTTAGTAGTGCCAAATACCAGGTGAGGTGAGATGAAAATCCTCTTCAGGTCACTGTTATTGATTGATATTTTACAGGACACACCGTGGCTTATGTAAAATCCAGGCTAGTCCCATCCTCTCTCCCTCATTCTGCCTCTGTGAGATGAGATTAATTCAGCGGTGACTATGCAGACTATGCCTCAGTTTGACATGATGTTTGCTCTCTGGCTGCAAAATAATCAGTGAGCCGGATCAGAAAAAGTGGAAATCGAGTTTTAGTGTAATGCTCTGGGCATCTGCCTGCCTGCTGAGATCTCTATCTATCTTATTAATTCATGTTTCGGTGACTTGTCATCATATCTTTATATCTCTCAATCTCCAAACTAGGATCTTAAATGACACTCTCCCAGACTATACAAGAGAATATTCCCGCCTCTGTCTCAATCCTCTTCCAGGATGAGATATATATTAAAACACACCCTGTAGACCATCTGTTTATGTACATTATACAGGAGCTTCTCCAGATTTCTATGAAGTCATGTTTGTGCTAAGACTGCTGGACTTCAGGCTACTGCCAATAAATTAGACCATATTGAATATTCTATATTATCCAGTTGAAGCTTGAGTTTATATGATGCTTTCTAAAGTGTAATTCTCCTGATTTGGTACCACTGTTTAACATTGTTGGAGGTTCTTTTTAAGCCCTTATCTGTTGCTTTCATCAGGATGGATTGGAAACTCTCATCATGAAGTCTATAGATTCAAGACCATGCCTCAACCACCACACCTAACCACACGGCCTACTACTACAGAGTCCTGACTACTTCAGCCATTGCTGAGGGCTAGGTTGTATTTCCTCACAAACGTGGTTGCACATCCTCATCCCGTCATCCTCAGTCTTCATCCCCCATCCCTCGACCCTCATCCCTTCATTCCTTATAACTTTATACCACATCCCTCCCTCCAGATTCCTTCATTCCTCCGCCATCATCCCTGCTCTCATCCTCCCATATTATCCATTAAACAGCATCCCTTTCTCTTTCCTTCCACTATCCACAGCTGATAAAGCTCACTCAACTTTGTCTGGTTCTTTTTCATTCATTCAACCTTTATTTAAAAGTTGAGGTATCATTGAGGGCTTACCCTCATTTTCGTTGATGTTGACCTATCTTATCATTTCACATCGATTCAGCTTTAGTCCGCTTTGTTTTACCCTTCACTAGTTCATACCAATGACGAGTACGACAGATGGTTTTTCGTGTCCCTTGCCCGGACGCGGGTCACCGGGGCCCCCCCCCTGGAGCCAGGCCTGGGGGTGGGGCTCGGAGGCGAGCGCTTGGTGGCCGGGCCTTCACCCATGGGGCCCGGCCGGGCACAGCCCGAAAAAGGGACATGGGACCCCTCTCCCACAGACCCACCACCATTGAGAGGGGCCAAAGGGGTCGGGTGCGTAGTGAGCTGGGCGGCAGCCGAAGGCGGGGACCTTGGCGGTCCGATCCTCGGCTGCAGAAGCTAGCTCTAGGGACGTGGAACGTCACTTCTCTGGTGGGGAAGGAGCCTGAGCTGGTGTGTGAGGTTGAGAAGTTCCGGCTAGATATAGTCGGCCTCACCTCGACGCACAGCAAGGGCTCTGGAACCAGTCTCCTCGAGAGGGGTTGGACTCTCGTCCACTCTGGAGTTGCCACTGGTGTCAGGCGCCGGGCGGGGGTGGCAATACTTATTGCCCCCCGGCTTGGTGCCTGTATGTTGGAGTTTACCCCGGTAGACGAGAGGGTGGCCTCCCTCCGCCTTCGGGTGGGGGGATGGATCCTGACTGTTGTTTGTGCCTATGGTCCGAACAGCAGCTCAGAGTATCCAGCCTTTTTGGACTCCTTGGAGGGGGTGCTGGAAAACACTCCCCCTGGGGATTCCCTCGTTCTGCTGGGGGACTTCAACGCCCATGTTGGTAGCGACAGTGAGACCTGGAAGGGTGTGATTGGGAGGAACGGCCCCCCCGATCTGAACCCGAGCAGTGTTCTGTTATTGGACTTCTGTGCTCGTTACGGATTGTCCATAACGAACACCATGTTCAAGCATAAGGGTGTCCATATGTGCACTTGGCACCAGGACACCCTAGGCCGCAGTTCAATGATTGACTTTGTAGTCGTGTCGTCGGACTTGCGTCCGCATGTCTTGGACACTCGGGTGAAGAGAGGGGCGGAGCTGTCAACTGATCACCCCCTGGTGGTGAGTTGGCTCCGATGGTGGGGGAGGATGCCGGTCAGACCTGGCAGGCCCAAACGCATTGTGAGGGTCTGCTGGGAACGTCTGGCAGAGTCTCCTGTCAGAGAGAGTTTCAACTCACACCTCCGGGAGAGCTTCAACCATGTATCGGGGGAGGCGGGGGACATTGAGTCCGAGTGGGCCATGTTCCGTGCCTCCATTGTTAAGGCGGCTGACCGGAGCTGTGGCCGCAAGGTGGTCGGTGCCTGTCGGGGCGGCAATCCCCGAACCCGCTGGTGGACACCGGCGGTGAGGGATGCCGTCAAGCTGAAGAAGGAGTCCTATAGGTCCTTTTTGGCCTGTAGGACTCCGGAGGCAGCAGACAGGTACCGGCAGACCAAGCGGAGCGCAGCTAGGGCGGTCGCTGAGGCAAAAACCCGGACATGGGAGGAGTTCGGTGAGGCCATGGAAAAAGACTTTCGGACGGCTTCGAAGAGATTCTGGACCACCATCCGGCGTCTCAGGAGGGGGAAGCAGTGCGCCGTAAACACTGTGTACGGTGGGGACGGTGCGCTGCTGACCTCGACTCGGGACGTTGTGGATCAGTAGAAGGAATACTTCGAAGACCTCCTCAATCCCACCAACACGCCTTCCGGTAAGGAAGCAGGACCGGGGGACTCGGGTGTGGGCTCTCCTATCTCTGGGGCTGAGGTTGCCGAGGTGATTAAAAAGCTCCTCGGTGGCAGGGCCCCGGGGGTGGATGAGATCCGGCCCGAGTTCCTCAAGGCCCTGGATGTTGTGGGGCTGTCATGGTTGACACGACTCTGCAGCATCGCGTGGACATCGGGGGCAGTGCCTCTGGATTGGCAGACTGGGGTGGTGGTCCCCCTTTTTAAGAAAGGGGACCGGAGGGTGTGTTCCAATTACAGGGGAATCACACTCCTCAGCCTCCCTGGTAAGGTCTATTCGGGGGAGCTGGAGAGGAGGGTCCGTCGGATAGTCGAATCTCGGATTCAGGAGGAGCAGTGTGGTTTTCGTCCGGGCCGTGGAACAGTGGACCAGCTCTACACCCTCTGCAGGATCTTTGAGGGTGCATGGGAGTTTGCCCAACCAGTCCACATGTGTTTTGTGGACTTGGAGAAGGCATTCAACCGTGTCCCTCGGGGGATCCTGTGGGGGGTTCTCCGGGAGTATGGGGTATCGGACTCCCTGATAAGGGCCGTCCGTTCCCTGTATGACCGGTGTCAGAGCTTGGTCCGCATTTCCGGCAATAAGTCGGACTTGTTTCCAGTGAGGGTTGGACTCCGCCAGGGCTGCCCTTTGTCACCGATCCTGTTCATAATTTTTATGGACAGGATTTCTAGGCGCAGCCAGGGTGTAGAGGGGGTCCGGTTTGGTGACCTCAGGATTGGGTCACTGCTTTTGCAGATGATGTGGTCCTGTTGGCTTCATCAGACCGTGACCTCCAACTCTCACTGGATCGGTTTGCAGCCGAGTGTGAAGCGGCCAGGATGAGAATCAGCACCTCCAAATCCGAGGCCATGGTCCTCAACCGGAAAAGGGTGGAGTGCACTCTTCGGGTCGGGGATGAGATTCTGCCTCAAGTGGAGGAGTTCAAGTACCTCGGGGTCTTGTTCACGAGTGAGGGAAGGATGGAACGGGAGATCGACAGGCGGATCGGTGCGGCGTCTGCAGTAATGTGGACTCTGCACAGATCCGTCGTGGTGAAGAGAGAGCTGAGCCGAAAGGCGAAGCTCTCGATTTACCAGTCGATCTTCGTTCCTACCCTCACCTATGGTCATGAGCTTTGGGTAGTGACCGAAAGAACAAGATCGCGGGTACAAGCGGCCGAAATGAGCTTCCTCCGTGGGGTGGCTGGACTCTCCCTTAGAGATAGGGTGAGAAGCTCAGATATCCGGAGGGAGCTCGGAGTAGACCCGCTGCTCCTCCACGTTGAGAGGAGCCAGATGAGGTGGTTCGGGCATCTAATCAGGATGCCTCCCGGACGCCTCCCTGGTGAGGTGTTCAGGGCACGTCCCACCGGTAGGAGACCCCGGGGAAGACCCAGGACACGCTGGAAAGACTATGTCTCTCGGCTGGCCTGGGAACGCCTCGGGGTCCCCCTGGAAGAGCTGGACGAAGTGGCTGGGGAGAGGGAAGTCTGGGCTTCCCTGCTTAGGCTGCTGCCCCCGCGACCTGACCCCGGATAAGCGGCAAGAAGATGGATGGATGGATGGATAGTTCATACCACACCACCTTCCAATCCACTCCAGCCTACTTCCTTTAGTTCCAAAGAACCATCCAGAAGATCCATTTTCTCGTGGTCGTCTCACAGTTTGCACTCAGTCCTCACATTGGACCCCTTCCCCCTGTTCTTCTCCCTCCCCTTGACCCTCCTTCATACCACAGGCAAATCACAGGCTAAACTTAGCTCTTCTAAGACCTTCAATGGCCTCAAGCCTTTCTTGCAGGCTAAATACATCTCTCCTTGCTTCCTCCTTCCTAGATTTTCTCTTTCACCTTTTATCTTCATTCCTAATCATTACACTCCATCCAGGGGCATCATACCTATTGCTATCTGTGTACCAGTATTCCTCCGGTGGCAGTGCTCATGCCACGTTCAGTTTCTCTCACAGCTCCATCAAGTATGGTTGATGATGTCACCATATCCTAAAGCACCAATTGCTATTAGATCCATCAAATGACCCTAAATGAACCATCCAGACCACCAGATCATTATTTTTCTTTTGCATGGTTGTCCCAGGGTTTCCACCCAGTCCTCACACTTGACCCCTTCCCCCTCTTTCTCTACCTCCCCTCAACATCAACCCCTTCATCTCACCCCTTGACCCTCCATCCTGCAACCAAGCATTGTTTATGGTCATGCCAATATGTCAAAGACCCATAAAATAGTGAATGGGTAATTAAAAAGCGAATAGCAATCCTAAAGTTCCTCCTTTCTGGTTCATCTGTTACATTTAGCAGTTTGATAGAGGTTTTTATATGCTTCATTTTGATAGGTTGTTGGAATAACTGAACATTTCAACAGTTAAAAAACACTTAAAAAAATAAGTGTTTTCATTCCATTCATTTTTTTCCTCAATTTAATCTGTCACACCTTTGTATGTCCATTCTCTTGTTTTGTTTCCTGCTTTTGAAGATGTAGAATAAATTACTTGGATGTACTGACAGTGTGCAAAGACAAATACCTTCTAACTATCAAACAAAGGGTATTTCATTCTCTAATAGAACTCCTGCTGTAGCTGGCAGCTCAATGGAGCGCTTGGCTGTGTTTTTTCTTGCTTCAGGATTTGTATTAGGCCCAAATTAGAAGGGGAATGTAACCAAAGGCCCTGAGTTTCTCTGGCCAAAACACAGGACAGGTGTTAAAAGCAGACTCGCAGAGGCACCAAAGACTTAAATGATTATCTTGGAACTGGTTGCAAACTTTGGCACACACATGTGGGTGTGACCCACTAATTTGTCCAATGTCAGTTTCAAGGGGGTGAACACTGGCACAGTGGGGCATAAAGTGGAAGCTGAAAATATAATTAGAAGCAGGAATATCTGAAGCACTTAATAGTTAATGATGTCAGCTGGGCGAGGCCACATTAAAACTACTGAATCTCTCTGAACTACTACCGCAGGAAACTCACCTCACTTTTGACCAACTGAAGAACATGCCCAACAAAGAACTGGCTTTTATAAAGATAAACTTTAATACAGATTTCAGGTGACAGGTAGCTGGAGTTGGAGGGAACCACTTCAAATAAGATACAGTAGATAATGACATCAACTTGTACTGTATCTATATTGGTAGACACTTACCTGATGAATTTTTACAGTTCCTTCACCAACAGGGACATTGTGGCCACAGGTCATATACACCATTAGGGGACCGTAGATACAAGCTAGTATGGGGAAGTGCAGTCATTAAAATAACGTGTTACCAGTTCACTGCAAACATGCACTTAGTATGCTTACTTAGTATGCTACGTTTCAAAAGCTAACTTTTGAAAGGTACCCAGCTTTTGACCACTGCTGCATTTTGTACATACCTCATACATGTGATATGAAAAAACATGAAATGGAAGACTTTCTCCAAAGACATCTTGGAAAAAATCTGCTAAACTTGTTACACAGTAACAACAATGTGATCACATTCCTTTGCTGCTGTTGCACAGAAAGAACAGCAGTGAGTGAGTTGTATGGCAAGCTCAAAGGCTCCAAAACATCTGCATTATAGACACTGCACATATTCTTCTTGTTAAAAGAATGTATATTTTAAAGCACTCTTTTTAAAGAGTACTGTTTCTACAGTAAATAAAGGGACGTGCCATTCCGCCTTAGATGAAAAATACAATTGGCATCTTTACAGGCTATGATCAAATATTGCTTCAGTGATTTATTTTTGGATTTAGTAATATTTGCAATGTGACTTGTGGTAGTTTCTGAAAGATGCACAGAAGTAGGTGAACTAGTTTATTGAACCACAACACCTCCTGCCATAATGCTGTGTGTTGACATGCTAGCAGTGTGAATTAGTTAGCTTGGCACTTTTTCACTGAGGCAAATATTGAACAATTTCATAAAACTGAAAGAAAAAACTTCTTCAAAAAGTGTGATTGTGGTTGTTGTAGTTGTATCATTGGCTAAATTATGGGTATGGGAGATTAATAATATTTTTGATATACAATATAAAACACAGTATGTCATACCTGGATATCTTCAGTGTCAAGAGACTTGTTGATGTGCTACTTTGCTTCACTAGAGAACATTCCTCACTTAGCTTTAACCTGCATGAGCTATCACTTCTAAATCATACACACAATTATTTCCTGTGGATCATTTTTGACATCTTGAACTGTTTATGTGTGTGTAATTCCCACTCATGCCCAGGCCCACACTGCTGCTTTCTCGTTGTTCTTAGCGAGGTGTCTCACACTATATAATTGGAAATCTAGCTTCCCCTCTAAGCATAACCATTGGGTCGAGGAGGTCGTGACTCATTTGAAGTTGGAAAAGCTTTATAATGGGGTATACAACATGAGAAATGTGACTTAATGATTGTATTTGAAGATCAACTTGGTAGAGTCACTGTATAATGTTTATTTCTGATGGATTTTTTGGTTTTGTATGTATTTTATATTAATGTGAGTTTTTTTATCTATTTTTTCTCTTTTTAGTTGCTGCTGTTGTTACAATGAATTGTATACAATGGTAAAACAAACAAAACAATAAAAACATCTGAATAATAATGATTTATGTGTAATGAATTAGAGAGTGGTGAAAACTGGTGGACACATTTCTCTTTGAGTGAAGCAATAAGTTGATGTTGCTCCTCCAGGATCTGAAAATCACAGGTGGCATGTGTACACCCTGAAGAAGATGTTGATATGTTATAAAGGCCAAAAAAGTGGTTTGACCAATGAGGGCAGGTGTGTCAGTTAATCTTCCTTCATGATGATGCAGACAAACTGACTAGAATAATAATTGGAGTAGGAGTTAGTTGTAATGAACTGCAATTATATTTAGCTTTGTGGGTCATTAGGTATCAGTTGTTACCTGAAAGCCTAAATTATCAAAATGATTTTTGACCAATTAAATGAAAAGAAGCCCAAACCATCCAATCTGTTACCACTGGCTGTCACAGCTGTCTCATGATTGTGCATTCACTAGACGTGTTATCTGTATATGAGGGGTATAAATGACACAAAATGAAACACAATATGCCCCCAAAAAAAGCTCATCAGTTGGCCAATACTCCCTCAGATACGGTGATGTACAGATATGGAATGCCAGAGTACATGTTATCACAACTCATTATCTTTTGAACATTTTAGAAGGAAATTGTTGTCACATTTAATTCATGATGTCAAATTATTTCTTGGCATTTATTGTTTTTTTTCTTTTTCTCCATATTGTCTCGTATTTCTTTTTTTATTGGATTGGTGTCCACTGATTGGTTAGCTTTTTTTATTTTGGTTAGTTAAAAGTCAGTGATACTTAAAGATACAGCAGCTTGGACAGGTACAGTAGGAATCAAAGGGTCTGTAATCTTTCTAATGATAGCTGTCAAGGAGTGTAAGCATAGTGAATAACAGAAACCACTTATCTATGTTTTAACCTAATCTGATTATTATACATGGAGTATGCCAAAGGTTATGTGCTTTCTTGATAAGTATTTTTCTTTGTTAAGCCTTACATACTGTTCATATTCTACACCATTGCAGTATGTTCTGGGTCAGTTTTGACCCAGTCTAAGAATCTCCTCATAAAAAGTGTTTATACCAAATGTTGAAGCACAGATGTGTTTAGAAAGCATCAATAGTCGATCTGACTGATCAATAAATGTGATTAAACCTTGATTCATGTTTCAGAGAGCAGAGAGAGTCTATTTTTTAGCTTTTACACCACTCAGCTACTATCACACAATATCATGTCCTATTTTACCTAAGACATGAAAATATAACATAGCAATAATGATGGAAATGTATTTAATGTAAAGGTAAAATGAGCAGAAATTTATGGAAGTGTGGGGTTTATTGTATAACCATTAGAGCCATCAGTCTTCACTGCTACATCATAAAAACTACTATCTTATTAAATCTATGAACTATTCATTTCACAAAAACACATGGCAATAGATATGAGTCAAATTTGTCTCTATTGACATCAATATGTAGCACCTATACAAAAGTATAACATTTCAAAATGTTTAAATTTTTGTATATTTTGGGCCACTTTAAGAAAAGTAATCAAATTTCAGAGTAAAATACATTTGGGGTGTTTTTAAAAGCTGTCAAATGTCAAAACGGGTCGAATTCCACCTGAACAGTACGTAAGGACTGAAATCATGTGTGTTCTACCTCTTATCCCCTTTTTATAAATGTTGCTCACACATCACACATATCTTATGTGTAAAAATGTTCATTTTGTCCTGAAGCGATTGCTGGAAATCTGAAAGAGTTCTTTCTCTGGGGAGCATGAAAGGGCTCATTAAACTCTCATTAAACTAGCATTAAAAGTCAGAGGTCACCAAAAATAGAAGAATTCATGAATATCCACAGAAAGTTTTATGCTAATCAGGACATTCATTTTTGAGAAACCTAAAGTTTTGATCCAGTGGAAAAAGTGGAAGAGATGGAAAAGGGGGGGGGGGGTCATGACACCATTATCAGTACCTGACAAGTGATGAAACCGCCATCAAACCCGTCCTCTCATGGAGTGGACATGAAACTCTGAGTAGTCCACTGAAGATTAATGTCAGTAATTTCCTGAATCGTCCCGTTCTGAATAAGCGTTTACCGTGAAAGAAAGCCATTAACATGTGACACCTTTTGAAATCTACCTTTTTATTACAAAAACAATAAACCTTCATCTCAGTTGGTGTTGGCAAGATATACCAATAAATCATTTTTTAAGTCTCATAGAAATGAAATGTCTCACTTTGATCACCATATATTTAATAAAAATAAACATTATTGGAGGTGATTGACAACAACAATGGTAAGGGTGTGCCTTATCTTAATCAAAATATATCAGCTTATTATTTGTTGTTTACATGATGGAACACAGCGATGAGAACAAAAGTCGGTGTGTGTGTTTGTGTGTGGGGGGGGGTGTGGTGGACAAAACATACATTAGACTTTACACTGTCTGTATAATGAAGATGTCTTGTATGGCTACAGAGAAGTATGTAAATGATTGACAAGTCATGCTGATCCAATCACACACACCCCTCCCCCTCCTTCCAATGAAATAAAAACAAAAAAGGTGGAGATCACGTCTTTTTTTTTTTTTTTTTTTTAGAACAAACACGTTCAGAGCATCAACGGGACTCACATATCAGTGATTTTTGTGTGTTTTGCGTGTTGTCAGAATTCACAGTGGAAATGCTGCAACAGAAACATGATGGTGGACTATCTGAAGAGGGCCATGCGTGAAGCGGTTGCTATGCAAAGTAGAGGCGGGCGCTTCAAGTGTGGCCGCGCTGTTATAGGCTTGTGTGTGGATCGGTAGTAGTGACGCTCCCATCGTTCATCGTCCACACTATGCTTTGTCCCCAGTTTCAAGTCATGAGGAGCGTCCTTTCTCCTCAGTATTTTTAATGAGTCTCTCCTCTCCATCCCTCGTCCTGCGTCATCTCCGTATGCCGTTGCCGTCGCCCCCTGTTTTAAGCGTGTTGCAACGGCATACGTCTATTTTTTTTTTCCTCCCCCATCCCCTCTTGGTGAGCGCTGACTGCTGCTGCTGCTTGGTTTTCTTGTTTGGTATAGAAAGTGAGAACGTTTTCAGGTCGAAAGTATATTTTGGTTGAAAAGTCTCTTCAGTGGGCCAACAGGAAGGGGAGGAGCTTATGCAGGAACAGGAGAGTGATGCAGAGGAGGGGGTCCATGGTGCTCATTATGCTGCATCCTGGATGGAGAGAGAGACACACAGGAGGAGGAACATTAGGACAGTGTTATATGAGTCACACTTGTTTAATCATGCTACTAAAGACTCAGGAGGGTTCTCCACTGACTTATAATTGCCATATTCATTTGCATATGATGGTATTATCAATCAAAATTAGGCTTTGACAGTAACTAAGGGGGGGAGGCAAGCTTCACAAAGCTGGCCCAGGAGATTTACCACCAGTAAACGGCTATTTTGTATTTATCCGGGCCAGGTTGTGATCAAGTTTATTGCCTATTTAACCGCATTCTTGATTTATGCTTTAATGGCAGAATGGTTAAAAGGTTTTGAGGATAAGGACTAAACTATTTGGAAAATGTAAAGCTATTGTATGCATGAGTTTGACTTGAGAAGCATCCATTCCTGAACAGGTGCTATTTCTAATGTAACTTAGTGTTTTTGGTTTCTGAAAGGTGAAAAACAATTACATAACCATAATGATTTAAAACATGATTGGGCTTAAATATAGAACAGTAGAAAGTGTGTAATTACTAATGATCAGACCCAAATAGAATCTGCTGATTTTTTATCCAGAATAAAAATCAGTGGAATTCTGCAGTTTTTTTGCTTGTAATGTGGTAGATAATATGCATTATTTAATATAACAAAGATTGTATTAAATGAATCAGAGCTCAGCTACATGATTCTGGATTCTTCTCTCCATATTACTCTGTTAGCTACCCACAGATAGTGAAGTGTGGTTTTATACAATACAATATGATATGATACAATATACTTTATTGTCCCTTCGGGGAAATTTGTCTTGGACTCAAGCTGATACATAAATAAATTACCTCCAACACTAAAAACAATACAAAAACAACACATAGAACATCCACATATTGCACGTACCCCCCACACTTATATGACCAGTGTGGACAGCCAGTCACACAAAGTCATGTTTGATTGGCTGAACTTTTGTAAATGCCTCTGACACATTATGAGCAAACATTTGAAACTATTTTATAGGAAGTGAAAAGATGTAATGATGTAAAAATACTGATTTTATGACATATTTGGCATATATTGGAGATAAATAAGCAATTAACACAGGGACACAGGATTAAAAGTGAGAAAAAATTTCATTTCACTGGATCTTAATATTTGGAGTTTTACAAGCAACATCTTTATTGGTGGAAAATCTGCTAATGATACGCAGTTTACTTGCTAATTATAAAACAAATAGCCTCATTATTAATATACTGTTCCCACTTTCAGATGACAATAACTTGTATTCCAGGATTTCCATGTTGTCATTACAGTAGATCAGCTGGATGCAGCAGGTTAATCAGCAGCCTGTGTTCCTCTTTAAAGTTAAAACCTGAAGAGTTTGGTTTAGAACCTGCTCTATGTGTAAAGTGCCTTGAGATAACTTTGTTGTGATTTGGCGCTATACAAATAAAGATTGATTGAGATTGATTGATTGATTCCTCACAGCCTAATAGCTCAGTAGTGGCACAGTGGCGCAACATCACAACCTCATAGCTCAGTAGTAGCACAGTGGCGCTACATCACAACCTCATAGCTCAGTAGTAGCACGGTGGCGCCACATCACAGCCTAATAGCCAGGTGGGGAGTTCCAGTCCTCTTAAATGAGGTCAACGCGGAAGTAACTTAGAACTACATTCTATCAAAAGGCCACCAGGGGGCGACCGTTTTGGTGTCAAAAGGACTTCCGTCTCTATACAAGTCAATGGAGAATTCACCAATTTCTCACTTGATTTCTAACCTCAGTAAATGTTTTCAAAATATGTTTATGGTCTCAATCGCTAGTTTAAAGCCTTCTTCAATGCAGTATGATGTTCATTTGTGAAATTTTGGCCTCCGTGATTTTATATTTGACGATAAAGCAGGGTATGCATTAGGGCGTGGCTACGTCCTGACTGACAGGTTGATTGACCAATGTCCTCGAGATCCAGCCGTCGCAACCTATCGCAACCTATCGCAACCTCCCCCACTCTGCCCATGGCCCCTGCCTCATGCCCATATAAATAGAATCCATGTTTTTTTTCCCAGCATGCACCTGAAATTTTCAAGATGGCACTGCCCAGATTCGAAACTATTGGCTTCCGAGCAGCAGTCCACAAACCGATGGGTGACGTCACGGATGTTACGTCCATTTCATTTATACAGTCTATGCTAATAGCTCAGTAGTAGCATGGTGGCGCTACATCACAACCTCATAGCTCAATAGTAGCACAGTGGCGCTACATCACAGCCTAATAGCTCAGTAGTAGCACGGTGGCGCTACATTACAGCCTGTTGTGACCACAGATGAAACACTATGTGCACTTGGATCGGCAGAAGAGCGGTGTAAGAAGTTTGTAGGCTGAACACAGGATTCACACCCAGACTCCAAATGCTTGTGCCAGTGAAATGTTTACCAGCCAAAATCTGCCTGTTCTGGCTCTTACTTATTACTTACTTATATTGTTCACATTTTACTGGCAGTAAAGTTTTTCTACATTTGTCACACTGCAGCCGTCTTTGCTACTACACAGAGCTTTCCTTATGGAGAAATGGAGGCGTGGTAGTATCAGTTTAGAAATGATTCTGATACACTAAGACACACATGGATGTAAGAACAACATTGTGGTGTGCACGTCATGAATCTGATGGTAAATGTGCAAGAACTTTTCTACGTGCCTGTTAGTGAATGAGACTGAATGTGACTGATTTCTCTCCTATTCTAACAAGGTGACATTCAATGCAAAACTCAATATAGATCTATTTCTGTTTAAGTGCTACATGTTGCAGCTGGCCCAGACACCAAAACTGTGAAATTACATCCTGTCCCTTTTTTTTCTCATTGTGGGCAGACACAGGTGCAGTCCTGTATTATTATTTGTAAGATGTTGTTTCAGTGAACAAGGCGGGCACTCCCACAGCATTTGGGAGCAGAGACAGAGGCTGATTTTTACATAACTCAGAAGCCTAATTTCATATATTTGGCGATTTTTTTAATCATTCAAATTTGGCAGGGTGGTTAACAACACACTTTTCTGTGGTATGTCAACAGACTTTAAGAGTAGTAAGTGCTCTATTTTAGTTTAGCTTTGTTTTATTTCTCTCGTTCTATTTCTGTACTTTGTTTTCTTTTTATTATAATTGGGGTTTCTTGTCTTGTTTTTAATTGTGTGTTTTAATGTTTCCAATTTTGAGTGTTTAACAGTTTGTTTTAATGAAAAACACATTGATTTGCCCCTGTGTATGAAATGCACTACATAAATAAAGCTGCCTTGCCTTAAGCACTAAAGTTACACATTCAGAAAGATATCTGCCAAAGAGAGACACATTTTTCTGTCTCCACCGTCCCAATACAATATATGTGTGTAATCCCACAAAGCCTGCATGGAAATAGAATTAGATTTGTTAAATAAATGAAACTAGCAAAATGAGGCAAGACTACTGTGAGTGAAATACCTTTAGTAGAACTGCATAAACATAAAAAAAGCCAAAGCGTAAACACAGCTATACAACATAAAATCCTGTTAGTATGGATGAAATGGCCAGTGTGTGTTGACAACAGTATATTCAGTGCTAGGCAGTGAATCCACCACCTGCTAAGGAACACATACAGGATAAGCACAGATTATTTTGTCGGGCGGGTCTGATGGAATCTAACCCTGAAAAAACAACACAGTTCTTCAATAAGCCTTACTTAATGAGATATTCCTTTAAAATGTTCTCCCTGATGTAAATTGGATTTGGTGAAAGTATCATATAAAAATCACTGTGGCTGCTATAATAAGATGAAGACTAATACCTGATAGGGTAGAAATTGACCGCTGGAGTTATTTCAGGCATTTTAGAAAGATGAAACTTAAAAGCTAAATGAGTCTCCAAATCCAGGATAATGCTATTGTGTGTTCTAGTCCCTTAATTCCTGAATGTGTTAAAGAGGAAATTGAACGGTGATAGATAAATGAAAGGTTGGCTTGTTAACCTGATCATACAGTCTGTCAGTGAGGAGAACGCCTGCTGATGGGTTACCAGGAATCTCTCCACCCAATCACTGGACTGACACATCTGACGCAATCAGTATTATCTAATAGACTTGTATGCGTTACCCTGTGTAACCCCTCTGGCGTCTCTCTTTGGAGTGCATATTTTTGGAACTGACGGCCCACGAAGGCAACTCCATCTGTTATCATGGCCGCACTTTAAGTTACAGACTGTTAGGGAAACAAACGGAAGCTTCCATGTAATTAAATCTGGACATAAAACACAAAACACGTTCAATATTGGTGTCAGTTTATAACGCAGGACAGAGTGACCGAGTAAATGTTACAGTGTTGTCTCAATGTTATCTACAGTAAGAGCAAATCCAGCTGTACTGTAAACAAACGGCTCATTTCTGTTCCGGTGCAGCGGCACTCAGTGCAGTGAAGTCAGCTGGGCTCATTTTTGAAGCAGATGGCGTTGCAGCCTCTGTCGTCGCCCGCTGTGGTTTGTTCTTCTGCGTCTCACACCAGCCGCTGACTGACAAGCTTCACTACCTCTGCACACCATGGAAGTGTCAGTAAATGCAATTAAAAAGTCCTTTTAATTAAAGTGATGTCTTCAAATATCACATTTTGTCCAAATCTAAATCTATTCAGTTTATTATGATGTATGATACACACAAAAAACAACTTAAAATCATCATTTCTGAGAGGCTGCAACAAATACATTTTTGGATTATATCAAATAGTTTCCGGTTGATTAGACCTATTAATTAATCATTGCAGCTCTAAATTTTTGTCCTCTTGTCTTCAGCAGAAATAAGCAGTGAACACAAAACAATCTCAGAAAATATTTAATAGTTGGTTTTCTGCTGTGTCATCACCATTCATATCTATAGAACCAACGTGTTTATGATTAAATTGAGTTTAAATTAAGAGAGCACACAATTTTGTACAGCAGGACAAAGTTCTTCACAGATCTAGCCTAACGCTACACAGTCTCATGTTCTGAAGGAACACTGAAACACTGAAACACTGAAACACGATAAAGGTGGTGGAGCATGTCTTTAAAATGACTGTCTGCATTTTGCATGTCTGTTATTTTGATAAACTAATCCTGAGCCTTCATCACAGCTAAACACATAAGATCTAGCAGCTTCCAGACAGCTCATAACATCAGTCTGAACCTGGTCGCCACCACTGGACTGATAAATAACTACGCTTTTAAAAATATCATTTATTTACATGACACTCAACCTTTAAAAATAAACTCATGTCCTACAGATTTTAACTGGCTAAATAATTGTATTACATCTCTAAAGTGGAATGAATGAAAAATGGAATTGCATTCACTATTAGTTGGGGAGTGAGTAACTTTATTGTCCTTTGTTACTCAGGTTTTTCCAATGTGTTGTTCATGTTGTCCACTCTCATATTTTGGATATTCGAATAATCTGGTTCTAGTGTGTATGTATAACTGTAAATCATGCAAAGATAATCCAGTAGAGCCCCACGTTAAACATATAGACCTGAACATGTGTATAATATGACCGTTTAGTAAAAGAAAATTAACCAACAGCAGTCATGTTCTGAAGTTTTCAGGCAAACATGCAACATGAGTGAGAGTCTCCTCTCTGTTCCAGTAAAACAATGAACTGATCTAGTTATGACCACATTTTTGAAGCAGATGGCTTTGCAGCCTCCGCCATCGCCGCCCGCTGTGGTTTGTTTTTCTGCGTCTCACACCAGCCGCTGACTGACAGGCTTCACCACCTCTGCACACCATGGAAGTGTCAGAAATTGCAATTAAAAAGTCCTTTTAATTAAAGTGACGTCTTCAAATATTTACTGTTCCAGTAAAACAATGAACTGCTACGAATCTAGTTATGACCAAATTTTACTTAAATCTCATTATGTTGTTCCCACACATCCACAGGTGTTGTTAAAATGACTAAAATGTATTGAGTCTTGTAAATGTAATTCTCAGATGATCTTCAATATAGGGCCATTTGTCAGTATACTGCACCTAACCCTAACCCTAACCCTGCGGTTCCTTCAATATGTTCCATGTTTGCTTCATCTTCAGTCAGTCATATATAATCCATCACTTCCATCAGTTGTACAAGGTGAAATCTCTGGACATGATTCATATGTCTGGTCAGTCTGATTATATAACTCAATGGATCATCATGCGTGTAAAGCTAACACTGCTCTGGAGACGTCTGCCATGACAACTTAACATCAGCCAATGATATGATGCCTGTCCAAAACATGTCATTACAAGTTTATTGCTATATCAAACACAAATAAACTGTTTTATATTAAACTGTCATATCTAGGATACTATAGCACTAAAAGTGATATTTTTAACCAATTACGCATCATGACAGAGTTAAATTCATGTTCGTGTCAGTTTTCACAGCCTAGTTTTGATCTCGTTGTGTCAGCTTTATGTAAATCCTTTCAAATAGCATTACCCATTTAGTTGCAGACAAGTGAAGGCAGCAGACCAATATGGAAAACTCTGGTGTACTTAGAAAAATCCGACAAACCAGAATAAATGAGTGTAGAAACGTAATGCCCTAAGGCCCACTGAAAAGAATCCAAATGATGTGAATCAAATGTTGCGCCCTTCACAGTCCTCACATTTCAACTGGAGGTTTCCAGAACAGGCCTATAGAAGCAGACCCCGTGGATAAGCACAGCCAAAACCAACTAGAATAGACCTGAAGATAATTAGACCTGATTCAAAATGCAGTTGAGCTGAACGAACCCTTGCAGAGAGAAAACACAGACACTGAGAGGAACATAATGTACTATCAATCAACAAGCAGCTGGATGGATGTTCTCCAAATGAAAAGGTCATAGAAACAAATGTGTGTGCATCAAAGATTCATTTACAGATATAACTGACAGACCTGTTTTCACTTCCTGCACCAACAATACACACTTAAGCCAACTGGACTGTAGATAAAATTCCCTTCTATCTACAGTCCAATTATATTTCCAATTCAATTCACGAGTAATTGTCACTTTATGACATACAATTGATTTCTTTGAGTATTTTCTCCTGCTGTGGTTATGACCAGGGACTTGGCTTGGTTCTTGAGGAGTTGAAGCATTTATTTACTGACAAAGTGTACCTTAAACTAAAATCACTGCTACATTCACAGTTTTACTGCCAATTTTATTTTCTGCCAATCAGCATCACCTGCCAACCACCTTCACACGCACTACACACACACACTATGCTCAAACACTCAATAAAACAAGACCTTACAAGACCTTGCCAGATTGAGCTGAATTGAGATCTGATCCGACTTAAGTCTTGGGTGAGGTCCTAGTTGCTCAGAGCTATTTTCTGGCAGCTCGTGGTGAACAAATGGTTTTACATGTAATTCACCTCACTAATTGATTCTAAAAGTGTTGATTCTTGATGTCACTATGCCACAAAAATTATATTGACGCTGTACTGACCAACAGTCAGCCAGAAAATATTATTATTTTAAAGCTGAAAGTTTGAGATTTTTTCTTAAAGAATGACTCAGTACCTCTGGTGGTGCTATTTAACCACCATCAGTCCACTAAGGTCAAACTGTGAATTCTGTAGTGCAGCTAACAATGTTCTAGGGCCCATGATTACACTGATAAAGCTACAATACAGTTTGCAACACTAACTGCAGCAACACGCAAGACTGCAGTGCACCCTTTGACCCCCATATACAGAATATAATATTTTTTATAGACTCAGAGCAGCGCATAGAAGAGACATGAATTAATTATCACTTCTTTTAATTAATAATCCATCAAACTGAATTATGGAATGTGCTTCTGTAATCAGGAATGAAAGTTACAGAAAATTCATTTTACTTTTCATGTGTAGTTTTTGGAAGGCAAAATGCTTAATGCAAAGTTCTGTTGCAATTGAAAGTAATCAATCTACTAAAGGAATGACTCTGTCTGTATGTATGTACTTCACATATCTCTTGAACCGTTTCTCTGATTTAATTCACACTTTGCATGTGCATTGCTGGGGACCCAAGGGGGTGCAGTGTAGAATTTGGTCCCAGTTGGACACATTCAATATTGATACATTTTGAATAGACCAGTGATCAGCGAGCCAGGTTTTGGGCTCTGTGACTGCATGTTGAGCACAAGCAGAGTTGGCATGAAAGAGATGGGGGAGGATGCCTCTCTTTGTTTGATAATGTTAAAAGATAGGCTTTGTTGTTGGCTTCCCGACTCATTTTAAAAAAGACAAGAGAAAAAGAGATAGAGAGGGCGAGCGAGCTGAGCGACAGAGAGACAGACAACGGTGGAAAGCTTTTTCTGAAAGAGAATGACAGAAATATGTTATTTTCTGATTGTTTCATGGTGGTTATGTTCTACAGCAAAAATAAACAACCATCAAACAGATGATTTACTGTGGAGACAGATGCTCTTAGCTTCTGTGTAATTTCCCATCTCTTCTCTGTTCTCATTCATTCATTACATCCAACTAATGCAGCCGTAAATACAAAGAACAGAAAAAATCAGCAGTTTTTTCCCCTAATGTGTGTGTCAAGCATAGCAGCTAAGGAGCAGAGAGAGAGAGAGAGAGAGAGAGAGAGAGAGAGAGAGAGAGAGAGAGAGATGGACATTTATTTCATTATTTCATTTTTAAATGCAGCCCTCATTATTCTTGAAATGAGACTCACTGCATTGTCTAATAGACTTTTTTTTCATGTTGCGGCACTCATTCACACCTCACATTAACAGTATCAAGAGCCCAATACACAATGACGAAGGACGAAGGAAATACTTCCATTTTACTTTGTCCCATATGTTCAGAGTATAATACAGACAATGCACAAATACTATGAGCAAACACAGCATGAGCAGCACGTGTAACAGATCAGCAGCAGCAGTGAGTTACAATTAATTTATACTCAATGTTATACAGATACAAATGGAACTTTCTGTCTGCAGTCTATGTTCATTTCATCCATATTTGTGCACATTTTTCGGAGAGCTTACAGATATAGATGAAACAGAGCGGTACCACTGGAAATTGTGGGGTCCAGGTATAGCCAAGAGCTCAAGATAGACCAATGGCGGACCTTTTTGAGGAGAGGTTGTGCAAGTTGTTGAGAAATTATGAAAATATGTGTGATGTTACCTCACCCAATAAAACAATAGAAACTGAATGTGAGTTGGAAGGTAGCAAAGGAAAAGTGGAGATCTGCACAAGACCAATTCATTGGAGCCCATAACAAGTCCATGAGCAAACAGAGTAGGGATGCTGATTGGGTGAATCCGCCAATTAATCACTGAGCAAAGGCAGCCAATTACCCAAATAATGACATGCCAACATTGTGCTATCTGGAAAACAGCTGGACATTTTTTTAATATGGCGCCATATGCTATGCTGACAGCAACGGGTGGATGAATACTACATTTAGACCTCATATATTTTAAATGAGCATTTAAAAAAATGCAAAATGCACATGTTGATTTTTTTTCTGAAAGACAATTTACTTTTTTTGGCTTTGGAATAGTTTGAAAAGTACACACACAAACACACACACACACATCCACACCCACACACAGTCCCAGAACAACAAAACCTTACCAACATTGGTATTATAAAGACAGGTGAGGTGATTTGAGGTGATTTCCCAGTTGATAATACATTCATGTTTTTATTGACTACTTGGCACCTATTGTTTCACACTGCCAACTCTTTGCATGTGTTTTCTTTGTCATTCTAGCCACCTGCACATGAAGGAGAGGTGGGTACTTGAGGTTTGTATGCTGTCAATCATCCTCCTTCACCTGCATCAAGCTCTATTGGTAATGTACACCATCTTCCTTTGATGTGACAAGCCCTCCTCCTCCTTGTCCACCTGGGACATCATCACATGAGAAAAAGAAGAGAAACCAGACACAAAATCCAATCCAGCTGACACTGCATTACTCCAAAGGCTGGAAGTGATAAAGGCAAACACAAAAACTTTCAAGAGCCTCCTAAACACGTATTTGTTGCAGTTTCCTGATGCCAAGCGTCTAGTAAAAGAAAATACAGCAGCTTATGCTTTGTTCTGGGTAAACAATAATGAAATGTACTGTTTGGGTCTGTGACAAATGAGACGTAGATACAGAATACAAAGTAGTTACGGACCTATCTTAGTTTGGTAGTATTTCTTTAAAGCGTTACCTCAGAGTTCAGAAAAATGTGAATGTTTTACTGCTTTTGTTGCACATGCATGTAAAAAATGTATGTTTCTGTAACTGGTTGCTTGCACTTTATTTTTTGTATAAAGGCGCTCACATTGTAATATTATGTACTGTTTACTTGAGTGTGTACTGTTTACTTGATATTCCACTGAATTAAAGTTTCTTTTGCATATGTCACATTTGGTAACTGATGCTTTTTCTCATCAATTTTGATTTTTTTCAAACCAAAACAATCATTCAATGAATGGAGAAAATAATCAGCAGATGAATCGATAAAGAAAAGAATCATTAGTTGCAGTCCTATACAAATAGTTCCTATACAAGATGAAGTCCACCTTATCCAACTACAACAGTAAAATCCTGCTTTTACATTAATCCATGAGTGATACAAAGATATAACTCACAGGAGGCATTTTTTAATTTGAATTGTTGATTAAACCTGCATAGTAGGGGTGTGTGCAATATATATGTACTTTATGATAATATCTTGTTTTAATAATGTGTTAGCTGATGTTATTGAGTATGTCCATCACTTTTCAAAAAACAATCAAAAACAGCCTTGAGCATCCATTCACTGCTGCTTGTCTAAAACAACTGATCTATAATCCATTAATGCAAAGTAATCAATCACTTTCATGGTGGGGGTGGCACGGACCAACAGTTATATTGTATCAAGATGTGCTATATTGGGATAGGCATCATCATCAGGATATGAACCTATGACCTATATTGGGATTTTTGGTCATATTGCCCCCAGCCCTGTTGCATGGTAACTTTTTGCTGGACTTTCACTTAACAGAGTATTTCTACATGTGGTGTTATTACTTTCACTGCTGCCTTAGGTTGGATCACAAAATGCCACAATATTGTCATTTTACTTAATTGACAAAACTGCTGAACTCTAAGTAAATTCTGTGCTGTATTGTACAGAGCTGTTAAGTTCAGGCTTTTGTGGTCTTTTTCGTGTAATGTCCCTCGCTGGATGACATTGTCCTGCCAAATAACCCTTCCCTTCATCACTCAGAAAATAGTCTTTGAAGCCACTGAACAGCCATCTCATCATAATGAGTGTCATAATGGTTGGTGTCTCCCTGAACCACCCCTGCCCATCAGTACAGGAGTGACGTACCTTTCACTTTTTGCCTGGAACTGATCTGCATCACAAAGACAGTACTGCAGAGGCAACACATGCCTTTGTGATGTCCTCTGCTGTTTCAACTGGGCACTCCAAGGCTCTTATGAAACTCTTAACCTTGCTGCAAGTATGCTGAAAGCATTCTTCACCACTTTTCTCTGCCCTCTAATGCCAGTAATTGTAGATCTGCTGATCAGCTGTAAAAGTGCAACCCTGCTAAGACAATATTGGTGTTAGATGTAAAACCTTACTGTAGATGATACATTACTACTAAGAAGAGTGAATTAAAAGAGTACAATAAAGCAAGCCACAGTACACTATGCCACCAACAGCAAACTTTAAACCCTGATGGAATTGTGAGCATCCAGTGGCACCAGATTCACTTTTTGTGGAAATGCTTCATCAGCCTAAAACCAGGTGGAGTGATTATCTCAGTCCCAGGCAGGAGGAGCTGGGGGTGGAAAACCAAGCTGAGATCCAAAGTGGTTCCTCGAAAAGACTCCAGCATCTCTGCCACAAGCTCCCATACCGACGTACCTGAGTTTGTACCTTGCATCTCAGCCTGCCATCAAGATGAAACTAAAGAAACCTTTGTAGATATAAAAACTGCTGACACTGCTACTGCCACTCTGATATGTTTCCCATCCATATCCCCCACAGCTCCCAAAAAATCTCTCCTGATTACCTCCCACTGTTCTCCTTCTGGAAAAGCCACAAACTCATCCCTGTGCTCAATCCTTAGAGCGTGGCACACCTCCCTGACAATACAGCTCACAGATGCAGAACCCAGCTTGTAACCTGCTGCCAAAGCTTGCAGGCTGATCTCTGAAGTGAGAAAGCGGATGGTGACAGCTATAGTTGCTCAGCCTCACTCACAGGCGCACTCATGCTTGATGTAGGGGGCCATCCAGCGAAGCAAGTTATCGAATGTCCCAGTGGACATCCAAAATGATTGTTGTCTCTCATGGGTAATATCAGGGAAAATACCACATGTCCACATGTCACATAGATGGAAGGGCTCAGACTGTAAGTGCAGACAACTCACAATGACTGGCTAGGTATTGGCACTCAATATTTTCAAGGTATCGACTGAAATAAATGGATGCCAAGTAGTATCAAAATGTCTCCCGTCAAACGATACCTGCAATTGATCCTTTTTGCAACCAGAACTAGAAAATATGACAATTTGTATGGACTTGCTCACAGCTAATCAACGTAAGCGTTCTTCGATTGAATGTGTCATGTGATTGGCCCACTGCCACAGCAGCTACAACCCGTCTGTGGTGGTGAAGTCGTGGTGAATTTGAGTTAGCGCGCTTACCAGTTCTGAAGCCAAGATGCCACCTAAACGCTCTAAAGTGTGTCTACACTACACGCCTGTTACACCAGATAAAAGACAGAGCACTGAATCTGTGATGAGTATCGAATGAATTGGTACTTGGATTGATTCTGGTGTAGCTCATTTTTAAATGATAGGAAACAAAACAACACGCACAACACCCAGTTGGGGATGGGTGCTGGACCAAAAAACAACTATAAGAGAAAAGAGAAAAGCCTGCACACCATAGGAGCTCCCTTACAGGTAGAATTTGATAAA
Source organism: Scomber japonicus (assembly GCF_027409825.1). Classification (NCBI taxonomy): domain Eukaryota; kingdom Metazoa; phylum Chordata; class Actinopteri; order Scombriformes; family Scombridae; genus Scomber; species Scomber japonicus. The sequence goes on from NC_070578.1 coordinate 5,528,554, forward strand.
GCATTAAAGCATGATGTTTCGAGCGATACTGGCTCTTCTTCAGATGCTAATAAAGTGAGGAGGCTCAGAGACGCCATCTTTCAAAAGTCCCATGGCCCAGTCATGTGACCTAACACACCTGTGGTACATTTGTCTCAATGAATTCATCAATAGAAAAAAGGGACCATATTACTCAAATATTACTCAATAAACCAGAAAAAAAACGAATCACATCAAGGAGATAGACAGTACTGATATAGATGTCATGACAATTAACATTGAAAAAAGCAAGGACAATGATATAAACGTCATGAGATTGACCTCAAACTGTACATTCTAAAAACATTAGACAGCAACACACAGGAATACATCAATATCTACGAAAAAGGCCTGATGTCAAAGTCATTTTTAAATGATACCCAGCTCTATCCACGTGCACTTCAAAACCAGTTTGTTTTATATGGTCTGAGACGTGGTAACTGTGAAACACTTATATCACATCTGGATATATCTGGAACAAACTCTCAGAAGACTGCAGCTCACTTCTTCTAAATCACAGCTGGAGACTTTTCTGTTTGTGACTGCTTTTTTATTAAATCCCAAGATTCAAGGTTAATATCAGTTACTGCACTATAACTTTTGATTCTCCTGTTATTATATATTCTATTCTATTATTATATAATTTTATTTCCAGTGTAACACTTTTAATCGTATTGAAATGTCTTTTTGTTTGTGCCATGTGTTACTTTTCTATCCTTGATCTTGATGCATTGATCTTGATCTTGTTGTTGAAATGTGCTATACGAATACATTTGCCTCTTTGGAAGAAACATACTCACTCAAATCCGAACTGAAGGCACAGAAAATAGGAACAATCTAAGAGCCTGATATGATCCACTTTATTTTATGATGCACTTTCAATGCAGCCCTTATTTTAGAATACTTTAAATGAGAAAAGACGTATGTACTATTAGACGATTTTTTATTGATAACATCTGTATATAATAGAATGTTAGTTTCCTTCATGTTATTGGTGTATATACTCCCTCCCACCAAACATCAACTATATTTATTAGTCTCTCTCGTCTCTTGAACCGTCACCACATGAATTCGGACATACTGATAGTGTAAAACCTTTGATATTTAAATGAAAGACTAACATATGAACACACACACACACACACACACACACACACACACACACACACACACACACACACACACACACACACACACAAATAAAGCCAGAGCAGATAAGAGATTGGAGCAGCTGTTAGGCCAGATTCAGCAGAGAGATGCAGAGGTCAACTAAAGAGTGTCCGTGTCTGATTTTGTCTCTGTTACATCTTCCTGTCCTTTACCAAAGCCTGAGCTGCTGGAACCATGACACATTATTACATGCTTTACCTCTTTTCTGTTCTTCGGTATCTATGGAGAAAAGGGTTAGCCATCCTTTTCTTTGCCTATAAGAAAAGCTTACACATGAGCGTTTGTTCTCAGTAAAGTTGGCATTGGTCATTTTCAAACAGTTAATAACCTTGTACCCTTCTTTTGTAGAGCTTTTTCTTATGCTGGGGGAAATCTATTATTTCCATTGTTGAATTGAACCAATAGTCCAATAAAGAAGATTGCTTCATTCGTCATTCTTTTTCCTTTAATTCCTTCCTCTAACTCACGTCTCTTGGCTCCTATCCATTCATATATCGTCCCACTGCTCTCCATTATCTTGTCAGTTTCAAAATTTGAGGCAGCACTCTCCTGATTCACACCGTCCATTAACTAAGCCTAAAAGTACCGCTGTTGCTCCGATAGCCACATGGGAGTCAGACGTTATTAATATGCTATTTATTCACTCAGTTTTAACACACGTCCTCTACTTCCTGATACAGCACACACACACTCACCACTAGCAACAACAGCAGCATCCAGACTCTATCCCTGATCAAAGCCATGATGCCCGAGCTGGTGGGTTATGTCGCTGAAAGATTATGGGATGGATAATCATCCGTTAGCATCACACTGGAGTCGACGCCAAAACTCTAATCTATGCTTTATCAGAAAAGCTTTATATACATTAGTCGCTAATTGCACTGCACAACTGTAGACAATGACTGAGCACATCCTGGATATTTGCAGTGCACTGGCATGGAGAGCAACATGTAATGCACCAAATACTACATGAAAGCATATTTTTATTAACTGTATTCTTGATTATACTGTATGGGACAACCTAAAGCTTTAAAATGACAATATGCATGCTGAACGTGCTCGATTTTAATATAAAGTGAGACACTCATGATTCATCACCTCAATAGTGAATAACATCAACATAAAATGAACTAATAACTAACTATTATTGAATGAATAATATTGAATATTTCATTGGGATTTGTGCTGCATTATTATTAGGTCATGTGTTTTATAACAGAATTTTAGCATCCTTTTTTATTTTTAGACATTGCATATGGTTTTTATCTTATACTTTATAATCAGCTCTATTGACTATTGGCTTTAGTTTTACTCTTTTTATTGTCTGTTTGTTGTTCTTTGCTTTACTACTTTTATGCTTACATTGAGCTGCTGGAAACCTGAATTTCCCATTGCTGCATTACAATATGCCAAATATTGTGTTTTGCCGAATATGTTCAACTTCTGACCTCACAATTCTTTTCTTTTAAGCATGTTCTAAAAATATGAAAGACACATCTCAAATTTCTCAGTTATATAAAGTAAAATGTTAGCATTTTGTCCTCCTTGACCAGGAACTTTGAGCTGTGCCATATTTTCATATTTCTGGATAACTGGACTGACCCTCCAATTCTATTCTTCTATTTTATTTGTGATGTATCTTATGTCTTGACAATTATGCGTAATGTATCTAATTTAAAGAATTGTCAAAAAAAGTCTTTAAGTAACCTTTTTTTCTTTTTTGTTTGCCCATCCAGCAGACCAAAACCAAAATGATCCCATTTATTTAGAGAAGCTCAAGATGATCAGATTTCAAGAGGCAGCAAAAGTCAATATTCAGCATACTTCCTTCATAAATAATCAAATAGATTTATCGATTATGAAAATAACTGATTATTCAGTTGATAATAGCTTATTTGTTTTGAATCATTAATTCAGAACAGAAAGTTGGAGGCTGATGATTGAAGACCATACCATCATATAACTCCACTGAAAATCAATAATCAAATCAATATTGTTGCATAACATATAATAAAATATGACCATAAAACTAAATTGCACAGTAGTCAAAAATATAACATTCTGTAGATTTGTTCACAGTACTTTGAAGTATTATTATAATATAATAGCACAGAGTTAGGATAAATACAGTGTACTATTCTCTAAACTGTGAGCAGCCAATGGAAACACATTCAGAGCTAGCATCAGGTAGAGCTTCAGGTTGGTTGATACTCTGTGAAACAAACACATTTACTTCCTCTTGATGGAGTCAGTATGGGTCTGAAGTCAGTAATTACAGCTCTGCAAACACACCGCCTGTCCCTGGACCAGGAGGTGATGGAGATAATAGCTTTTTCTGTCTGCTGCTTCTGATGCTCTCACTCTACTTTTCCTCCCCTGGTCAAAATGAAAAACTGAAGGAATCTATAACTAGGAAAGGATTTCAAGCATCTTCACAGCCCGTTTCCTCTCTCCTATTTATCACTAAAGAAGCATCTGACTTTGCGCCCCAAAACTGCCTGCTGGTCTAGAATCCTTTTGATGCTTTGGATAGCTGAAGTTACTCTCAGCAGGACCAGGCTTTTTATAAAAGAGAGACATAAAACTGTAGTCTCAGCACTGCAGCCACAAAAAACACATTTAACTATGTTTGGGTGCAATTTATAAATTAATACAAATACTAATCCAACAAATTCAAACTCAGCAAAGTGGTTTACGACATAAATTACACTGACATCAGCGACCACTGCTGCATATCTGTAATATATCTGTAATATATCTGTCATCTGATGTTCATAGTAAGAGCTGTGGGTGTTTGGATCATTCTCAACCAGGGTTTACACCTTTTTTTCAACTAGTATATAAAAATAATACAAAAACAACTTTAACAGTGATTATCCATTAAATAAATGGACTGTACTTATATAGCACTTTTCTAACCCTTTGACCACTCACTATATGTCACATTCACCCATTTACACACATTCATACACCATTGGGGCAACCATCGAGTGCAATTTTGGGGTTCAGTATCTTGTCCAAGGATGCTCCTACAGTATGTGCATGTGGAAAGGAGGAGCTGGGAATCAAACCACCAAACTTCTGATTAGTGGATGACCTGCTCTACCTCCTGAGCCACAGCTACCCTGTTTAAACAATCTCTAATTATCTATAATCTATCAAAGGTACAGTATCATTATGGGTAGGGTTAGTGCCTTATAGGGCTAGGTATCATTAAAAGAATTACAATACCAGTACCAATCCAAGTACCCTTAAAGTGATCTTAAAGTACCAATTGAGTACTTCATTATAACTCATTCCACATGTAGGTCTCTGTCTTTTATCCGGTGTAAAAGGCGTGTAGTGTAGACACACCTTAAGGCCCATTTATGCTCAACGTAGGTATAAAAATGTATACGTCCTTTTCAAATGATGTTACCATCACTGCTCACTTACTTCCATGCGTCCTTTACGTTAGCATGGATGTTAACCAATACATCCACCAGGGGGCAGTGCAGAGTCAAACGTTTATGGCAACAACAAACTCAAAAACAAAAATGGCGACTGTGGAGGAGATATTGATAATGTTCCTCTTTCATAAAAGACAAAAAACGACATGTTTAAAGTTTCTAACCAACTCACACAACCTTTCCTCAAAAAGTTCTGCCATTGTTATTTCTTCTTCGTGTCTCACTAGAGCTACGTATCGGCAACACTGCCCCCCCCCCCATGGTTTCTGGTGGTACTGCTCCGTTTGTCCGTATCCGTAAGCTTTATGGAAACGTGCAGAAATACGGACGATCACCCCCCCCCTCGTGGCCCAACTGTTGAATAACGCACGCTAAACTGCCCTCTTGGGAGCCAAAACATATGCTAAGGTGCCCTCTTGGAAGCCAAAACACGTGCTAAGGTGCCCTCCTGGTTGGCAAAAACACACTAAACTGCCCTCTTCAGTGGCGAGAACGTGCTGTTCGCCCCTGCCCTTCAAAAAGTCTGTGCACGCCACTGCCACTCAACAAGCCCTTATGGGTTTTATTGGCTCCTTCTGCACATTTCTCTTTTGTTAGATATTGTTTTCTTTTCTCTATCTCAAAAATCTCTGCATGTATTACTTTTCTTGTATTATGTTTTTTTCCACTCTGTATACATGAACTAAACTAAACTGAACAAGAAAAACTCAAGTGGTCTGGTTTTTTATGGTAAACTAACCTTCATTTACCTGAAGTAGACTTTGCTTTGACTGGCTGGAAAAAATAAACCTTAACATTATTTTGATTCTATTCATCTATTCAGAGATAAGATGAATTCATGATAGTACTCACATGATGTGAGCAAATACAGACGTGGACTTTAATTCACAAAAAGTAATTAATATTTAAATAGCAATTGAAATATTAGTCAGGAAAATCAATATGAGCATTTACATTCCTCATGTTGTCTTACGCCTTGCTCTGGTTTTTCCATCGTTTGAGGTCATGTGACATTTGATCGATGGCTGTCTGAACGCCAAACACCTTGTAAATACAACGATCGTTTCCCAGCTGTATGAGTTGATGAGGACTGAACGCTGCATAAAGAGTGTGATACGGAGAGAGAGAGAGAGAGAGAGAGAGGGACAGGCGAGCTTATCAGTTACTAGGCAAGGCCACCAAACCACAGATGAAAAATGAAAATACGAGAGGCAATTTGAGACACCTGACAGCTTATCTCTGCCCCCCTCCCTCCCCTCTACTGCCAGCCGCCCCCCCTCCCATATTAATTGTTTCTGCCACTCAGTCAGATGACATTGCAGAAAAGTGACAGATGCCTGCATTTTTTTGAGCCCTCCTCTTCCTCCTCCCTCCTCCTCCCCTCCCCCCCTCTCACAACATTGGCTCTTATTACTGTGGATAAGGCAGCGGAGCCCGGAGCAAGCGTGAGGGGTAATCTTTGGGTTGTGCCGTTTTTTTTTTTAACCTTCATCTGTTGTCAAATACTTTGGAGCAGATCAACTCGGAGGAAATGGAGGGAAAAAAATTGAGCCGAGATGGATTCCTCCAGGTTCTTGTGTCAATAGAAAAGTGTCATCGAGCCACTTAAAGTGTATTTGATTTAGTGTGTAACCGACACCAGCAGGCCTGTCTGGATGACAGTCCACTCAAGGACTAGAAATGTGAAAATATCAGCTCACACCACAGCAATATTAATCAGGAGGGCTTTCAGAATCAAACGTGCACTGACTGCTATGCTCTTACAGGAAAATCTATTTTATTGACTGTTTTTTTTTGGGTTTTTTTTCAATCAAAAATAATCAGCAAAAAATGTCTCTGGTGCAAATTTGACATCAGACATCCAGATAATAGATGATAGATGTTATGTTTGAAGTATTGATTACAGTAAAATTGCAACTGCTATTTTCCTTTTGGCCAAAAAATAAAGAAATTGAATCTATTGATGGATAAAACTGGAAAGAAGGGAACAAAATCCCTCTTTTTGTTTCCCCTTATGTGGGCTTACATTTGTTCAACTCATCTTATACCATATTGTCTAATTGTAGACAATATTCAATAACGAACGCGCAAACAAGGACAAAAAAACAAGAGAGATGCATTTCACAAAAGGAAACTTTGATTCCAGCTGCATTTCAGGAAAAAAGAAAAACAGATTCATCAGCTACAATAAATGTAGAGGAGCAAAGCGGACATCACAGGATCATCTGGATTAAAAGTCACAGAAGAGAACTGTTCTCTGATCAGCCACTGCAACACTGACACCAGCTCACATCTCCTAATAGTGTTGACTCATTTCTGCAAAAAGTCACCAGCAATAATAAAGCTATTCATTTTTACATCAGTGTCTTTGCATTAGAAAGTAAGTGTCTTTACATCTGAATCTGTTAAAGGTTCTGCTGCAAAGTCATTTATCAGGGTCAAAGATAATGCAAGTGAGGTCACATGACAGATGTCAGTGATGGCATTACACTGTGGACAGTGAACTAAGCTGGCTTTTTCAAAATAAAGTCACAGATCTGTGTATTTAATGAATGTTTTGCATTTATTTGAAGTCATGTTTTACTTCTCTTGTACTCTGAGAAGTTTCATGAGGCATTTACTTCAAACATCATCATCTTGTACGGTTCTCTCTGTACAAGATGATATGTCTTTCTCTGTGATAGAGTGGTGTGGTGTCATGGTAGGTGTGTATACTGTGCCCTCCAAACCCAACTTCCATTAGCCCACATCCCCCCCAAGTATTATAGGACAATAAAAAATCCAAATGCATTAAACGTAAAGTCCTGCATTCAAAATGTGACTATAGTATATAGTATAATTTTATTTTATTATCATTTCTGATGCCTTCAAATGAAAGCAGCATTTTAATGTTGCTGGTCAGCTGCCTTACTGTGAAATAGTTTAATATGTAATAATGTGCCTCATGCAAGAAGTCATATACTGTACATATTCCCTCTTATTGTCATTCATATATACAATTTGCTTTTATTTTCTTAGTACCCGTTGATTTCTGGGATCAATGTTTTCTTCTCTCAGGTTAAGATATGATTTTACGAGCAGTCGAGCTTCGTTCACAAACATCTCGTTCTCCCAGTTCACAAATGTGAATATGTAATCAAAGTTAGTTTATGTTTGAGAGTTATTATAGTAATTGGACATTTGTGAGCTAAAGAAATACTGTTGGTCGATTGATCTCAATTAGGACTATCATAAGTTGAACACTGTCAATTTAATGATTGCTAAAGTTCATCTTCCTCTTGCTGTCTTTTTGATGACTTCTGTCTGATTCCTGGATATGAGAACAGCTGCTCCTATATAATGTTTAGTGGGTGTTACCTATGCTGAGAACACTATATAATGTTTAGTGGGTGTTACCTATGCTGAGAACACTATATAGTGTTTAGTGGGTGTTACCTATGCTGATAACAAACAATCATCCAGACTCCTCCAATGTCAGATCAAGCGGTTCATCGTTTAGCACAGCTGGGTCAGAGAACATCTGGCTGGCTAAGAACGTTTGGTGCATCAGGAGTTGACTTCTCTTATTTTTTCTCTTAAGAGAAATTTAAGACAATGTTGCTGCATGGGACTCAATATATTATATTTTATAAGATATATGTTTGTATGTCAAATTGTTGTCTGCAAAGCAATGAGTAACTATAGTTGTTGAGTCAATAATGTAAATAATAAAGTAATGAATTGAAGAAGAAATGTAAACTTTCTTCTGCAAGTATCTTTAAATGATACTTTAGTACAGTACTAGAGTACATGTTATTTTCCACACCTGGCATTTTCCCACACAGAGTGATTCATAGGGGATGGAGCAGCTTGCTTGTTAGGAGAGCTTGAAATCTCAGCACCTGTTGAGGTGACAGTGGACTGACTGGAATTGATCAACAACACTTTCAAAACCCTGCAGTGCTGCGGCTGCCAGTGAAGCACTGTTAGCTGCTGTTACATCAAGTCATCATCGCCTTCTTATCTGTGGATCATTCACTCTCTAGCTTGTGACTGTCATTAGTGTCATTGTTACCATGCAGGTTGTTTTTTTTTGACAACGTTTAATAATGTTTCTTGGTGTGTTCACTTCAGCTGACTTATGAAACAGTGAGGGAAGGGACTGCACTCCTCAGGCAGTATAGACTATCTAAGAGGAAGTAATGCCTTAAAAGGCTAAAGTCAGGGAAGAAAAGTCTGCAGTGCTCAGTTAACTCCAGAGATTTTATGAAAGATTGTAGCATGACTCTCTGCAGCATTGACTGTGCAGGAGGGGCAGTGATACAGTACATCACTGTGCCTATTTTTAGGGCGGTAAACAGTAAGTCCTTCTGCCCAGATGTGTGTACACCTGTGTATACAGTCCACTACACATCTGGTTCTTTCCTTAACTTTCATTTTTGTATTTTAAACTGGAAAAACTTGCACTTTTACTGTTTTACTTCCTCTATCACACATTCAACTGATAACTTCACACAGGACAATACAAAGGTTTTGTTTTTTTTAACCCTTTCATACTGTTCATATTCTACACCCTCGCAGTCAATCTTGACCCAGTCTAAGAATCTCCTCATAAAAAGTGTTTATACTAAATGTTGAAGCACAGATGTGTTTAGAAAGCATCAATAATGGATCTGACTAATTAATAAATGTGATTAAACCTTGATTCATGTTTCAGAGAGCAGAGAGAGTGTATTTTTTAGCTTTTACACCACTCAGCTACTATCACACAATATCATGTCCTATTTGACCTAAGACATGAAAATATGACATAGCAATAATGATGGAAATGTATTTTATAACTTTATGGAAGTGTGGAGTTTATTGTATAACCATTAGAGCCATTGGTCTTCACTGCTACATCTAATTAAGTAATACAAATTAAATAATTGTTCATTTTATATTTTTCATTTATACCCTGCGAGCGACATCGTCATCTTAACCTTGAACACTGATTGGTTTGACACCACAGGTATGGATTCTTGTGCAAACTGAGCTTGTGCGATCGAGCCTGTGCAAAGCTACATTTATGCACTGGTAATAATAAATAAAATTCATTTAGTTCTTTGTCAACAAAATTAAGTTTAGGCCAAACACAATGCGGACATTCAGGATGTAGTGTGTAATAAGTATTGTGCTGACTGTGCTTGCGAGCACTCTCGTCAGCTGAAATGACCGGATGGAAAACAGTGTCCATTTTTTATTTTTTTTATGTTTTTATGATTACAATGTAGCTTTTTAATCCACTAACATGTTGATGGCCGTTACGTCAGAGATAAATTGGATGATCCTTTGTTAGCTGCCTCGTGAAATGGATTAAAGTGAATGCGTACGGAGAGGATCGGCACCAGGGTTGTGTTATTAATTGAGCTCAAATTGAAACTGTAATGTGAACAGGCAGAAGCTCAACTATAAAAAGCTTTAACATGCGTCAGTGAACTCATCAAACCGGAAGGCAACAATTGGAAAGCGAGCAGCGAGAGCGAAAACTAAGCAAGGCAATTAAAAATGTTACAGCTGGATCACTGGATACTTAGTTAGAAATGAATCTGTAGCTTCAATACAAACTATAAAGTTTTTCTGATGTGGACAGATTCATCTTATTCTTGTGATTTATTTACTGGGCTCTGATTGGTTGTTTTAAGTCGTCAGTGGTGGATTCTTGCTAATCATTTTACGACTTATCTGTATCTTATTCTACTGTCAGATCATAATGACAATTTTAGCAAATATAATACAAAAATGGTTACAGACTGCAGCTGTAAAGGTGCAATATGTAGAATTTTAAAGATGCAGTATGTAGAATTTTTTTATGGTATCGAGAGGAATAGACTTGGCAGAAATGGAATATAATTTTCATGAGTATGTTTTAATTTGTGTATCATCACCTGAAACTAGACTTAGCTCTTTATATCTACATAGGGAGCAGGTCCCCTACAATGGAGGCCACCATGCTGCACCGCCATGTTTCTACAGCCTAGAATGGACAAACCAAACACTTGCCTTTCTTGTTATTTGTGAGTTTTGTAGCAACTGTACATTCTCTTACATCCTTGGAAGGGAAGGGAAGGGTGAAGGAAGGATATTTAAATCCTACACACTGCGCCTTTAATAGTATTAATCACTACAATTGTCTTACAGCCAGAATCTGAAATGAGGCTATCATAAGGTAGAATGCCAATTTCTATAGTGAAAGTCATTTAGACCCCTGTATTATTATTGGAGCTCTGTTTTATAGTTTATACTTGGCTTTTAAATAAAAAGGTGAATGTCATCCTGTCTCATTTAGCCTACAGATAGTCTGTTATCAAATGAATCTAGTCAACTTCGTCATTGATTGGACTGATGATTGCCCTATTCTTTACAGCTTGTCTTTTCACTCATCAGCAATGTTTCCTACACATTATTTAGCCAATATTGCCCCATGTATTTATATTCTGAATAGGAATGTACAAGTGAGTCATGATGGAAATTACCAGCTCAAATTGACAGGTGCAATGAGACTGGTTCTGAAATATTGATGATTAATGGCTAAATAGAAGCCCTGGAGAAAGGGTTAAAATTTGGTAGCAAGTGAATCCACAGACACTGTAGTGTTAGCAGGTTAGCTAACAAGCTAAAGACTATAACAGGATAACAGAGGCATTTAAATTCTATTTTGAATTTGATTTACAGCATTCAATAAGAAAATATTGATCACCTTCCTGAAAAGAATTTAAGACTATATAATACTTTTTACAGTGTTTTATTACTAATTGGTATTTTAAGACTTTTTACAGACCCGTGTCCAGCCTGTTTTACACATTTATTTAAACACCATAGATCTCTGTGTAGGACACATTATGGCCTTTTTCTTTAATTTCACTGGATAAAACAATCATTCTTTAATTTCAAATTTAGGAGGTGAGTGAATTCTCCAGAGACATGGAGCATTGCCTCACCCAGGATCGAACTGAATTCTTTGCCAAGTGCTGGTCTGACAACATGATACTGTCCAAAGTTAAACACTGTGACAGAATGGAGATTAAACAGACCTCTTGAGAGGCCATTTCTGTCCAATAACTAAATTATGGCCTGAACTAAAAGCGTTGATGAAGTTTGGGGTCATTTGAACCAGGGGAAAGGACCGACAATAAGTAAACATGGACAGAAAACTCCTCTCCTGAAACGTTGCTTTGAAGAAGATAGCAACATTTAAACTGGATTTCAGCCTGCTTGCTGTCAGCAGAAGAGGCAAACTGGGAGATAAGCCGACAGAGACTCTTTAACGGCAGTCTGAAACAAGGCTTAACCCCACTTCACCAGTGGTTCAACACCGCTGCACTTACAAAGACTGATCTACAACAAGGCCCAAGCTGTTACACATCACTCAACACTACAGCTAACTAAAGCTCAACCAATACAAATCCAGACCTGCTAAGATGACATAAACTACGACCAAAAGGGTCAGTGGTAAGTGATAATGTTTTGTGATCAAGGGTTGATTACCTTGTAGATTGACATTAAACAAGAAGATTTCTTTAGAGGTTCCCTGTTGCAATACATTAACCTCAAGCCACACACTTCTAGCCACGTTTTTCTTCATCATTTTATTTTTATTATCATTCAAAGGCCTTATTATTCTTTTCCCGTATCATCATATGCTTTATCATGTATCCTCAAGATGTTACGATAAATGAAGGCATTTATTATTAGCTTAACGTTGATGTTGTTTTTTTGGGAGAGCTCAGTAAACAGAGATCACTGCTTTGTAAAGAACCTAATGTTATGAGACTGATTAATTGATCAAACTGAGAACTATATTCAGAGTTCCGGACATTAAAGATTAACCTTCAAGGAGGTGGTGCCCAAATGGGGTTTTATATTAATTAAAGTAGATGAATTCCTACAACTGAGTTATAGTATGCTGCTGCACAGCTTCTGGAGAATTTAATGTCTTTCCTCTCGAATGGATTTTCCTTTTAATCATAGTTAACTGTTGGTACTAATTGGCAGATCTAGATATAAAATTCCCAAACAAGTGGTCCAAACTGGATTACAGCCCACCATGCATGATCAACCTGTAATATTTCAATGCTATCCACTGTGATGTCTCAGGCGTAGCTCATAGAGCAACATTTTGTCCTAAAACAGTTGTGTGATACCATCACTCTTTCTGCTTTGAAATGGCCACAAGAATAAGAAGCATTAAGTGATAAGGCTTGACAGTCCAATAATAGACGCTGATCTTCTGACTTTGCTTTTATGTGCTGCGTCAGTAATCATGCGGAACACAACCAACAGATGTAGGTTACATAAATGAGCAGTCACGTGGCTTTACAACTTCTTTGTTAATCATTTGTTGTTGTTTTTTGCTTTTTTGAAGGGCTTATTGAAAAGTACAGAGAGACAGCAGGATGAAATCTTGCCAGAGTTGGCTAAGCTGTGCACAGACAGGGACTCCCAGATGTTTATGTTGGCAGGTCTAAAATTTACTGCAGTTTATCAGTGAATATATGCATTTGGCCTTATCGCAAGTTTGTCTGCTCATAGCCAGTCTGCAGGGCTGCTGTTTTTTTTTTCTGTGGGACATTTAACCGGCAAAATAACATCTGATAACTGACCATCACCACGGTCATTTTGGCCATTTCAGATACAGTATTTCTCATTTCACTGCACCGCCACATGTCTGGTTTTCCACCAGAGGGGATTCCTCATTATATCTGCCATGCTTGGAGCAGATGCAGCTGTCTAAAAAAAAAAAAGGATAAAAAAAACCCCACTGTGTTATTCGTACCTGTCCTGATTAAACTGAACACTGCACTGTTTACAAGTGTCTGTAATCACTGAGGAAGATGAACACAGATTACTGAAGCTCAACTGTCGAAAAAACATGTCATATTTGTTTTGGTGGAACATCTCTCAAACAAATCAAAATCAATTTTCTTTTATTTTCTCTAACAGGTGGATGCTTAAAAGTTTCCCTGTGAGATGACCGTCACACACAGTCACCTCAACTGTAAATGGAAATGCTCTATCGGTCATCATCAATGTTTTTAGATGTAGAGAAAGTTATTTATTCACTTCATCTATTTAGGGCTGGTTAGGCAATATATAAATATTATATTAATATCATGATATGAGACCAGATATCTGAAGTATGTAATTTCCTGAACTAGCCAGACTGTTCTTGCTGCTGCTGTTATTTATCTTTTACCCATTTGGTCATAAAATCCACATTACTGGTAATTATTCATTAAAAAAATGATTCAGTTCATCAGTAACATTACAATAGCATATCTGGTATTAGGTCTGTCATGATAACTACCTTTGTTGGACGATATATTTTCTCAGGAATAATCGCAATAAACAATATTATTGTCATTTGAAGATCATTTTATACCACTGATATAACATAATAATGTAAAGGGGGTGGGGGGATTGGAGAGTGGATGCTACACTTTTGTAAAAACACAGACTGCCATTATGGTTGGGGACAGAGTTATTTAACTTTAATTCTTCTGCAGTCTCCACTCAGGACGTACACAGTGAAGAATGGAGGACACTACTTGCTTAGCCAATGTGACATGAATAGCCTCTTAGCTGCTAATGTGAAGTGTGACAATATTGAGATTAAAAAAAATGATCACGGTCATGTCCATGTATCATATGATAAGACATGATGATGTTGATAATTATGTTATTGTACAATAAGGCGATAACGTTATTATTGTGACAGGCCTAATAACATACTGTACACTTAAACTATGACTGATTTCCAGACAGCGTCAATCAGTGCAGACATGTCTAATAAAAAACTGCACATAAGTGTAGCAGCAGCAGCAGCACTGATGAAGTCCTCTCCGTTGTCCCTGAGAGAAGCCTTTGAGTGAGTGATCAAAGCTACGAGAACAGTAGCTTGATACTCTTCTGAAATTACACAGCAGGCTCTACATGGAGAGAGCTGCAGACATCAGACCTTTTCAAAGAATATCAATACCTCTGACACTGTAGACTAACCCCTGCTATTTAACAACATGCTGTCATGACAGCACATGGAAGTGTAAGATACAGAAGTCATGCAAAGGCTCAGGCACTTTATATCAACACATGGTATTCGCGTGTCTTGGCAGCGCACGCAGCATCTGTCGTACAGTCCACGGGGCTGACTGACTGACTCTCTGCATCAGCAGCAGGGCTGACGAGACTCCACTAGACTTTGATGAGTTTTAATTATTCAGAAGTACGCCTCATCGAAGCCCCCATCCCTCCCGTTCCTCCCCTTCCTCTTCTCTTGCTCCCATACCTCCCCGCACCATCTGCCAACCCGCTGGCAGAGGTAGCAATAAATAGGTGTTACATGTTGGTATACAAGTCAACAAAAATGCTCCCCTGATTTACAGAGATTTGAGAAGTGTGACAGAGGTTTCGGCGCGAGCGTATGAATAGACGATGAGCCGGGTGATCGCATTTGTTTCATGAGGGGACACATATGGTATGTATGAATGCAGAAATATTCATGCTCTCACACGGAGGGATGCCACCAAATTAGATTTTTTTTTCAACAAGGAAAATGCTATCTCACCAAATGCATTTTTTATGAGAAGTGATAATATAACCATTCGCTCATAAGCCGTACATGAGCTTACTGAGTTACAGTGTGCGCTGTAGATTATGGAAGAAGATTAAACTTTACAGTAGGAGAGTCGCTACTGGTGCAAAAATAAGAAAAGATGGACATAAATTAATGCTTTTCTTCATCCTGAATACTATCTATTTTATAGCTATCGCACTGTATGCCTCTATTTTTGCAGACTGGCAAATGACACTTTAGTAAATTCCTGTATAACTGCATAAACAGGAGGTTAATATTTGAAATGATTGGTGTCCAATATGTCACAGAAGATGACTCCAGGAGTATGTAAAGCACATGGAAAGATTGCAGGAGCAGCAGCAAAAGCACACACACACACATACAAATCTAGTAGTGGCAGGTGCAATTGATCAAAACACCCCAGAGTGCATCTTGGAATTAAATATCTTCCCCAACAACAAAAAGATAAAGGGTCCTTGTCAAAGAGAAACAACAGCGCATTTGCTCTGATTTGAGTTACTAAGACGGATGAACCTTGAGACAGATACAGACCAGCACACCAAGCTCATACAGTATGCTGTGCAGTATGTGTGAATCTCAGGTGGTTACTCCCTTCCAAAACCACTAGGGGTCACTGTGGCTCTGTTCCACCTCCATCCCCTCCCTTCTCCAACATTCACTCACCAGCTCCATGCTGCTGCCGGAGGATGGCTGAGTTCCCGGGCAGTGGTGAGGCTGAAGACTTGGCCACCGAGGTGGTGGTGGATGAAATGGACGGAAGGAGGCCAGGCTGGGCCTGCTGAGGCACCCGATGCTTCCCCTGCCCTAACCTCTGACCTCCTGCCAGGCCATGGCCCGGCTCCGAGGTCGCCCTCCCGGCTCCGGCCCCTCCTAGAGCTGTGTTGGTATTCCTCAGAGGCCAACGGTTCTGGATGTGCGACACGGCCTCCTCGGCGACCATACCATCACCCGCCGTAATGTGTAGCGCCGCATGGACCGTAAATTCCTGAGTCTCGTCGGCCCACAGGTCGGACACGCGGCACTCATACACCCCCTCATCTTCCTTCTTCACCTTGGACAGGCTGAGGCGGTGGGAGATAGCGTTGCCCTGGACACGCACAGTCTGGAATGAAGACAGAGAATTTTATTTCTTAAAAAGATAGAAACAGAAAAATGTGGCAAATGGCAACGCTTGAACAACAACCAGTTTTAGCAGGCATTAATCAGGATGAAGAGGGCAGCTTCAAGTTTTATGAGTGGAGGTGGAGGCACCATCAAAAACATACCAACTGGTGACCCTGTATTAGCTGCTCAGCAGACCGACACATTAGTTCTAAAGAGCCTCAATTATCCTTAATAAGGGTACACTTTAACAGCAAGAATTTAACATATTATCAAAGCTGAACCTGCCACGGCGTGTTTAACACCGACACCACTTTAAAGGTCTGAAAACATTTACAAGACAAAACACGCCTGAAGAAATGAGGACAGTGGAAGAAATTATTCCTGAAAGATTTCTTTATATAAACACGTCTGCAAAAGGAAGATCTCATGAGGTCTAGCTTTCTGACGCCCAGATCCAAACTTTCATTTACCAGCAATGATTAAAAGCTTACTTCCCATCAAAGCACCACAGCGATGACTAATCTAGTCGACCCCTAACGTGCAGTTCTTCAAGTAATCGACTACCGCTGAGAGCGTCAGACATATTAGAGCCATTATGGTTGAGTCAGACGTTTGGCATTTAATGGTGTCATGCCATCATGAATAGACAAAGGACGTGATTCAGCCTTGAAGAGCAGACCATCTCCATCAGTGGGAGAAATATTACATATTACACCTTTTTAATAATGCACACCCCCTAAGTCAGGTAGTTTTTTTCGCTTTCATTAATGAAGTAAGGTCTGCTGTCATGCCTGTCTTCAGTGTGGTATTAAGGGAGTAAAATTCTACTAAATGAACACAGAAAAGTGGACACTTACACTTATTTTTGTGGCTTCCCTTGGAGCAACCTGGAAAAAGAGAGGACTGTGAATAGCATGACAACAATTTCACGTGTTAATAAAGTGTTATATGTTAGAGAAAGATTGATCGTCAACAATAAGACAACATTTTTTCTTTCGTTTGGAGGAGAAACTGCATGTAGAGAGCTGGTAGCGTACATTTCTCAAAGACGCCATTGATAACCTCTCTCACTCTCTCTCTCTCTCGTCGCCTTTCCCCCTGCCCCCCCCCCCCCCCCCCCCCCCCCACCACCACACTGCATGTTTTAATGTGCTTAAAGCGCAGAGGAAATGCTGCAGATGTGATTGTCCCTGACTCCTCAGACGACTGAAAAAGACTCAGACTGATTTGTCATGCTGAAAGGGAAAAGTAATTCCCACCGCGTCCTGCCACAATATCCTATCATGGCGGGTTTTTTTAGGCAGCGGACCTGAGAGGAATGTAATGCTGCCGATAACCAACAAGTGCCCTTTCTGCAGCCGTAGTGACACCCCCCACCCACCAACCCCCAACCCCTCCACCCCCACCCCCAATGCATCCTGAGCCATGCACACGCTAGGTTGCTTATGAGTTATCGTAAAAGCCAAAAACAAATGCTGCAGCAGAGGTCAGACACACATCATGCACAGATTTATAACTGTGCTATGTCTGGATTTATAATTAAGAACCCTAACACTGGTGATTATTACTTTGTTTACTTGTGGAGATGATTGTTAAAGGCTGGCATTACATGGTAGATGTCACAATTTCTTTAGCTGATAATAGATAAATATGTTGGGGTTAATATATGCAAGTCTTGTAAGGCAGATGTACGCATACAGTTGCAAACAACACACACACACACACTTCATTTATGGTAAACTAATGGTGTTTATGTTGCCAGTTACCTTCGCTCTGTTGTTCGGAGAGCTGATCTGCAACTCGTGAGGCAGCTCTTTAGCCATGTCCTCCTTCAGGTACCACCACTGGATCTCCAAAGACATGGGCGCCGAGCTGACAGCTTTGAAGGCGCAGGGCATCTCCACATCCTCTCCCTCCCCCACACTTACATCTTTAGGGACTTCAGTGAATGCAGCTTTCGTATATATATGTATGTGTATATATGAGGGGGCAGAAGCAAGACACCAGAAGCAAAGATTAATTATGCTCAAATGTGAAAGTGTTGTTCTACACCCTCCATAAGCCTAAAACAACTTGGAGATTGGCCTGTCACTTCGACCAAGCATGTGTGCCATCATCTCGGACTATTTTAAGCTCACCTTCTGTAGCCTCCATTAACCATGATTTATAGAGTTATATTAGAGCACCTGTGACCTATAATCTGCCTTGGGCTTCATTTGATCAAATAATGGAAAGCAGATCTCCATCCTTATCATGAGCCTGTGCTCTGGACACATTTGGACAGCTGGGTCATTTCTCAGTATATGTGTGTGTGCTTTAATGGTTTACACACAATTACCCAACTAATTCCTCTATGTCAGAGAAGCATGCACAGTAGAAATACATAAGCTTAGATTTAACACTTAACGTTTAATCCTGCTGACAGGTGTCAGGTGTTATTTTTAAATATATCTTTTAAACAAAAAAATGTCTATTTCCAATCAAAATATTTATCTTTCATTTCCCACTTTGCTTCCCTTCTGCGTCTCTGGAGAAGGGGTTAACTTACCGTTTGCACAAATCATAAAGGGCGAATTGAGAATGAAGTAATAAAGGAGGCTGTAGAGTCCCGTTTTTTCCATGTCACAGTGCGGCTCGTCACACTCAGCACTGGCATTAGACGGTCATTTGACCTGGATGTGTAGCGTCCTCTGTTAACTGCCTGGTCAAATAACTCCAAATACGGGAATAGAAGAACCCGAATCCAGATGTAGCCCCTGCATCAGCCAGGCAACATGCACAATCCGGAGGTGAGCTCCAGCATACTTATATATTCAAAAAACAAAACAAAAAAATGAAATATCTGAAAGAAGAAGAATTGTAATAATTCTACAATGGCAAATAAAAGTGGTTTAAATCCCTTTAGAGAAAAGCGGTGTCTCCTTTATTTCCCGTTGAACGTCGTCTGGAAGTAAAAAACGAACTTCCCGGTCAGCAGCAGAAACCTGCTCTTCATCATCACCCAGCTCCCCTGGCGAAGGAACGCTCTCCCGGGCTCCGCTCCAAGACCCATCACATAACTGGTCCTCTGTGTGTATGTGTGTGTGTGTGGGTGCGTGTTTGTATATAAGTGTGTATGTGTGTGTGTGTGTGTGTGTGTGTGTGTGTGTGTTTGTGTGTGTGAGAGAGAGCGCCCGCAACAGCCGGAAAGGAGACAGCGAGGACAACTTCTCCGTGTTACTGACAAACAGGAATTATCGTCCTGAAGAGCCAGAGGTTTGTCCGTAGTTCCCTCTCCTCTCTTCGGCCTGGCTGCTTGCCTGTCACCGACCTGGATGCTTCCAGCGGCTTGGTGTGCAACGCGAGCAGCAGAGGTCCCTGGGCTCTCTCTCTCTCTCTCTCTCTATCTCTCTCTCTCTCTCTCTCTCTCTCACACACACACACACTCACTCACCCTCTCTCTCTCTCTCTCTCTCTCCAGTGTGCCAGTGTCTTGTCTTCTAATGACTGCAACTGGCTTCCTTTATGAAAACACACCACACACACATATATATGCACACACACATTCACACACACACACACACACACACACACACTGACTGAGAGTACTGTAGCCTATCTATCAGAGGTAGTCAGAGCTGCGGTTTTAAATTAAGGGCATCAAGATAATCTATACAGCCTCAGACAGACAGTTCCAGAGGCTTAATTCAGATTAAATCCTCCAGCTGAATAAAACGCTGCTCTATGAAAACCATTTAAGCTAGTACAGAGTGGAGAATTGTGCTGTTTTGATGATGTGTTTCCCCCTAGACAATGTCATGTGACTGGCCATCTGAGCATTCCTGACACCCGCATTGGGCATGAATGTCAATGGCATCATAATCTGTAGTTTTAAGAACAATAAGCAATTGTTCAGCAATGATTCATCTGGGAGGAAAAGGGAAAAAAATCAAGGGTACACATAAGGGATGGACCAATCCAACTTGTTCCTCCTCTTAAAAGCTGCTACCTTTTAAAACAAGGTAGAACAAGCCAGGGATTGCTTTTGGAACAATAAACTGAGTTGACAGCCTGCCATGACTCAATAATATATAACAGAAACACTGGATTTTATTAAGGCATATATAAAGAAACTGCATTCAGTGTGGATTGGTCACATCATGGCTATTACAAGATTCGCTCAATAAGGTCAGTATCTATTATATTTTTGTAAAGCTCACTGTGCTCTGAGACTTATAACAGGTAATGAATCATTGCTGACTTGTACAGGAGTTTAGATTGACTCTCAGTGAGAAGACGCCTGCATTATTTCCTATGTATGTATGTATAAAGGTGCTCTAATGAAAAAAGCTGTCTGCATCTCTTCTGCAGTAAAGGAACATTCACTGCCTTACCAGATATCAGTATTGTCTTGTTCTGATTGTTCCTGGATTACTCAAATAGAATACACACAGCATCATTTGAAAATGGACCACCTCATTTCTTTAGCCAATTTCCAGGTTTGAAATGAATACTTTCATGATTATTGTAATCTGAAGGTGTGCAGATATTTATTCCATATAATTGTAGGCTATTGTAATATCTATTTCTGATATTCAATGTCCTCCTCATATGTATTGTAACATTTGTATATGTATGTAGTTAATTTAATTTTAACTTATGTTATTTGTAACACTTAAGATCTGTTCACACCACAAGAGACAAAGCTGCAAAACAGCCAAGCATTGTCGATGAGTCTCTGTTGAAGTGTCACTCAAGCGCTTGTTGATGTGCTTATGTTGCCATCTTTAATAGGTAGTAAACATGATTTAGTAAGATTAGATAACACACTACCATAGCTAGCCATTGTGTGTGTTAAAATGTATGTTATCTATCTGGTACTCCTGCAATAGTGTCACAATAAATGAAAAGGGTTGGGTTAAATAGCACAGGGAATCTGTTTGTCTTCCATTTTTCAGACAGAACAGACCAGGAGTGATTGGTTGACCTTTGATTACTTAATTGGAGCTCTGTAAAAAGTTTGATTTGTGGCGTGTCACATGTCACAGCAACAAATGTCACATCATGTCACCAGTTTCCATTGACTATGACTTGTAGCCTGTTGCTTGGGCTACTATAATTTCATTGTCCTGTGTGCAGTGCTTATATTTCACCATGTTGTATAAATAAAGGTTGAATGATGAAATAAAGTCAGTGATAAAAATCTATCTTTAGAGTTGGCTAATTTATTTCCTTTTAACAAAATTTCAATTCATGAGAACGTCAAATGTATCCAACATTAGATCTGTAAGAAAGAAAGATTTAAAAAACACTAAAATCAGTCACATGTCCTTAATGTGGAAGTCTATTTTATTCAGGCTTAGACGTTTTTGATAAAACTGTGAAGACTACATTCAACTGATTAGTATATTATTATTATATATAATAATATGGATATATATTTTATTTTAGATGAGCAAAGTAAACATATAGCAGAATATGATGGATTTACAAGACTTTGCGGTAGAACGTCTTGAGACTCTTTCTGATATGAGAGAGAATAAATGTATAAGCTCCCCTTCAGGAATACTACATTTTAAGTTTCTGACTTGAACCTTTGGGAGTTAATTTTTTTTTTATAATGTTGGGGGAGAGCATTAACACTTCACTTCAATCTATTGTAGGTCTTTGGCTGGTTTGAGATCTGGTGGCTGTAGAGGCTGACTATTTAGGCAGTTCTTGTGTTTTGTATGGACACATCTACATTTGTTATGTCTCTCCACTCTTTTTTTTCTTTAATTTGTGGCTCATTTGCACCACTAAGAGGAAGTACTGTTTATTATTTCTTAGCAAGCAACTTAGCAAGAAACAATATCTCTTATTTTTTATGTTTTAATGAAGGGGTTCCCAAACTTTTCAGACTAAGAGGTATATGAATGCACACACTCTAATAGGCCTATCCAAACACAGGCATTATAATAACACAAAACAACACAACAGCCTAACAACCATAATATTATTTTATATAGTATTTGAATATAGGCTAGTAATGTTAAACTCACCTAATGCAAGGGGCACTATGTTTGAAGCATACCAACCATTCTGGGTTTAATTTTGGAGACGGCCACTCAGAGATCATCCTCCACTAGGAGATCATCCTCAACTAGGAGATCATCCTCCACTCAGAGATCATCCTTCCCCCAGAGATCATCCGCCATGTTTTGACGCAATCTGTATTTATTTGTAATATTTGTCAGTGCCCAGAAAGATTTTTCGCATAAGTAGGTAGAGCCAAGCGGTGTCAGTACGTATATTGTGGCCTTGGGTAGCTGTGGGGATTCCCCTTCAACTGAAATCCAGAACGTAGTCAGAGTCTTGGACGTAAACGCTGTCTTCAAGGTTCGATCGATTGACAGTTGACCCAATGTATCATCCAGGTTGGTTGTCAGGTGATTTGCAGCCATTACAGTAAATGGTGATCTTATCTAGTCATTTTGGTCTGGAGCTGTTTCCTCAGAGAAATGCTTGTTAACATCTCCCAGGAGGGCTTGAAGCTGGGTAGTGATACTGTAGTCATGAATTCGTCCAGCTCAAGAAACATATCAATACAACCCAGTTCAAGTCGTGTAGTACAACGTTTGACTTTCTTTGTGAATGCATGGATTTTATGCGTTGATTCAGGAAAACGATGCTTGTGTTTTCACTTTGCAATGACATGTTAAGTCTATTCAATTTACTCAGATATGTAAGACAAATATGCTAGCCTTGTTAACCAGTCAGGGTTAGTCATGTGGTCAGAGAGCTGGAACCCATGCTCCATCAGAAATAAGCACTGTTTGTACCGTAAGTTATACAGGAGAGAGAGCGGATGAGAACCCTACTGTGCGATTCCAGTTTGTTGCAGAGAGTGGTAAACAGCCTGGTGTTGAGTGGACGGGATATTATGTAGTTGAATGTTTTTATTGCAGTCTCAAGAACACTTTTAAGCTCTAGGTCAAGTGTTTTTCTCGCAAGAACTTATCTATACAGAAAATTGCATATGGTGCCACTTGTAAGACGTCCCCAAACAGTCCCTCTTCATGTTTGTGAAAATGCCCTCATCTGTGCATGTTCTATCCAGCGGGGTGCCAAGCCGCATACCCTTGTTAAGTTTTCCGGTAAAACTGTATCCAAAAAATACAAGCAGTTGGACAGAGTTTGTTTGATATATCTGTGGATCCATAGAACTGCAACGCATATTTTCCTTTCATCATTCTGTCAATCAGCTGACCTGGGCTAGGTTAGACAGTGGCACTGATTCTAGGTCATAGGCAGGTTACCCCATGCATAGCCTAACCTATCGCCATAGCAGCAGGTTTGATTAGGGTTTCCCCAATTGTGTGTGGTTTCTTTGCCTGTATAATTAAAGTTGCCACCTGATATAAAGCCTATTGAGCTTTGGCAGGAATTATTATTTGTTTAGTTAGGACTTTCTTACAGCCTTGTAACTCTCATGTCTTTGGGCAAAATTTTTTTTTACTGGGTTGGCCCTGAGAGAGGGATGCTTGGTTTTCACATGTTGTAGCATTTTTACAGGCTTTAGGGTTTCATGTGCAAGTACACTTTATTGATGATGAGGCATGTAAATCCATACTGGATATTCTTCTTGATACTTTTGAGAGCAGGAAGGTTGGTTAGACTGATGTCCGCTGATAGATGTCCTCTTTACCCACATGGTGGTCTACTCCAGTTCCATAAGTCTATGGCCTTTTTGACAGTAGTGTTTCTCTCCTTTCCTCTGCTGGACACTCTTTTTTGTCTTTAGTCAGTATTAATAAATGTTATATTTTGATAAGAAATAAACCTAGTGTATTGATTTGAGCTAGTTTGCAAAAATATTTCCTACATGCACACATTGTCACATTTCGTGTGGAACTGTAAATTGACCTGCAAATGATGCTGTTGCTAATCTGTTGTAATCAGCTCAGGGGTAGTATGGGGACAAAGAAAATGGGAAGGCGGATGACATATTTTGTATTTGCATTTTCTGTTTTTTAATAATATTTTTAAGTCACATTGGCTAAAAAAAGAAAAAAGAAAGAGAAAAAGGAAAATACAATATTCATGCCAGATAATCCGACTTTGAATAACTGCACTTAAAAGCAAATGTTTTATGTGCACTTGTCAATGTATGTGTGTGTGTGTGTGTGTGTGTGTGTGTGTGTGTGTGTGTGTGTGTGTATTTTTGGGCAGAAACTCTCACTTGCACTCTCTTTCTCTCTCTCTCACACACACACACACACACACACACACAGAGGGACAAACCACCACGGCTCTGTCTTGAATCCAGTTCTCTATTGAAAGTCTCTGTGTGTGCATGTGTGTGTCTGTGTGATTGTGTGTGTGCTTATCTTTCTATCTTTGTAAGGATGTGTGTGAGTTGTTCATTTAAAACCATCACTGTGAGGACATAGCTGCATTGTGAGGGGCCGATTTTGGACGCTTTGGTGGATTTCTGGCTAGTCAGCACTGAGAGCTAAGACTTGGTTTAAGGGTCAAGGATAGAATTTGGTTTTGGTTAGGGGTAGGGTTGGGTTTAGGCATTTAGTTGTGATGGATGAGGTTAGGGTTAGGGGGTTAGGAATGCACTACATCAGTGATGGTAGAAAGACAAACGTGTGTGAGACAGTATTTGTGCATGCATACAGTATGTTATGTCGCGGTGTGTGTGAGGACGGGACAGCAGCAGTCTGGCCTCACATTTAACACCACAAAACAGAAACTCATACTTATTCTAAAATCCTTTCAGCAGCTGTGTTCAGTTTGGATTAATCGGTTACCATGAACTCCAACAGTGATGTTTTCATATTGGATGATCTGTGTAAAAATGTTCACAGCAGGATACATGGTCCAAAATAAGCTGCAATCGGCACTCTCTTAAATACTCTTAATAAGGTTAAATAATGCTCTAATGAATTAAACTCATTGGAAGGTACTGATGTAGCTGTATTGTTAGTTATTGATCCTGTTGGCTATTTACTCTTCTGGTTATAGCTTCATATATTGGTTCTCATTGTGACTGCATTGCTAAGTTTTAAAATGCCTCTTTTTTTGCAAGATATATGCATCTAAAACAGGATGTGATGATATTACAGGAAACACTGATACCATTCAATACAAACTTAGTCCAAAAAACTGCAGGGGTATTATAAAATATTTGTCAATATTTATAATATCTAACATTTCTATTGGGGACATACTACTTCATCATAGAAAGACACATACAGAAAACACACACATTCCACAGAACTACTGTATTACTCCAATAAGAAGTAGGCAACCATACCACCTCTGGCAAGAGTGTTCCGTACCATGGACAGCGCCACAGGTCTACCACCATCAAACGTACATCGGAAGTATTAATATACTTCATTGTTTTATATTAACAGCAAATTATACAATACTTGTGTGGAAGTCAATTATATTTTAAGAACTATACTTATGTGTTGAATTTTAAATACAATGGCACAGGGAAGCAGCAGAGGACGTTGATAATCAAAATAATTCATTTTGGGTGGAATATCACTATAAAGCCAACTACAAAAACCCATCAATCCCCCTTCTTTACAATACAGCCACTGTCACAGGCATAATCAAGGATAATACTAGTGTTATTTTTTGCCATCACTATTATTGTACAACTCTGCAGTAAATCTCAACATCCTGTTTTTTATTTATTTATTTGTATTGGATTTTGATATCTATATATATTAGTGCTTCATCATTTCCAATAGTAGCAGCTTGTATTAAACTGTGGAAAATACATCTGAAGATTAAGAATTTTGATGGGCATTAATGGCAACCGGAATCTATATTACAATGGTATTATCCCTTAAGTGCAGCAAGACCCTATTCCCCTGCAATCCATACTGTATTATGCAGGCCCTTTGGTATACTCAACCTTCTTATCTCCACACTAAAGACAGCAGAGGCTGTACATAGCACAGGGCCTGTTGCCAAACTTGATACTAAAATTTTACATTTAAAGTCTGAACTGTGCTTGTAAAAGACATGAATACCTATCTTCATGGCAACAGGACATTCCTACAGCTCTTTACATTCATACATTTTCTCATTACATTCGTCTCACAGTGATTATTATTGTGGAATAGCTACACAGTATTTTTAGGAACGTGTGTGTTCATGTGTCTGTGTATAACAGTTCATGGTAATTTATCTAATAGTTGCTAAGACCTTTGACTCCAATCCAGTGGACAGATTGACCAAAATTGCAGGACAGGTCTTCCACGCAATAACAAGAAATACTGAAAATAAATTAAGCTTAGCGAATGTTCAGTCAGGAAGACCATCTTGCATGCTCGCGTGACGTCTATAGTTTTATTTTTCATCTAGTCATTCTCATCCCTCTCACAGTTCATTATTTCCTTGCTGTCATTTCTGGGGCTTAAATTAAGACATCAGCTGTTCACATCAACCAGACACATCTAACCAATAGCACAGCAACCTCTGAAACCAACAGGGCTCACATCATTTGTGTGATCAGTATTTTATTGATGAAAGAAAGTGACATTAATTATTGAACCTCTGTGGGATATCTATCTATCTATCTATCTATCTATCTATCTATCTATCTATCTATCTATCTATCTATCTATCTATCTATCTATCTATCTGTCTATCTATCTATCTATCTTCATCATATTGCAGTTGTCTTTTCAAATATGTTTTCTCCCTCTCTGCTTTAATGCTTTCTTGATGCTGTTTTGTGTGACCCACCACCTCATCATCACCCAGTCTTCACAGATTCCTCAATACATTACTTCATCAACCTCATCAGCCTGATCAGTACCACCACCAGCGTCTGGACTCCATGGGGGGATCTATGTTGATTCAATATCTCCCTGCAGAGTCAAAGCATCAAAGACTCTTGACAATACCTAATCTTCAGTATCATCTGTATGATAAACAAATCTTTTTACTTCATTCTCTTGTCTCTCCTGATTGAAATAATAATGGTTGCCAGTTGGTTAGAAAATATGATGGCGTGCTTTTTCCGAGTCAAGAACCAGCTTTGTTCAAGAGTAAAATGGGCGCCTTGCCCTTATTTTCTCAGAGAGAAACTATATTTCTGGAATGACTCATAGCTACTTTGAACACTCTCAATAAAATATTTAGCTTGATATCTTAACAGTCACATCATGTTTGCCTATTAAGGTTCATCTTTTTTGTCTAACTGGTATTTCAATTTGAAATATTTTGCTTCATTTAACTCCTTTCTCTATGGAGTGGGCAGGGAAAGCAATCAGAGAACTTGAAATTACAAATATGGACAACTGCAATGGACTTTCTCCACTTATGTAGTACATTCATGTCATTAAATTTCTATAGAGTGACCTTGCTCTGTCACTGCAGACATAAGTACATTCACTCAGCGAGCAAAAAGGTGGTTGCTCTCCTCCCTGCGACAAATCGGACTTTAATCTTAATCACCTCTATTGAAAGAGGCTGTGAACAGAAAAGCACACGTTCTTTAGTTAAGAAAAGTCATTTCATATAACAGGAAGCAAAAGCTCTGTACATTTATCTCTGTAGTCACTGATAGAAATGTCATTTGCATCTCTCCTCACATCTTTCTCTCTGCCTGCCTTGGCTGATCTCAATGTGCTTTTTTTTATTTTTTACATTTTGTATTCCAGCTGTCTCTTCAGCAGAGCCAATTTATTTGCTTCAGACAACACAGTATGTTGACAGAATCTTTCTTTCAGTTGCAGATTTTCTTCTGGATCTGAAAAAAAGTGTAAAGAATAAAGGACAAATTGTTTCTGTTCAACATGCACAGCATCTTCAAACATGAGAATTTGACCACTGATTTCACACAAATAGGTTCACGCGGTTCAGCAGCTCCTCTAGCCGCAAGGTTTTTTGTTATGCAGCAATTTTGCTCATTGCAGAGCTACATATGGTTTATTGTTAGATGGAAAGCATCTTGTGTAAAATGAATTGCTCAGCGTATCATTTATTTTATAACAGTAACTAGAATTTATTTGATTTTATGCAGTTCATTAGACATAACAGTGTCATCTGCAAATATGTGAAAAAAATGCTGATGTTTAGCAGGTAAGGTTTACCATGTTCAACATCTTAGTTTACCATATTAGCAAGCTGTGTTTAGATGACTTATAAAATACTAGTTATTAAATGAAAAACAACAACAAACCACACATTACAGTACTTTTTTGACCCAGTTCTCTCAAAGGTGCTTTTAAACAGCTCCAAAGCCTTCATGCCAACATGTCACGCATTTCATCTATACTGTATTTCTCATGTGCAGAAAAAGAATACAAAAGACTATACAAAGACAAAATACTGAGTCTATTTTAAACATATCAGTGACATTTCCTACACCAAAAGTTGTTTAAATTTCTCTAAATCCATCCTTCCTAACAGCCAAGAGTTCACTCCATTTTCTAGCAAAGCTATTTACATAATGTCTGCATTATTAATGACCACCTACTCTGATTGGCTGGAGGTGTGACCCCCATTTTCACCCCCGACCAATCGGAATACTACCTAATGAATAATGCAAGTTCCCTTACGCTGCATCTTTCCCTGCAGTAATGGCTGCAGCTGGAGATGTGAGACTGTAAATGTGCAGCAGTCAGATCCTGAATGAACGGGAAGAATCTGCTGTTGAGACTTTAACATGATGTTTCAGAATGCTAAATTTCCTCACAAAGTCAAAGTCATAGTACAAACATATTGTATTCCTTTTGCCGAGTAATAGAAAGAAACAATGTTTACAAGTGTGCTTGTTTTAAATCTTTATCTTGAAACAGTAGAAAATCCTGCCCTATACTGAATTTCGTTAAGCAGACAGTTGGCTGTAAAATCTGCTGAACAGACACACAACCACTTGCCGTCTCCAAAAATGAATTAAAACCATTCCTGGAGTAAATTTCCATTCCCTGGAAGGCTGTAAAAACTTTTGCTGAACAACCAGGAACACTTCCAGTGTCCTGCTTTTTGCTCATCACCCTGCTGCGATGCAAACTACGACTACAGAAGTATCATGCACTCAGCGTAGCTCTGGGTGGCAATGGGCTCATGCTAATAGTTCATAGCATATTGGACTTTCTGGTGCGATGTAGCAACGAGTATTGCCTCAAAACCATTTACTCTTGAGTCGTAAATTTCTTAACTTAAAAAGACAACAGAGATAGAACTGGGTGACAGCAGTTTACAGCAGAGGTGCCCCCCATCAACACCCAAATCCATTCAAAAGAGCAAGAAGCCTCATTTAAAGATATTTCCTAATCATCAACAGTTAGCCTAGCCCTGTGACTGCAAATCCTGAATGTAGTACTACCAACAAAATATAGGCAGTGCCACTTGTGGCTAGCTAGCAGCTGAAAAGAAAATGTGTAAATAGGATACTGGAGTTGTCCGGAGTCCACATCACTGGTCACTACACCAACCATGCCAACACATCCCTGTTCAATCTGTTGACCGAATGCAAGTGGCTGACAAATGTAAAGTAACAGAGTATAATCAGAAATCGTAATCCTTTACTTTTTCAGTTATTAGTAGTGTCATCACTGCAACTGTCCATCACCTTTAGCATGTGTTAATTAACACTCAGAACAAAGTACAATACTGAAGCTGATGGCAATGTCAATTTCTGTTGTTTGGTCATAAATCAAAAGATTAAACAAACTGAGATTTTGAACTAATGATGGCACTATATGAAAAGTCAGGGGGTCATGAATGTTTTTACAATTCATCCTGAGGGGGACATGAATGTCTGTGTCAAATTTAATGGAAATCAACACAAAAATTATCAAGATATTTACATGTAAAACAATCAATCTGGCGATGATGCCAGGTAGAATTCAGGTAGTCATTAGGAGTCATCGTCTGGGGACCTTAAATACTTCAACCACATTTAATGACATAATAGAAAATAGTTTGGACCATGTAAGTCTGGACAAAATTTTCATCCATTTAATGTTTTTTGGTGATATTTTAATCTTGAACAAAGTTTTGACAAACTAACAGGTTTGACCATCCCTACAAAATGGCTAAAAACCTCCATACTGCACACTAAGAAACCCTGAGTTATGATACTGAAGGTATAATAAAAACAGAACAGGTCTTTGATTTGTGTCCATGGTGCTCAGAAGAGAAGTTCCTGGAAATTTTATTAAAGAGACAATTAAAATGCAATCAAAAAAATATGAACAGTGGTTTGCCACATTAAGTTTGATGATTGAATCAATGTGTTGTGACATTAGTTGTGATTGAGAGTTTATGAGAACAATGTTTGTTCATGAGGAAGATAAATTTGCTGGCTGGTAGACTGACATTCACATTATATAAGAGTTGTTCATGCCAGAATGTACTAGAGAGTTTGTGTGCATGTGTTCTTGATTTCTGCCTCACAGGCATGATGATGATGTTTTCAGGAATCTACTGTAGAGTCTATATGTGTTTGAACAGAGAGGAGGCTCTGCTGTACCATTCATGTGCATACTCACTGAGCAGAAGGAGAAACACAAAACAACAGAAAAACAAATCTGCTCTTTCTGCTTGTTTAGTGAAAAAATACAGCTCTAGGAAAGCCGGTGCAGATGTTTCAGGCCTCACAGAAGTCAAAGTCATCCTACAGAGAACCTTGATGTCATGGTGCCAGCTGCTCCATCTTCATCTTCTCCATCCTTTGCCTCAGGTCATTTGTGATGTAATTTGAACCGGGCCGGTTGGTGATGAAGAATTTGATGTGGAGTAAAAAAGAAGTGAGGCTTACCAGATGAGATTAGATAAGACAAACTAGACGTTTAGGGTGTCTTTACAAGTCTGGTTCAATGGGACTCCAGATTGCTGGTGTAATTCAAAAAAATCACACCAATGGAGAAACATGACCAAAACAATGGTATCAAGACCCTTTAGAGGAAGTGGTCTTGTTCAGTTCAGTTCAGACCTTTATGGTCCCTGGAGGGGAAATTTGGTTTGCAGTGACAGTACAAAAAACAACTAACACAACAACCATACATAATATTGATATGGTCCCAAATGGACTCTGGAGTGGTCTACTTATGATTGGAACAAGAGTGACCCTTGATCCAACCCAACTAGTATGCCTACTCTGTGAGTTTGAACAAAACATCTCCTGTAGCCAGGCGTGCTTTGCATGCTGGGATGTAAATGAGTGAATTTAACAGTTGCTAGCAGCAGCTAGCTGGAGAATAAATCAAGACTGGACTAGCGTGAAATAATACCTTGTATTTGGCCAGTGGACATTCTTCAGGACCTTCCTGCTGTTTTTGCTCCCACCCTAGACACATCTGACCAATAAGCAAAGTGAACACTCATGTGTAGTAATGCATTTGTTTGCTTTGATTTTTCTCTGTATGAAACATACCAAAGGGAAAATAACCCAAGTTTACCAACTCATCCACTGATTCAGACTATTGGTGTGAGAACACCCTTGGACATCTGAGCAGAGGTCAGCTAACAGCCAGAAAAAGTGAAAACGTGTGAGTTTACAGGTTCTATTACAACACTTAACTATTCCCTACCAATATTAGTCTCATACACGTTTTGTTTATATTTCTCTTTCATAATTTGATTTGATAGTTTAAGGAATTTATATTCATAGAAATGCAAGGACAATGATAATAATGCAACAAAGGAACTGCACAATGACCTGCATCTTTGCATTGCAAACAGTGCAGATGAAACAGTATTAGTGACAGTAATGGCACAGAAAATAAAGGGGCTGCATGTTCTTCATGTTGACTGAGTTCTTCCGATGTGATAAATGTGTTAACCAAAAACAATTAAAAGTAAAATCCTTTTCAAACATTGAAGCATTACTGTGCAACAGTGGCTGCTTCTTTATTTGTGCCATCTCCTGTGATCAGTCTATAGCAATACAGAAGAAGCATTAGTGGTCCCCCTTTTTCATTGTATTATTATTATTTACTTGAGACCCTACTGACATTTAATACACATAATAGCAATTTGCTTTAGCAGTTTTATTGCACATCCTGATTAAAGGCATGCTTGTTGGATGGTGTCAACACTTGGAAAAAAATCCAGTTACTGCAAGCTCAACACCAGACAATCCTGGCAACCTTGGAGCAAGCTTGAACTGGACACAGATTAATGCAATAATGTGAATATGCTGGCCAGAAATTACACTAAGCACCCTAACTATGACTCTAGATAGCTGGGCCTCGGATGTGACCAAATATAAGGCTTCTCAAAGCTCTTGGCTGCCAGAGCCAAAATGAGACACAGTGTCGAAGAAGGGGAGAGGAAGCGAACCTCTTTATTTGTTGTCTGCACCCTGTGATTACTTGTATTGTTCTCAAAAAGAACAAACAAAACCAGTAGGCTGCTTCACACAAGTGAGTACCACTCTGTTTGGCCTCTACAATCTTCATCTTCAAGTATGACTTGAATTTGAAAAACTAGTACACTCTGAGAATGAAAAAGTGCTAATCAGGATCTTTTGAAGTGTTTTCAGGTTGTTCCCATATGGAAACATTTCTACACTTCTCACTGTAAGGGCAGGCAGGGTAAAATCTGATTGGTGGTGCTTTTTTTCCTTCAAAGCCTCTTATTCCCCATGTACTCAACAGGATTTCCATGGGTCATCACAAGGTGCTGTTAGTAGGGCCCTGATGGCTGACCATAGGAGTTACAGATTTTACATAGACAACGTGCTCTGACACTATTATTTTGTGCTGGGGATATTTGGAATGAAATTGTGGTACACTGTGTTAAGTTGAACAAGCGTGTAGGCAAACTTGAGGACATTCAAGCTGTGTCTGAAATCACTCCCAATGTACCATATGGTGCACTATATTCACTGTCTACAATTTGATTTAAAGTCCCTCCGCTCACACTCAAAAATGTGTTTTTCTTCTTGTTCCTAAATAAAATTGAGTATTTGTGAGCCTTTTATTATCCCTAGAAGTCATGTCAGAATACCAAAGGCATATAAATGAGCCATTCAAATGAATCTCAACATAAAAGAAGAAATAACACAAAGTCAGCACTGCATGACCCTTGTTACCTTGCAGCAAACACAAATTAAATAACTAATATCTTAAAATTCAGAACACCAGCTAACCTGTGACTACTGTGCATACACAATGTGGAGTCTTCTGAGCTTTGAATTGAAAAGATTTACTATTTCATTGTAATCCATATTAATTAGTTGTCAAAAAACAACTAATTGATACAGATTAGTGTCTAACCCTAACCCTACCTAACCCTATTTTTTTTAAACATGGCTTAAAATGAGCTCTTTAGCCATCTTTTTTTTTCTCTTTCATCTAGCTGCTAGCTACATGAAACCACCTTCTGATAGCGCGTGCGCAATGTAGTATAGAGATAATGTAAGATATCAGATTCATGAAAACTTCCTTTTACATGACTGACTGACAGTGTTCTCATGAATCTGACAGGGTGGGCAAGCTGTCAACCTGGATGGGCCTGTACACATCCAGACCCACCTCTAGATCTGCCTCTGGCACAGGGTGTTTCTGAGAGACACACTCAACAATGAGCTCACCAGGCAGAAAGCATGATGGTTTATTCTGAGCTGCAGTAGACATTGAGGATGGTTCAGAGAACAATGCTGTTGATGATCCAGGAAGTGATATTTCTTCCTAAGAACATTCAGATGAAGAACGTTCCACACCCTCCTCTACATAAATGAATTCAGTATGTGTTCACAAGATAGCAGTTAACAGTTTTCCTTTTCCCACTACCCATTTTCCTTTTCCTTCCCCATAGGAATGTGTGAATCACTGTTTTTACCCTGTAACGTGGCAAGGTGGTTGTCAAAATATTGCAGTCGCATCATGGCACGGGTCAGTGCTTGTGTTAAGCCCATTACTGCTTCCATTAATTTTTTCAGTTGTTGCTAGAAGATGTTGAACCCTATCCTATTTTAATTTTACTACTACTGACCAACAAAATAAATGAACATAACACTGAGTATTTCCTCAACAGAATTCTATTCCTGGCTTAATGGACAGGATTTGGAATTAAATGTATCACTCAATGAATTAAGTGTATTTATCTCATACAATAATCAGGTACAATCACAGTGAAAAGCAATCCCATCAGTTCCTTCAAATTGCAAAATAAAATAGATTAAATAAGTAATGATTGGTTATAATTTTTAAAAATAGCAATAATAAATATGAATGATATATGTATGATTGTGGCAGAGGAGGGGGCGGCAGTCTTACACGATGACCTAATTTAGCATCCTAGTGGCCTGAGGGTGTGGGCCTGGGGTATCCAATACCTTTCTCCTGACCGCAGCAGGGAGAAAAGGTCATTATCCAGGTGGTTGGAATCTTTAATGATTCTGCAAGCTATATTCTTGCAGCAACTGGTGAAAATATCCTTAAAGCAGGATAGAGCACCATCTGTTTCATTATCAGCTCAATGAACCACTTTTTGCAGGGTCTTGCTTTCTTGCTTGGTACTGTTTCTGTACCAGGCAGTGATGTGTCCTGTCAGGATGTTCTCAATGGGGCAGGAGTAGAAATCTATGGTGAAACAGTCTCTGCCTTGCCTTTCTCACCATCAGTATGCAGCCCCCAGGTCAGGCTCTCAGTGATGTGGACACCTAAGTACTGGAAGCTCTCTACCCTCTCCACAGAGGAACCATTGATCTTAATGGGGTGTAGTTTCTTCCCCGCTTCTCCCCAAAGTCCACCATCAGCTCCTTAGTCTTACTGATGTTCAGGAGTAAGTTGTTAGTAAGTAAGTAAAGAAGTAAGCTACTTCTTTGAGGTAGGCCCTGTGTTGTCAGCAAACTTGACATGTTGGAGTCAAAAATTGCTATACAGTTGTGTGTGTACAGGGAGTACAGTAGCGGGCTCAAAACAAAGCCCTAGGGTGCTCTGGTTTTAAAGGTGAGGGCAGAACAGGTGTGTCTGTCTACCCTCAACATCTGGGGTCTGCCCATCATAATGTCAAGGATCAACATGCACAGTGAGGTGTTAAATCCCAGATCCTTGAGATTTGTGACAAGACTGGAGGGAACTATAGTGTTGTCCAGGTAGGCAAACTGTAGTGGGTCCAGTGTGCATGGTAGCAGGAGGAGCAGGTGTAATCCTTGACCAGCTGTTCAAATTTTTCCTCACTACAGAGGTAAGTACCACTGAGCACTAATTCCGGCAGGTGGTCTTGTTTTCTTGGGCACAGGGATGATGGTAGACCTCTTGAAGCATGTGGGTATGATAGATTGAACTAGGGACAGGTTAATATTATTGTGAACACTGGCACTTGTTGGTCAGCACATGACAGGTGATAGGTGTGAAAAGTGTATTCACCCATCCATCCGGTGTATAATGCCTCCCGGGTTTCCCCAGTGCTTCCTTCAAAGTTTTGTAGATGCAGAGATGGTCTTGCTTGTCATAGCTGCTATTTATCCTCACACATGTTGTGATTGTTGTGATGTTCAATAGTCAAGTCACCACTGGCCATTTCACTCTCATGACTCATAGTCATATGTTATCATTGTCCAATATTATTCACAAAAAAGTTGCACATATTTAGATAGGCCACAGAAAAGGTATGTGCCTTCAAATTGGGCATGCTAGGAAATATTTACAGAAAATATAATCTAACAGTTCAGGATGTAGACAGACTGACCGACGTTGCCATAAGTAGAGCCACATCGCTGGCATGGCAAAAAATAAGATCCCAGACACTTCAGATGATGTTCCTCAGTATTTTCAAAATCCTGAATCCTGATCCTGGCCATGGCTCTGCAAGACATGGAAGTCTAAAGATAGTCACATTCAGTGGTCACTATCACATTAGCAAAGCCAAGGCAGACTGTCATATGTAATTAGAATGACTCCTGGGCCTTTAAGGCTTGTCAGCGCTCAAATCCAGTGGTGGTAGACGGACAAAGACAACCTAAAATCTGTTCCAGATCAAGCTGCATGACCCAGACCAACATCAAATCAGCCACAACAACCAAGAAACATGTAGGATTGTATATAAGAAAGAGCACATAATTGTTGAGTGTTACATAAAATGAATAATAATGTCAGTCAGTGGTAATTACTTTTAACATTTGAATATCACCACCTGCATGTGTTTGTTTAAATTTACATTAAAGCATTTGTAGTTTAAAAAACGATCAAAAATCATTATTTAGTCTGTCTTTCCTTTTGAAAGCACAGACATCAGTTTGGCAGGGATGTTAGTTTTACATAATTAGCTCACAATGGCTTTATTAATAATGCAAATGAGCTCAAGACATCGCACAAAAACAAATGCACATGGCAGCGGTTGCTATGTGACAGCTGAATGATGATGTTTGTTTTGTGGTGTGGTTATGAATAACAACTGTGTGGCTCCGAAGATGATCTCCTCTGTTTGAGTGTTTTGATTACACAATGGAAACATAAGGACGGGGAGTTAAGGAAAAGGGATGTTGTGTTTGTAGTTGTGTCTGTCATGCCGATTAGTATTAATGAAATCATTATTACAAAGTTCATTTCTGGGATTTGTGAAGAAGGCTAAAAAGAAACTTAAAACACAAGCAGACGAAGAAACCCTTAAGGTCATTTGACAGAGAAAATGAAGGTGAAATAGTAAATTATTGTTGGTTGTAATTATCCATTACAGTTTACACAACATCTTCCAGTTTTCCTGTGCATTGAGGGATCTTTAGAAATATTTCAGATGTGCTCATTCAGTTTTACATTCCATTAACTAGGTTATGAAAATATGGCTACAGTACTGATATGACTCACTGATAATCTAGCATAGTTGTGAATTGTCTGATTTTGTGGCTGCCCATGTATCTTGCCCTGTTGGACTTCCATGTAGCAATTCTGCAGTGTTCATGAAGGGTGCTTGAACACCTAACCTGTTTGGTTAGATAAAATGAACTGTGGTGATCTATTTGGATTGGTGTGAAAGTTTTATGTCAAACTCTGATTCAGTTTCTTTTCACGCAGAAAAAAACCAAAATGGACCAAAATCCATCACTACAAATCATGTGAGAATTTTCACTCGGTCTAAAGAAGGTCCTGAAGAAGGTGATATGGCTAAATGCAACATTCTTGTACTAGTCTAGGTTAGAACTGGATTCATTCTCTGACTAGCTGCTAGCAGCCAATGATTTCACTCATTTACATCTTATTAAAATGACGATGGGAACTGTTTGGCTGGTGGGTCGGATCAAGGTTGGATCTGGTTTCCACTAAGCAGTCTCTGGTGTGGTTCATTTCAGTCTGAAGCAAACAGACCAACCACAAGACTTTATTCAGAAGCTAAAATCTTATGTATACGTATCATATTTATGCAAATCGAATAGGCAGTTGTCTCTTTTCATTCTAATGTGAATCTAATAATACCAACAATGTCCATAATCAGTTATTTCTTTGCAAGCTCATTGTGAAATCATGGAACATAAATATACATCTCATTAATGCGCTGAATGATTTTCTGTCAGTCACTGGAATTTGATTTCTTCATGTGGGTCCTTGTGGCGATGATGATGCAGTCCAATCAATGATTTACCTGTCAGTACAGGCACCTTTATGTTTACTCTGGGTTTGTCTGTAGACAGCCAGCTTGAAGACAAGCTGGACCATAACTAAAAGGCAACAATGTGTCATTTTTAACTCAGTCTGGTCCAAATGACCTTCAGTCTGCCGGTGCGTCGTCTATCAGACTTCACAGAGCCTTACGTTGGTAATCCTGAATGAGGTACCCTGTTGAGTTTTTAACCACCAGTAGTGTTGTAGAGCTACATGGTTCCCATTGTGTCTGTGCACATGCAAGACGATGCACACAGGAAAACATGCCATTTGGATATATGATACATTTAATGTTAATAAGCTTTGAATAAACCAGCTTTTAATCAAGCATGGACACTCCATGAATAGACTCAAAGCACATCATTAGCAGCACCTTTAGCAAATCACAAGAGGCATTCAGGCAAATTCTTCAGTGTAGGAAGTACTAAGAGCCTTACGCAAGAAATGAAATTAATGACACACTACAAGTATATCATTAAAATTATCATGCCTGAGAGAACAATGTACCACCTAACATGATATCTCATGGGGAAACAAAATGGAGTGTCATGGTGCAACATCATACTACAGTAATGATTTGCAGTGAGTAAAAGTAGAGGGCTTAATAGGTCTTGATGAAAAACTGGTTGGGAAGACGCAGTCAACACAGGTTGTATGTTTTCCGGCAAGAACTGCTGGTGAGATTTGAACTGTCAGTTTTAATATCTGTCAACAGTAGTACGCTAACTTATGTTAGCCTCAAGGGCAAGAACGTTTACTGTTGCTTAGCAACACTGAAAGCTGCTCCAGGACTAACTAACTTTCGTCTCATTGTGGACTTGTCTCTCATTGGCTACTGTAGTCCCATTTGTAAAGTAGTGACATAATCATGCAGCCTTAATATCTACATGTTTGAAATGATCAAGGCAGTCCTGAAGAGTCTACAAGGATTACCAGATATTCTGGGCTGAACATGGGTCCTGACCAAGATCCCAAATATGATTTCTCCTCCAATTGTCAGGAAGGGAGAACTGGGGATAAATTGGCCCTGTAGTCTGAGCCCCACTATAGATATATGACATGCTGTCAGTTTACAAACCCATTAGATCTCTCCATTCACAAAGTCGAAATCTCCGCCATGTGTCTAGAACACTTTCAAAGTCTGGTGACTCTGTATTTACTGTATGCACCTAGAGAATGTAACTCTTTGCCTGCTGAACTAAGACTTGCACCAACACTGTATTCAGTCCAAAACACACTAAAGACTAATGTGTTTTTATATAAAGCACTTCGAACTCCTTTTGTATGAGATGGTGTTATACATATGAATTTGAACTTAACTGGACTGAATTGAATATCTAGAGATATTTGAGAAGTCAATTAGCAGTTGTTAGCACTATGTCAACATGAATACCACTGAGTCCACTGTACTGTGGCACAGTGTGGAAATGGACACCGAGATAATAATCATCACATCTGTCCCACTGTTGTCTTTTCAGTGTTTTTTTCCCTACTTTTTGGTAATGTGAGATCCACTCAGTCGATGTGAAAGGTCTGAGTTACCCTGAAAAGGATGAAGTTGACAGTTAAATTATGAAGACAGCAATGTTCTCTGTCAGAATTGAAAGTGTGCTCTCAGACGATGGAGGCGCTCTGTTGCACTGTAATCTCAGACTAAACGATAATCTAAAGATCCACCTCTTAAGCACAAGCATGAGCATGAGTATTGACAGGCATCTTACAGTGTATTGGCTACTCTGCTGGGAAATGTAATTGAAGACAGGTGATATTGCTGTCCTGAGATTTGCTGAGTGTTTGCTCTTGGAGCCCTCCATCAACGCTCTGCAGTCCCATGTGAACACTGTATACCTGATTTACATGGATACTCTGCAGGAAAATGCCTTGAACAGCATAAAAAGAAAGGAAGCGAGGAAAGAAGACAGACATGAAGCCATCTGTCTGCCTCTGGTCAGCTAAACTATGCATCAGGTCCAGTATTATACATTCGCTGACCAGAAAACAAACACCTTTATAATGAAATTCAATGCAACTTTACATACTTACCTACTTAGAGAAATAAAAATAATGGAAACACTTGAGAACACAATGCAATCCAATGAAACAACACCACAACCTGCAGAGAGTTACAATAAAAGCAAATAACATGTTATTATACTTATAAAACTGTTGTACTATAGTACAAGCTATAAGCTCTATAGAGCTTATAGGGCAACATATTTGCAATTATTGAAGTTATCACTGTCAGACAGCGTACCCACTACAAGGATTCACAAGAAGCAAGTGCTCCAAATGAAATGACAAAATGCAGAGTTTGTTACTGCGCTTTAGATCAATGATTACGCATAATAACCCTTTGGTTAACGAATGACCTAGGTCATAGTTTTAAGAAATCAGAAT
The DNA here is from genome assembly GCF_027409825.1 of Scomber japonicus. Classification (NCBI taxonomy): domain Eukaryota; kingdom Metazoa; phylum Chordata; class Actinopteri; order Scombriformes; family Scombridae; genus Scomber; species Scomber japonicus. Next base: position 5,568,852 of record NC_070578.1, read on the forward strand.
TGATTGTCCGTAAGAAACTGGAAACAAAGAGTGATCTCCTATGTTAAAATCTAACATTTTTCATAAATATATGTTGTTTCTAGACATTTGCTGAAATAACTAATAATGCTGATGATGATGGTTTTTTTGGAAAAAGACGGGCCAAATGCTAGAACCACTCGTATGCACAGATTTGTTCTTAAATCATGTGCACGAGTGATTCACGAGGATTTGCCTCATTCACCAATTACTCCCTGTGGAAGGTAGTCAATTACACTACTAGTTACATTACTTTTGGGTTACTCATTAGAAACACTTGAGATGTTGTGTAAAAATAATATACTAACAAATAAAATCAGTCTTGACCATCATAACACCATGTTGTACAAATAATAATTACCTCACAATCACAGACTGGCCTTCCTAACACCATTACATTGCATATGAACTGCATTTCACAGGCCAGACACGCTCAAACAAACTCACTTGAGTTGTTTGCTCACCAAACCACAGCTTTATAGTAGACTAGTCCTGTTTATTTGACGTTTATCACTAAAGAAGTGGTTAAACCTCTCTTAAATCGTTTGACAGCCCGTTTCTCCTCAGAGTCAGCACAGACTGGCCAGGCTGAAGAGCCTCTCCACTGGCACATGGCTTTTCCATCTAGCATAACACCTGTTCAGATAGCTCACCAAAGTGTTCAGACGGAGATTCCACTGTACATACAAACTACACACAAGCTCTGGCTGCTTGGTTGGGGTCTGCATACACTCAGCTAGAGCATCACTGTGGGTCCCTGAGTGTTTTCTTGCTAGCTTTGTGTTAGCATGAGAGGTCAGGCAGTTGTTGTACAAGCGTTTTATCCTCCCAATTTAACATTATAATTGAAGAACTCATGTAACGCAAGTAACATCATATTTGTTTTTTGTAACTGTAATGTGATTACTGACTGTAGACACTGTAACGTGTTACATTACTGCGTTACAGATAAATGTAATGTGATTACAGTAACGCATTACACACAACACTGCTGAGGACTGAAATCGTTCAGATTGTGCAACCGAACTAACTGACAAGGGACTTAATGATAAACAAAACAGGGGTTTTAAAAAAAAAAATAGTTATAATAGATAGTTAAATGCCAATATCTCTATTACACACTGTATTTACATCATTAAATGTATATGTAGGTTATATTCATATATGGTTAAAGTTGTCTAAAGTGCACATATTGCCTTGTCATATACACTTAAAACACCTACACCCATACTTGTGCATATTAATAATGTACCAAGCTAAAACTGTGTCCATGTAAAATATTTATATTCACCCTAACATGAAATCTACATACTGTACAGGGCATACAGTAGAAGTCAGCAGTATTGCTGAAATAGTGGCAAGGATATTAACCAAGACAGTCAGATGAGATAAGTGGCTGAGGAGACAGATATTTGGAGATGTGTCGCATTCTTTATCTGTGATCTCTTGAATAACTGTGAGAATCTTTCTGTAACACCAAAATGAATGAAGGCATACTGCACCCTGTAAAGATTATGTGCATACATTTAAAATCCAGTCCCTGCGTATTAACTGAGGTGCATTTTAGGAATATCATTTCACAGATTTAATTGCAGTAGCTTTAATAATTCAGTTCAATAATCTTGATCTGAAACTAATTTGACTGCAGCAAGCAATTAGTTTCAGACAGTGTCATATATTGTATTTGTGAGACTCTATCCTTTTGACTGTCTGAGTGATTCAATTTGGTGCTCTTAAAAGCATCTATTTTTATTTAAAACTTCAAAATGTGGACATCTGACTTTAGTATGTCAAGTAAAATCTTAGTCTGTAAATAAATACATTCATATTTAGTGTTAATGAAAATGAGATTGTTATAGGTCTCAACAGTGTTAGTCAGTATAAGTCATACAAACACAATATCTACCTGGATATCTTGTCAATTATTACTACTATTATTATTACTATTATTAACCACCTACAGCCTAATATCTAACCATAACACTTAAAGTTTAACCATATCAACATAAAACTGTAGTATTAGGGACTTACCATTGATGATCACACTGCCAACAGCCAAACAGCAGCATGCTACACAAGGACAACGGGTTTTGTACAACCCACTGCAGTTTGTAGGCCAGATAGTTAATTAGCTGCTCAGCCGCAGAACATTATTCAGCTTGTAAACAAACCTCTGTCTGGTTAGCTGCTGATGTGGTCCTTACAATTCAATACAACTACTAACATACCTGCCAGCTGCCATCAATCAAACCCTGACACACCCCTCAGGCAGCTCCGAGCTAAATGGACATTTCGGATATTTCCTATGGATGTATTAACTGGGTATGTTGTGCTCAGCTTTGCTGCCAATTTCCACTTGCAGTATTGCTTCCATAGACCACCATTATAAGAGACCATTGCCTTCTCTCATCTCTCATGAATGAATAGGTTTCATGGGCAGTGGTGGCCTAAAGGTTATAGAAGGAGGGTTGCCGGTTCAGTCGCCGGATTGGCAGGCTGAATTTGGGTGGTGAAAGTGAAGTGAAAAGTGCCTCCCTCATTACCACTCCTGAGGTTCCCTTGAGCAAGGCTCCTAACATTACCTGCTCTAGTGGAGCAGGCAGGTCAGACAGTGGTTGTACTGGGAAGCTTCCAGGTGTAAATGTGTGTAACTGTGTGAACATTGCTCTCAGTGAATTTCCCCTGAGTAAATAAAGGTTAAAAAAAAAGATCATTATACTGAGATGTGATATACACCTACGATATGAATATGCCGAACCCAATATGATAAATCACAGCTACATTTTATCTTCTGCTACTACATATTTCTCTTTGCCCAACCTTGGTGTGTGGCTAATATGTGAGGATCTGTAGTACTGGTTGCACTTTTTTGTTTTGATATATTGTACTTGTAAATGTTCTATTGTGAAATTCAATAAACATCTTTAAACTAAAAAATAAATGACAGGTAATGAACAATTTTTCTGACATTTTTATTCTTTATTTTTAAGATTTTAATTGTTCAATTATGTTTTTTGTTCATGTCAGTTAGAGCCAACATTGGTGGAACAACATAAAATTTAGTCTTAATTAAGTTTTTTATAGCAGTAAACTGAATGTCTTGGGCTTTGGACTGTTAGTTGCACAAAACATTATCGATTATGAATACTGTACATAGTAGAATAATTGTCAAATCAGCGCGAACAGTAAGAATTTGAAATGATCAAAACTATCGGAATGGTTCGTGTAACCGCTCACTAGAACAAACAGCTGAATGAATGCAGCAAAAACAAACAGACCTGACACAGAGCAAACGTTTCCTCCATTCACATTATTCATTCTCCATCCATCTTTAGGTAAAGAATAGGTAAGTAGGTTTTTTGCGAGGGATGTTAGATCCGCACTAAAGTATCATTGCCTTTTCATGTGATTTCACTTTAGATAATAATGTGTTAGATCTTCAAAGCCTCAGCACTCATCTGCAGCCTCATACCTAGCCTTGCAACTTCCTCTGAGGCAAATGTATTATTAACATGACAAAAGCACTGTGGCCTCTCGCTGCCCTGCCATTCATTAGCATTTATATAGACGCTGGACGCCACGGCAGACTGCTGTACAGCTTAATTCAGAGCAGCATGCTAAGAACTGACAAGGGGAAGGAGAACAGCATGAAACAAAATATTGATGGATGGCAGAGGAAGTGCAGAAGCCGGTATTTGTCTGATGGGGATGTCATGCTGTCCATAGAAGTATTATTTTGTCCCTGATGTAACAACTGATGAGCGCATGGCTTCTCTGCTTTGTGACATAGAGGCAAATCAAATGAGACAGACCCTGTCTAATGTATAAGCTAACAGTAGTATTATCTATACACATCCTCAATAATGTAGAGGATTCATGCCGGCGGTGGTGGTGTTTGGGTTTACGAGAAAGAGATTTGAGTTCCTCTGCTGAGATGTACAATTAAAACAAAGGGAACCTGTTTCCCCAAAAGCAAGACAGATGCTGAAAACATCTGGACAGCTTGTGTTAAAAAAATTAGACAAATAGGGGTCTGGAACTCTGAAAATGTGGTTAGAATAAAACACACACATGAGTTAAAGGGTAAGTTCTGGTGATATTCTGTGTTTTTCTTATTTTCACAAGCATCAATCAATTGAAGTACTGTGTGTATTCAAGTCTGATATCTGTCCAAAAACACACTGGTATGTACTGTGTCACATGTCCTTCTTTGCCTTGGACACACACACTGTAGTTTATTTAAAACTTATTCCATACACACTGTTCTGCTGCCGATAATACACACTAGAGCACCACATTTCAATTATTTCTACAGTTGAAAATAGTCCTCCAAAAAATGCACCATTTCCTTCTGCTCGAGTAAGGTTTGTTGAAAAGCACAGCGTCCTGCTGTTTCAGGAAATGACTGAGCCTTTTTAGAAATGAAAATGCTGTATACTTGAGTTGTTTTTGAGATTTGAGTCGTCAGTTGTAACAAAAGGGCTTGGAGCTGAGTGCCACAGGCGCGGTAGGGGAGGTAGAAATTATTGATGGACTAATACATTGTTGGTTTGGATCTTTTCATGGAATTTGTTGATAATAATAACAGTTTACAGCCATGCTATAGGCTGTACTTAGGCAGCTGCTTTGAGCTAAATGCTAACGTCAGAATGCTAACATGCTGGGAGTGATTCGCCTTGGGGATGGTGGCGATTTCCCCCCCTCTTGTCTATATATCCTTGCCTCATAGAAATTTATGCTGCTTCACCCATAGACCATTCTAAATATATATAATAAAAATAGGCTATTAAAAAAATCTAAAGCCTGCAATGTGAGAACAGTATACAGTGCAAACAACAATAAAATCAGAAATGGACTTTCACTGTCAGTGCTTATGTGACAATAGAGACGACACGGCGTGTAGGCTACGTTATGATGCAGTAAATAGACCTGGGGTGGCCTCCATGTTTTTTTACAGTCTATGTTGATTCTTTCCCTGTTCAGAGATTTGTAGAGCTGTGGGTAAATGACCGTCCACAGGAAAGCAGAAATAGTACACATAAGTCTGTCATATAAGTTGTTTTCTGAATCTGACAAATAGGCATATACTGATGATATCACATTGTGATTATGTTCTGTTTAATATTGAAGTTTGCAACACACAGCACATAGAATTGAATTAAACAATTACTTGAAACATATGACCCTAACCCTTGAAACATTGACATTAAGCCTAACCCTAACCCTTGAAACAATGACCCTAACCCTTGAAACATTGACATTAAGCCTAACCCTAACCCTTGAAACAATGACCTTAACCCTAACCCTAACCCATGAACTGAACATCACATCACTGACTCACATCAAAATATCATGCTATTTGATAAATTACATTTTTAAAAATGGATTAAAATATTATGGTCAAGTTCCATTATTGTTTTTATCAAACTTCATAGTTATTTCATAAATGTAATTGTAACTACCTGCAAGAAGTAGCCTATTAGGCTTTATAGTCTATGTAGGCCCATTGTAGTGGAACATGCTGCAAAAAGTTAACTGTTATCTGTTACGATGGCCTAACAGCAATGCCATTCTGTGATGCCATCATTTTGTTTTGTTGGGTATTTTTAGTATAATAGTAAAATAATGATTATACAGATATCTAGTTCACCCCCATAGTGAATGATTATACAACTTAACACATGCGGGAAAAAAACTCCCAAAGCACTGTGCTACATGGTACTACCCTACTATATGGTAAATATGATGTTAGGGTTAGGGTTAGGGTTAATATTTTACTTGATTTTATTATGTTAGCGTCAACATTTGCTAATTAGCACTAAACATCAAGTGGAGCTAAGGCTGGTGGGAATGTAATTAGTTTTGTAAGGATTACATCATACTCCAAAGTGTTGGACAAAGTAGAAATGTGATCTGCTAGATGAAAAGACAGAGAATCAGCAAAGTCAGCATGAATCATTATCAGGGGACATGAATTTCTGTAGTGGCAAACTTAGTGAACAACATTACAATCCCTAGAGAAGGGATGTCCAAACTATTTCATAAAGGGTCATAATGTGGCTGCAGGTTTTCATTTCAACCAAGCAGGAGCACACCAGGCTCGACTCATTTACTCAAATGATTTCAGTCTTCAGACAGCCGATTGTTCGAATTGTGTAATCTTAAATGGTTGGAACAAAAACCTGCAGGCCTTTTTTGGAATAGTTTGAACATGCCAGCCCTAGAGAAATTTTAAATAATGGCACCACTTTCTAAGAACTAGAGATCCGAGTTGGAGTTTCTACTGAAGATGTACAATTAAAGCAAGAAGATCTATTTTCCCAACAGCAAAACAGATGCTGCATAAATCTGGCCAAGGTTAGCTGATTATGAAACAAACAGAAACACACACACATATATAGAACACATCAGAATACCATCAGTGAGTACCCATTCCATGCTACATACTGTACTTATTATATGTGTTTTGTAATATATAATAGACTTCACCATTTTTTGCTCAGAAATAATTCAAAACGTACACTGACATCAGTCAAACTGCAACGGCTGGTTTTCTGTTTAGTTTCCTGGATATCGTTAGACCTGCTTTATACCACAACAACACAATTATTTTCATTTTTTGCAGCTGTGAGCACCACTGTCATTTCCATAATGCGTCACATTGTGGTGTAATACTGAATATCAAAAGCACACTCTAGATGAAGTGTTAGTTTACGCTTTCATCCTAAAATTGAACATTTATATATTCAAATTTCCTGAAAAAAGCTCTTTTTGGGTCTCTGGTGGCTGAGTGGTTAAGACACACACCACTTAATTGCAATGCCCCTTCTTGTTTCCAGCTAAGGACTTTCTAGGGAGTCTCTACAAGTTCCTGCATTTCTTGTTTGTATCTCTACCTTCACAATCAAATAAGAGAAATATGCCAGAAAACGACCAAGTGATTGTGAAGCACTATATTTAACAGGGCTGGGTATCGGTACTCATTACCTTTAAGGTATTGACCAAAATAAATTGATTGCAAGTAGTATGGAAACGTCTCCCGTCAAACGATATCTCTAAACGATCCTTTTTGCACCCAGAGCTAGAAAATCTGACTATTTGTATGGACTTGCTCACAGCCAATCAATGCAAGCATTCTTTGATTTAATGCAACATGTGATTGGCCCATTGCCACAGCAGCTACAACCCATCTGTGGTGGCACTTTTTGCAATTTAATGCTACTATTCACATGATGAGTATCGAATGAAGTACTCAGTTGGTATCAGTATCACTTTAGGGGTGCTTTGATTGGTACTGGCATTGTCATTTTTTTAATGATACCCAGCCCTAATATTAATGTTCTACTGTTTTATTTGATTGTCCAAATTCTGAATGTGAAATGTATGTACTGTAAAGTGACCTCAAGGTTTCTCACAATGGACAAAAAAACCATGTACAAAACAATTCCTTAATGCGATAACTGCTGTGTGACTCTGCGCCTGTCAGTGATGTGAATTGACGTTAATTCATTGTCCAACATCTCAATTTACTGTGGAGTTAACTACTGAGTGTGTATTATATAATAGGAGAAATGAATGAATGAGTGAACAAGGGACACTGTATCCTGCATTTTTGCAGAGTGATGGCTGTGAATGTCTTTAAGGATTAAAACTTTTTGGACAAGAGGACATAAAGTTCATGAACTGTGAAGGCAGTATATGAGGATATGAAGGGGTCAGCAGCAGGGGAAAAAAAGCTAAGGATAGAAGGTTTTGAAGAGAAACTACAACAGCTACATTTGCATATGCAGATATTACAGTGTTAAATTCAATTTTGGGCCTGGGCCAATGGACTTTGTTGGCCAGGCATGATTCAGCAGTGATATGTGAATATATGTTTTAATCCCCTAGGTATGCTGGCTAGTATATGAACACAGCTTTTCTAAACATATGCACTGGTAAAAGGCAATTATATCACATACAGTATGTGTCCTTTATCAAATAGCATCTGTATTACATTAATTAGATTTTATTTAACAAAACACTCATGATGTCTAGATACTGTCCGCTACAGTAAAGTGTCCTGCAGGTGTAGGGGAGGTGTCGGAGTAAGCTTCATTCACTCAGCAGCAGTAAGTGGAGGGCAAGGCACTGCTGTTTTGACTGACATTAATAATGTACCACTGCTTCTTCATGGACAAATGTAACACTTTTGCTCCATCTGTGGCACATTTGGATTAAACAGACTAAATTGTCACAGAGTTGGATTCAATGGTTTATTGGCACCATTCAGCATTGTATTTAAGCGGGTGGTCGCTCCTTGGATGGACATTTCTGTCTCTTCCTGTAACCTGGTTTCCATGCTGGCTGCTCGTGTGTCTCATGATCTGGTCTCTCAGGAATTGTAAGATGTGTATTTTTACAGTCTTCCTGTTGCGCAGGTTCATAGTGTGCGTCATTGGCTTTATATTTGAATCTGCCCTCCTGCTTTTCAGCGTTAGTCTGCTTGTCTCCTGCCGATAGACCATGAGTGATGTAACCTCACTTAAAGCCCTTGTTTAGTGCTGCTGAGTAGCTGTGACCTGATGCACCAGGTGGTATGTTACACAAAACCATCTGACAAGTCGTCCATATAGAAACAGTTAAGAAAAGAGCAGGCACTTAAAAAAAAATAGGATGGAGGATCGATTGAATGAATGAATGAAACCTTGCAAGGTAGAGTCCTGCAGATGCTAATTGGACTGAACCACTGATGGTTCATCCAACAATAATAATATTAATAATAATACAATTTGTATTTGTATTTTTGACGTCATGTCTCAGTTCAGTGTTTTTCGAGCCTGTGTGACCTTTAGGTGGTTTAATAAATACATTTCTGTTTCATAATCATTATACATTAAATATGTATCTTACCCAAACAGGCTATATAGGCTCAAATCCCCTCTAGTTTGTCCACTTTGACTAGTTATGTTATTAAATAATCAGTTAATTATACTAATAGAGAGTACACAGTATGGAGGCTGTGTTTGTGATTGGTTTTGAGGTCTGCCTATAAGTGAACCATGTTGAATTAAAGCATAAAATAATGAGCCTAACTCAAAAATACTCTTTTTTACAATTTAGATAGATGACTAAACATTAAGCAAAATACAAACTATGCTCACAAGGCATGTATGGTAACACATCTCAGATACTGATGAGAAAATCTAAGCTGACCAACTTTGTCCTTACATTGCATAGACTGCTTATACTTGCTTAACCATGGGTTGAGCCACTGTCAATATACAATATGTCAGTCATATTGACATATTGTGATAGATGGACTGGCAAAACGTATGCTAGACTCAACTCTTATACTTGTTTTTTTACTGTGTTACAGAGACTGTCCTCCCAAGAAAAACAGCATCAGTGGTTTCAGGAAATGCTCCCAAAACAACATGAGGTCTTCCAAACAACAAAGACCTCTAGCAGCTGTGGGAATAATTACTCTTGTCCATCAGAGGCAATAGAGGAAATAATACGATAACCATAAGAGAGGAGATCAGGGTGGTTGGATGTGCTACAGTAGCAAAATGTTGTACCCTGACCCTAACCGAGTCATTGTTGTGCCTAAATCTAAGCTAACCAAACCAAACCAAACCTTAACCACAGTTGTATCAGATCAGGAACTGTATATCCTCACTACATAACTAACACACTACTTCTTGCATTGGCATTGAATGTTGGCAGTTGCATGAATCATGAGCTATGGGATCATCATATAATGAACCTCATTTCTTGGAATACTGGATTGCTTGGATATCTTTTTTTTAATGGTGAAAAAACACCCCACACATATAATGGAAGCTACAGGTCATGGTTACCAAAGCTTTTTACATAGTGAATCTATAAGAGATGATATTTTGCTGCAGACAGTGTAGACAGGATATGATGCTGATGTGGTTTCATAGTGGCTCTACAGACTCCTGTGGAAACCTACCTTACATACAGGTTTACTGCACTGTGCTGGTCTGTTTATGTGACTGGCTGCATACAGAGCTGTTGAAGCCTTTCAAATTCTCATCAACCTGCCTGGTTTCCAAATATTTCCTATGGATTTATTTGATGGTTTGTTCAGTTCATCAGTTGCTTTCTTCAATCATTTGTATTGGACCCATGTTGATTATTCTTCTATTTGGGTCGCATTCTGTCTAAATTTGTGAAAGTAGATTAGCGAATAACCAAGTTGCAGCACCAGAAATTACTTCTTATCCATCAAAATGATGGATGGCATTTGGCATTATTTATTCAAGGCTTTTAAAATTAACTCAGATAACTTTTCATAAACTCAGATAACTCAACCCCTCCATAAAAACATGCACCCACCTTCAAAAACATGCACTGGTCAAACCCTAATTAGTAGTTGAGCCCAGAGGCTTTTGGGCCAGTATGTAGTTGAGCAGGGACAGATATATGTGGAAGGTTAACTGAATGAAAATGCATCCTGTGATTTCGATGACTCAACCCTCCAGAGCAATGGAAATATTGTAGCTGGATGAGATGTTGATAACAGTAATTCAGATAAAGCAAGAACACATGCTTTCTATGGAACCTTTCATAATGATGCACACGGCACTGTTTCATTATGTCAGGAGCTGGGTCTCATACTGAGAGGAATTCACTGCAGGGGCCCTTCGATAGCTGATCAACATAGCTGCGTGACATTTTGGCTATTCAGTTGTGTCAATTATGGACGGATGCGCACACGCAAACACATGCAAATCCACTCCACCATGGAAAGTGCCACACTTCTTGTATCCACATTGCTCCACAGGAATGAATCATTCATGGCCACACAAGGAAGAAATTCTCAGTACATATTGCAGAATTGATTGCCAAATGGACTGTATTTCATTTCAAGCCTCATTAGTCAATAGAGGCCACAAAGCCAGTGCCTAGATCACCTTTGCCATTACTGTTGTTCTGATCTAATACTGACTGATTAGGTGCTGGTACTCTGCTCCTTGCGCTGACATGGTTTCAAAGCCTGCAAGATCAGTATCACTTAAGTGCATACCCGAAATGAGACATTGCAGATGGACTGCGACCTGACAGGGCTATGATTCAAGAGTCAATGGAAGATGTGTTTTTGGGCAAGGTTTATTTATTGGATTGTAATATATTAACATGATATCCAGCAAGTCCTCCAAATTAAATAACCACAAATGTAATTTGTACTTGCACTCCAAAATGACCCATTGGAGCACAATATGCCACTTTCCAAAACTGTTAAAAATCACTGTTACAAAATAATGATGTTTTATACTGTGATTAAGGTCTGGTTAGGTTTAGGCATGAAAACCACTTAGTTAGGGTTTGCATTACAATGTTAGTTCATTTAAAAGGTGGTTACTACTTCCTTAAAGTTACGTAATCTATTAGTCAATCAATCAATCAGTCAATCTGCAAATCTGTCTGGCAAAAGTAAACACCATATCACTTTTTTCTTCATGTCCCAATTCACAGTTGGAAACAGGATGCAAACAATGGTTGACACAACAAGTAAACAATGGTCTCCTGCAGCTAAGTCAACTTTATGCCATCTAACTAATTATCTGTCCATACACCCAACCCCCCTGCTCCTATTAAGGACGTCACCTTATATAGACATCATCTCAAGTGTATCATTTCTTTGGTTCATAATTACTATGGCCACTAGATGGCATCTGTCACTCAAACGTACCTGTACGTTGTTTTTGGGGACTTAATTTAACAACCTATAGAGTTATTTCCCTTTGGAGGACAGGTTTAAATAATGGAGTTCAAACTCGTCTATCTTCAATGAGAGAGCAAGAATAAAGAGGAAGAATTGTAGATTGCTGGAAAATGAGCAATGCCACAATTTCAAACATAGGGACCACGTATAGCAAGCAGCTTTAAAGACATTTTAGGAAAATACAGGTTAGAAGACTGATTTATCTGTGCACTTGGTTCAGAGATGTGTCCTTTGTTAAGCTGAGCCCAGCATGGACTGGATGCAAGAGAAACCTGTAAATTCAGCTCCATCAAAAGTGAAAGAAAGACACCTTTAACATATTTAAAAGTCATGTTTAAAGCTGCATCAACTGACTATTTATTGGCCACCTAAGCGCAGCTGCAAAACAACACTGACATATTATCACTTTAAAGAATTGTTATGGTGAACCTGACAGCAAACAGTTGATTATTCACATATCTGGAAGACAAGGAGCGACTAAGTATCAATCAACAATGTGCTAAAAGAAGCTAAAGTCGGTAATAATTCCCCCACATTATAATTGTTAGGGGAAAAAAATACTGGATGCTGCTTTAAACCAGGACCTCTGAAATTAGCAAAAGGACATGAAAGTAAATTAAAGCTGCAAGCATCCCTGTGCTGTTTTATGGCGAAACATTGAAATTGGCTGCATTGCCATGCCTGTCGCATACTGTATAACGGAGGCAAAAGATTTAATCTCCAAGGTCTTAAGATGAGACTGAACAAATTTGAAGTCAGTCGGGTATATCTTTAGGTTTGGTTTGTTAAAGTATGCGGCGTGAAAATGGGAAAAAATTGCGCAAAAATCAAACATTTGAATCAAAATAGCTGATTTCCAGTTAGAGTTAGGGTATGACTCCTAGAGATTTTCTTGTGTGTCTTTACATAATACATGACTACTGAATTTCGTTCTTCTACATCAATCTAGAGTGAGGGGCTCAATTTTCTTAACCTTCCAGGGGGCGCTGTTGAGCCATTTTGCCATGCCCATTTCTGCAACCCATAAAATATCAGATTTTTCATCATTGTTTGCTTTGGAAGAAGACCCCTTCAGGTCCAAAAGGGCCTTCTATATAATACTGTAACCAGTTGGTGAATAAGGGAACATGTTGTGTTTGTTTCCTTTAGTTCCAATCAGTTAAAGAACTGTACCATTACTACTATAGCTACTGTACCAGCTGTAGGCAACTGTATAAACTTCTGTGAAAATACAAAAGATTTGATGGTAAACAAGCATATTCCCAAAATGTTGGACTATTCTTTTAAAAACCTAAATAGTGCCTAACCTGTTTGATTTATAATATACATTTTGTAGATATAAATGGATTCTAATACCTTTTTGGTTTCTTTCAGGCTGTAAGGTGAGTCGTCTATATACTTTGGCAGCAACACAGCCTCAATGCAACTGCCGTTCTCCTCTCCAGTCTGAATCTCTGCAGGCATCATTGCTGCCACAATGCCACACATCTGCAGCTCATATAACAATCCTCTGGCTCCTCCTGCCACCTGCACAGCATTGATTAAAAAAAACCTCTAGATCAAGACAGCAGTGCCCCTACCTTAACCCTGCTGCCCCTCAACCATAGTTACAAAACACTGGCTGACTAACTGCTGCAGTTACTGATAACAGTGTCACCTGGGTCCATCCCATCAATACTAGACAGGAAAGGCTGTTACACTGTTAGACATTTACTAGCAGGGTGTCAGGAGGAAATAGGTTTCAGCCGTGTTACATAGATTAATAATCATCCATGATGAGGTGAACATGAGGTTCCTAGTGAATAGAGAGAGACGGCAGCGATATCACAAGCTTGTATGAATAGTTTCTATAGATTTCAGTCCTCCTTATTAAAACCACATAATGTGATGTTCCCCTACAGCTTTTTTTAGGACCTGCATTGTTACAATGTATTTTCAGCTACCATTATTGATCACAGACATGGCCAAACTGAGTGTTGAGGATCATTATTTTAATGCATTATTCAATATTCGTGTACAAATGGATATAATCACTGTCTGATGTAGAGGGAATTCTTTGTAGTGATGAACCCACTGAACATTTTCATCTGGCTCAGCTTTTAACCCATAGACTGTAAAAAAAAAATGGATTTCCTTAAGGTAATTGTGGGTGGCACCAGGGTGGCAAAGAGGTGGAGCATGGATGGATTTGATGAAGCCTAGTTGCTGAAACACGCCCACTTAGCTCAAAGCTGGCTCGAGGCTACTGAGCTGGATAACAAGCTGCATTGGCTTATCATATATATAATTAATTAATTAATTATAAGTATTATTACAATTCCCCACACTGCTATTGTGGTTTTGACACTGACAGAAGTACTGACTGAAACGTATTCATACTGCTATCAAAAGCACTGTATGAGATTATTATCTTCACTGTTGAGAAAGAAAGGCACTTTTATATTAGTTACAAGTTGTTTCCTCCTTTCAGTATATTGGTCCTTGTACAGGTCATGGCCACCTATGATGATCTGTAAGTAGACTCTTAACTACTTGACTCTAGACAGCTGATATTATATTACATTATATTGTCTGTCTTTAAAGGACAAAAAAATGCATTTTAAGACTGACATATTTTAAGGAGTTCATCCCATGTTCCATTTTATCCCACAGATGTGGCATATTAGTATTGTCAACATAGAAAAACTGATCCATTTATAGATTACCTTATAGTTTTCATTACCTGAAGCATTTATCACAATTATTTGTTTCACTCCAATCAGGGGTGAGTTTAGACCCTTTTTAGGGTTGCTCAAGCTACAGGTCTAATGTACTTTAGATAGTTCTGTCATTAATATTGTATTTCCCTCAGGGTTCATTATATCTTAAGGTCCTCTCTGTAGAAATATGTTTATTCTGTTTACTATAGTAGACCACTCTTCTATGTATTAATATTTCTTGTTGTAATTTACGTTATGTAGTGAAATTAGTAGTTTAGCAGATGGTTTGAACACTTGCAGGCCATTGAATGTCACATTCTCATTAGAAGCTGATCCCCCCTAAAGGTCTGATCCTAGAATCGCCCCTGACTCCCATAGTCACAGTGTGGACTATATGTGACAGCTATTTCCAGGAATGATGCCCAGAGACCTGCAGAGACCTTGAGAAGCAATCTAAGCATACCAGATATCAGTGTTCATTGGTTTAGCTGGGGAGGACTGCAGTTGAAGGGCCTTCACAGGAGAACAGCCCTGGAGGTCCTTATCATCCACTGTGACAGCAACAACATGGGGGAGGTCAGCAGTGCCAAGATGGTCAACATCATGAAAGAGGGCTTGCACCAGCTTCACCTTCAGGTCCATCAAGGTCAAAAGGTGCCAATTGATAAGGCCAGGAAATGTATCATCAGTGTTGTGGCTACATTTGTTCATAACTTGAATGGTGCCATAAGTTAGCACCTTCACATTTGCTATAACAGTTCTGGACTACTTTTGAAAAACTGAGTTTCATACCAAGGGGAACTTATATTTTAAGTACATTAGCTAATTACCCGAAAGACCACCTCCAAATTCCTTGAACTGCTTACAGTTGGCAGTGTGACTGCTTCTGAATTTGGCATTTTAGGCCAGTTTTGTTACATTACCCTGACTGTCATGGCTGATGTTGACTTTGTTTTCTATATTCATCATAAAAATAACATCTGTAGCTACAGTACTCTTTTCACCTCTAATCCTCCTCATCACTCCTCCACCTACAATCCCACCACTTTTGCCCCTAACCACTCCATGGACTCTCTGGGTGGGCCCATGCTGGGCATAGCTGTTACACAGGCCCCGTCTGTTGATTATATTTGAATAAGTGTAGATAAGGTCCACCTTTTTGTGTTTTATGTAATTTATTTAAAACAGTTCTTTGAGAGTTAATCTATGATAACTTCTGTTTCTAATTTAAATACATTATTTTCATATTTGCACTCATTTTCTCTTTAAAACTGACTGAAATTGTTTGATTTCACACTCAAATCAGTCAATTAAAACGACAAGCAAATCATACAATACAGATAAAACATAAAGCATTAATGCTCATTTCTTTAGCCAAGGGTTAGAAGTCTAGTTTAAGTCTTCTGTCCTTTCTCAAGACATTGTCTTGAAATGTCATGGGAAAGGTCAGAAGAACAGAACATAATTAACTAATAATTATGCAGACTGTTTCTGTTAATGCAGTAGTATTTCCACTGTCTACTTAAAGATAACTAAGGAGCCTGACACGCAGCAAGAGAGATTTCTATTCTCTTGTACTCAGACAGATTGTCAACATCTGGAGGCTCATAGAGGGTGTTATCCTCAGGCACAAACACTTTCAGGTGCTGTTGAATCAAGGATGGTTGTGTTGTCATGAAGGAGACAGTTGCCTGTGCCCTTTTTCACCTTGAGCCTTACAAGGAGGCACTTTTATGCCCCTGAGAACTGCCTTTCATTGGGGTGGTTGTAAAGCGCCACATGCTCTGATTACCAAGAAGAGCTGCTCCAAGTGGTCCTGACTGAGTTTGTAGGTCAGAAGATGTTCTACCATCTATCTTCATAGATGCCCATTACACTTCTGCAACAAGGAATGAAACCACAATGTTTTTTTTGTTTGTTTGTTTCTCTGTGTGGAAATCACATATACAAGTCTGTTGTCTCTTCCTTTCACTTTGAGTTACCACCTTAACATCGCATGTCTATAATGTCCAGTTTGGCACCAAGCTCCCTGACCATTGCAAAATTCCAGGAGGGTCCGTCACACGTCATGAAGACAACTCTGAGTACAAATACATGATGCCTAACAAGGCTGTCGTGGATGATGTTTGCTCTCTCCCCTCATGTCATGCTGCTGATAAAGAAGTAAGCAATTGGGATGTTCCAAGATTCATTGATGGCAACAACAGTGAGAACTAATGCTTGTGTTGCCATATTTTCATGTCACCAGCACCAGTGTCAACATAGCCATGGATCTCCATCAAACTAATTTTGCTTATGTACATTTCATCTGTCATCAATGAGCAAACTGTGTTTATTTACTGCTTTGTTATTCTCAGGAACATGACTTTTTAAAGCTGTGAATGAGGCAACAGTAAATCCAGGATCTCCAGAGATGCCACTGTACCATGTTCATCTGAGGATGAAGTGAAGCCGAGTTAAACTTCTCTGTGATACAGTCATAGGCCTTTGGAGAGTAGAAGTACAGTGTAGTTGTGAATTGCTTCAAATTTTTTAGAAAACACTGACTTTTTCTTCTTTTATATTCTCTGAAAGGTATCTCAGGGAACATCAAGATCGTCAAGAAGGCACATTCAGTTGAAATTAGAGTTTTCTACTAAAGCACTTTTATTTCACCTTTCAAGGAAGAAACTCTTGACTTCAGTCATCGTGTCTGCTGGCTTTGCAAGATCAGCTCTTTGAAAGCTGCACATAGCTTTTCCTCTACTGCAGAAGCCTTCCTTTCAAGTGTTCTCAGAGACTCCAAAACAATGTAACAGTGATCACTCAGACAGCACCTAGGCAGCTATGTTGACATGGTGTATGAGTGACCAGATGCTGAGTCTGCCCATTTTCAACGTAGATTACTTTGTTGAAAGCTTCAACCTAAACCAACATCGTCACACACATTCACTTTCAGAGTAATATCATCACACATGAAATCTTGAGCAAAAAAAGGCCTGTTTAGGTGTGTCTTCCATCATCTTGACATTGCTCTGATGGCAGCAAGACTGTTGGTGCTACTCCCATTGACTGTCACTTACCTCCTCAATAACACTTACCAAGCTTTTTCCTCTTGGCTGATCTTCTTTGCCCCCGTAGAAAGAGAGAATCGTAGGAATGGTAGGATTTGAAGGTAGGATATGAAAAACCCTCTGTACACTGGAATCAGAATCAGCAATCAAGCTTAGTTTTCACTGAAGTCACACATAACGACTTCATCAACAATTAAAACAAATACTTTCAATATCATCTACATTATTAAATGTTACGCTATTTTGCACAATTCTTCCTGTAATACAGATGTTAATGTCAATGCTTCAGGGAACAGTTGATCACAATCCTCAGTTTCTGGAGTGTAATAATCTTAAAATCCCTGTTTTAGTCATAATATTAATTTAATTAATACATTTTGAGATTGTGCATCAATTTTATATTACTGTATAGCCTCAATAACCAGCTCAAACTCAACCAATAAAATTAATGGAGTAATTTCTGGAATCATGCCGAAATGTGACATTAGTATTTTTAAGTAACACAAACTTTATTTCAGTTTCACACAGTTCACTAAGTGTAGTAAACATGTTTATTTCTGCTAAAAAGTTGAACATTTTAACATGGAGGACTATGGGGATTGACTTGCTTTTGAAGCCAGCCTCAAGTGGCCATTTGAGGAACTAGTTGATTTCACCTAGTTGATTTCACCTTGGCTCAATGGAGCTTTTTTGTGCTGTAAGCAGACTTTTGATTCCTCCAATTTTCTTTCATCAGAATCATTTTCAGCCAAAGCAAGCAACTTTATTCAGAAAGAAAGTCCTCTGTGCTGGTGTATCATCAATCATCTGTATACGAGAGAGGCCGTTTTGAAGACGGTTAGGCAGATAATTAAATATGCTCACAGAATTCCGTATTCGTCTTCTGACAACCATCATTCTTTTTAGCTGCCTTTTTAAAGAAGTGTTTTTCACACACCTTGAAGACAACATTTTGGATATGAGGTACTATGTTTTGTGACAGAAAGACTCTAAATCAACACCTACCTTATAATAATCTCAACTCCAAGGTCCACTTATTAGCTTCTTTAGACCTTTCAAGAAGATCTCATGGTCTTAATCAGCAAGGTTAGCTAATTGGCAGTGCTGTGTTTGTGATACAAACCACAGCCTGACAACCATGTGTTGGCAAGAGGCGTGATTGCCTCTTGTGTGGTGATTTAATCCATTTTGTTGACTAGTCATCAGATGTCTGACAAGGAAACAGCAGCTGGCAGGAGCCTACTTGCTCGTGTCTGGCGGTCTGTTTTGGATTCCTCCTGTGGAGCCAGTTTTCCTGCAAATGCATTTCCTTATCAGACACTGAGGAATCAGATCAAAGAGAAGTGAGCTTCAGGGAGGCTTGCTTTCAACCCAACAAGTTACCCACTATGTAAGAGGCGGTTAGCTTGCAGGGAGGCAGCAGTGTGAGGACCTGACAATGCTGTCTGACGTGCCTATGCTGATTACAGCAAGCATGTCGAACTCCACAGGAAGGCCTGATGTTTTGTGACTAAGGTCAGACACAGTTCACAGAAACCCCATAAACACAAGTCTAGCTGTCTGAAGGACAAAAGCGGTGAAAAGAATAACTGCAACATAACATCAAAGAAAAGACACTTTAATAAATGTATTGCTTTGTACTGTCTCTGTACACCCTCCTCATTTCATCAGACTGACATGCTATGTGTTGAATATTAACAGAAATACATTATTATGGGATTTGCTGAGCATGGGGGCTCATTCCTGACTTGGGGAACAGTGTGTGAAACAAAATAATTTAAACTCAACCACATCCCAGAGTCATAAATAGAGCTTTTTCATACTAAATAATTATGGGTGACAACATTGATCCTAGTTGGACCTTCGTAAGATCAAATAATTAAAAAATGTTTACCATACCTACATATATACACATCAACACTGTATAAATATGGCATAGCATCTTCTTGATAGCGATCCAGACCTCTCAATGTTACAATTTGAAAGATGAAGATGTAAAACACTCATTTAGGGATGAAAGAAATTCATGCCCTCTTCTCTTCTTGGGGTTCTAAAAGATGATTGTGTGTTAAGGGTACAGCATTGCAGTTACCTACTATAAGCTACATGGATGCTGATGTTCACCTCCTAAAAATGTATGTACATACAGTAGACATCAGAGTTATAGTTGCTACCTAGATATCACATGGAAGATACAAAGATACCTGGATGGCAAGGACTGTGATTGGTCAGTTTAGGCTGATTATGTTGTCTTCTAAATATTTGTAAAAGAAAGCAGAACTGGTCAAGAGTAAAAGCAAAACAAAGCAACTATTTAAAAAATGCTTAGTTATCACCTCCTTTTCAGAAACACTGTAGAGTACAGTATACTGTACTTTGCAAAGGTTTTAGGCACTAAAAGTGTGGTGTATAAAAGAAAAATAAGTAACAATGCCCAACAATGAAAAGAATGAACTGTACCAGTGCATTTCTGGGATACTATAATGTTCTGTTGCCTGACGCCAAAGGACCTGCTCAAGTGCAGATAACATCACACAAAGTTCAGTAAGAGAGAAATCCTAAATGAAATCAATACTTGTTGTGAGCAACTGTGCCTTTAAACTAACAACTGGGTTGGTTGTTCCTGTATCTTGGTGGAAGTTCCCACAGTTATTCTTCTTCTGTGGATTTAGGTGTCTCAGCTGCTTCTGTCTTTTCATGTAATCCCAGACTAACTCCATGATGTTGAGAACAGGGCTCTGTGGGGGCCAAACCATCTGTTAGCGGACTCTGTGTTCTGCTTGTTGCTGAAGATAGTTCTATATGACTCCGGCTGTAGTTTGGAGTTGTTGACACGCTGCAGAATACATTATAATAATCTAAACATCTAAAGTTCCTCAAACCTTTGCACAGTACTGCTTATAGTATGTACATACACAAGAGCAAGACAGTACCCTAACACACAGGACAACTTACACATCACTCTAAGCCACACATTTTTTTCAATACACATGATATCTTAATCTCGGTAGAACCTCCCAACACTTAAAAAAGGACATACTCAGTCTTTATGAGGAGGCAGAAAAAAAGAGATAATTATGTCATTTTGCACTGTGTTGTACTGTTAATATATTTGTAAGGAAACTAAAGTAAATATTATGCAGACAACTCTAGAATCACAGTGTTGTAACACCGTAGACATACAGCATGCAACATGTAATATAGCAACGCTGATGTTTCAATTCCAGCCTTTCATACCTTTCTCTTTCTATCCATGATAGTACCGAGAAAGGCTCTATACACTATCAGCTGTCAAATGAAGGTGAAAAAAAGAAGAAAAATAGAAAGAGCTCACAGGTGTGCTGACTGGACAACTCTCACATGACATGACCCTCTAAGCCTCAGCTAGCCTATTGCTACACCCAGCAGCATTTACATTCCTGCTCTTGTTCACTATGTTCTGTATTATTAGTGTCTGTTAGTCAAAAGAAGCCGGATATGCAATTTGTTGTCGAGTGAAAATGATTCTTTTCAAAATGTGCCACATTATCAATGGAGGATGGTGTTCAGGCAGACAGGCTCTGCAAATCCATCTTGGAAAAAGCTCAATCTCTATCTCTCTCACACATATATATATATACACACACACATACACACATACAGAGGGAAGTGCTCAGAGAAGTGTGTCAGAGGAAAGAGAGGGAATGAGGTAGAGATAAAGTAGAGATGGAAAAAGCATATGAATAGATTTGGGTGTTTGGAACAGAATAGACGTGTGTTTCAAAGTGGAGGTTCAATTCATATCATCACCAGCCATAAAACATCAAAGTGACAAAACAGTACTGTTTATACCCGTACATACAATGAGGGATTTTAGAATTGTAGAAGCTCTTGGCATTTTTAAATGAGAGTAAATATTTGACAGTATTATAATTACATAACACAAGGTAACCCAGAAACCTAACCCACATACTATATGTATTACCTCCCAACATTAATCCATTATGGGTTTTTTTATGTGACAGCAAAAAGTAAATCACTCATTTGTTTATAGTACTGGGCGACACACTTAATATTTTGGTTTGGATGTTTTTTAGTTATGTTCCTCACATATTCTTTTTCTCATCAAAAGCAGGCAACATGACACTGTTCTTTGGCCTGCATTGTTATTCCTCATGCATTGCCCTGGTCATCTGGCAGCATGTGTTATTGTTGGGTTTTCAGTGGTGGAGGTGAGTCATGTGGTGGGCTGATTGTGCTAGGATGGGGAAGGCAAATTTTGGCTGGCAACATTTCTTTAGCACAAAAAATAATCCCTAATTATCCAACAGTGAGCCTCACAGTATCTGCATCTTAAATCCAGTCTGTACAAACAAAGGAGATTTTGGTTGAAAGGTGGAAGTAAGGGCCAGTTGGCAGATATGGTGAATTTTTAATCTATGAGGTTGCTTCTACAGTGTATTAGTTTGAATGTGCTCAAGCACCATGAATAACTCCCATAAAACCAGTCCAAGACAGACTGTTCACAACAGCAAAAAATGAATAAAATGACTTTGTCCTTACAGGAAATATGGTTTATGACCTTAAATTTGTTAGTTTTGTTTTTTTTCAATATGCTTTGATTTCATTCATGCCGAAGACATAATGAATTACTTGACAAACACGTGGAAACAGATCATGTACAATTCTTATCTAGAAGATGAATAAAACCTCTACATGTGCTGAGTCATCAGAGAACAAGAGCTGGTCTGGAGCTCAGGGAAGGTCTTTGTCAGGCTTTACCTGCGGCCTCACAGCAAGACGATGCCCACTGAAACACAATGGGTGCTAAGCAATGAAGGCCAGACAGCAGTCCCGCTTTAGGGCCGATGGAGCAGAAGTCCAAGGCCAATGTACCGCCAACACAAGTGCTCCTGCGGCAGGTAGATGAAAGCTGGCAGCACAGTCTCTGTTGATTCCTGCTCCGTTGTGGCTTAGTCCAATAGAACTCTGCCACAGTCACTTTCCTTAACTAGACTGGTAAACTAGTAGTAGTAGCTTGTGTGGGGAGAAGATGCTTTGCACCCAAAATGAGATTACTTCAATTGAGGTTTTACATGCAAAACACTCACATCACTGGGACCAATGGGCAGTAATTCTAACTTAAGTTGTACATAAAATATATTCTGAAAAACAGCAATGCAATTGCACCACATCATAACAATTTAATTAGCAAGATGATTTCCAATACTGCTAATGGATGAACAAAAAGTTACACAACTAATTTAATCACACAATCCAATAAAATACAATCTTACGCAAGTCATAGCTATACTTTAGCATTACAGAAAACGAACTAGATGGCACTGTGGCCACATGACAAACATGCATTAACTTGAATAACTGCTTAATTTTATATTGTACAGATATCGGAGTGTAACTATTTTTTAAGAAAGGTTTTACTGAGTAATATTAGCTGGGTTGCTGAATAATTGGACAGCTAATTCACATGAATTTGGATAAACAAAGAGAAACAGAGTGTGGAGTCACTTCAAGAATGCATCCACAATTGTTTGTGTGTGTGTGTGTGTGTGTGTGTGTGTGTGTGTAAGACAAAGAGAAACAAGGAGAGAGTGGGACTGAAGATCGTTACTTGGTTAATTCTTGTGACCTTTCTTTGTTCCGATGTGAAATGTATTTCAGTCTCTTGAATTAAACTCCAGTGTGTGTTCCATGGGGAGGTAGAATCCTCCTGACTTGTGTCTTTTCATGTGGTACAGAGCTAAAATAACCCCAAAAGGTCATTGAGTGCCTCTTTGTCCTGCTGTTAATTTTGTTATCTTGTCAAAGTGTCAGCCTCTTCGGGGTTGAGAGCACTATTGCCTTGTCTGGCCAGCGTCAATCTCGACACCCCCACTGTGAGAGATGAAAGGCCAATTCTGCAGATTTGAAGGTATGTGAAAAACACCTATCTCCATCTCTTAGTGGAGGGGGGTTATCCTCAATACATATATTCTAGAGTTAGTAGTCATTTTTTGAATAAGTGTGAAATATCCAATTACGGTATCCTAACAGACATTTATTAGGTAATTAAGGCTAAGCTTATTGGCATAATGTTTTATAATTTGAGGTGTTATTTTTGTGAAATGGTAGTTTAGGTCATCAGATATCAGATGACATGTATTAATCCTACCAACTACCTCGTAGTCAACAGATGCAGTATTTAGTGTTAACTGATAAATCTGTCAGAACAAGTCCCTGTGGTAAAACCAGTCTGTGAATGTCCACGTATCAAACGCACATTAAAACTTTGAACCAATGAACAGCTTGTGCAGATGACTACGGCAATCCATTCACACTGTCTCCTTTTCTGTTTCTCTGCGTCTGTACTGGCCAGATACTGTACAGCTCTATACAATCTTAGAAATTATTTGTTGTAAATTTCTGGGCAGACAAAACTCAGATTGTCTTTGGTTTGTGTTTCTCTGTCAGGATTATCTCCGGTGTTAGTTGCTTAATCTCCACCTCCGTGGTGTGTTGTTGCTAGAGTTCAACCAAGGTACATTCCACAGCCTTACATGGTGTTCTAAATCAATCTTGTTTAACTCAGTCCAGGACTCATTAAGTAACTAATCCAAATTTAAGATGTTAAAGCCACTTTTTAAAACCTAGATTAACTATTCTAGATTAACACACACTCTGACTCAATTAATATCCTGCTGGGGAAACCCAGGGTATTAAATAATGTGTACTGAAATGACACAGCATCTGCATTCTGTTTCTACCTCTTTGTACATCCTGTTTTTTTCACATCCTGCTCTGACAAATCCCTTACTCTCAAACACAGTCTGTCTCTCTTAGGGTCTCCACGTGGTTAGCAGAGAGATTGACTGTGAGCAAATAGACTGTATTTATGTAGTGCCTTTCTAGGCCTCTGAGCACTCAAAGCGCTTTACACTACATGCCAACATTCACCTATTCACTCATACATTCATACACTATCATCAGGAGGGGTTTGTAATGCTCATTGCTGCCAATGCCCATTAACTCCATATCTGTGCCTCTTGAGAAAATAGTTATACTTTTCTTTATTAGGGCATTTAAGTCTTTGACATTTATTGCAACTACAGCTCATGGTAGGAACAATTTTATGGTAGTTTACATTGTTCAACTGCCAATGTGCACATTGTGGGCTCTGCACTCACAGCACCGCCGCTTGAAAAAGTCAGAAACCTAATTTTGAGAATCATAGTGAGCAAAGTTTTGAGAACAGGTGACACAGACCTGTACGATGATGAGGTTCCGGAGCACAGTATATGAGTTTGGTAAAGACTGGGGGTCTGTTCGAAACCGCATACTTTCCTACTACTTGTATTTACGGTGGCCCTGAAGGGCAAACGACACCAACAAAAAGGAAAACACAACGACATTAACAAAAACACAACGACATTAACAAAAACACAACGACATTAACAAAAACACAATGACATTAACTCCTAACAGAAAGGGTTGGTACCTGCTATGACAAGGATAATTGCTGATTGGACAAAAGCACGTCCGTCTTTTTAACAGGTGGGAAAGGCTGCTTTACACCATACCAGGTAGTTTACGACTCGGACGGACTACATTTAGCATCAGAAGGTTAATAACGAAGATGTATTGCCCTTATTGTGGCAAGGGGCTTCACGAGATGCTTGGTGTTGAACCCACCAACGGACAGCCTTCAGGTAAGTTAATGTAACGTTAATTATTGCTAATTTAGTAGTGAATGGGTTTCTCGGACCTGGTGGTCCGCAGGCTACATGGTTCCGAAAAAATGAAGAAAAATGTTGAAAACGATATACTTTATTGGCGTATAGCCGGCAATATAGAGTATCGTAGAGTACGACGTGACTAGGGGGAAGGTAGGACATTTCTCTCCGTTTGATAACTTTAGAAGTAGTAAAGTAAGGTTAGGCTTGCTAATTTAAAAAACGAGACAAAAGAGAGCCCAGCAACAGGGAGCGTTGAGTGAAGGTAGTGGGAATGGCATTACATGTTCTTTTTAGATGTGTTAAAATTGTACGGCATTACATTTGTACTGAAAAATGTACTGTACTGCTACGCTGACAGCCAACTGCGCGGTAGTTGGGAGTTTCAATTAACGTTATGTCTACTGCTCGGTCTTTACCCTGCCAGCTAACGTTAGTAAGTCAACCTGGATGTCCGAAACCTGTGTGAACTTTAATTTTGTAACCAGGTAAACACAAGCCAGGAGTTTGTGTTTGAAAATAGCTCATGTCTCCCACCCGTACTGGAAACAGTTATAGGGGAAAACCCTGCGTAGTCTAGCCATGCATTTTGTTTATACCGCTATTGTCGTATTTATGCATCTGTAATAAGAACGCATTTTTCGTTTGCTTCCCTGTAGTATCACAGAATCCTCAATCAAATCCAACCCCATTGATGAAAACCTTTCTGGAATACAAGAAGAAAAAGGCAGAGGAAAGGCAAACATTTTGCTTTGGTAAAATTGGGATGAAAAAAAAGGAAAAGAGGCGGTGACAACAGGTAACCCTCTAAACATGAGCCTCATAGGGTCAATTTAATGACAACTGATATATTTGTATAAATATATAATTGTTTAAAATCTATACATATATATACACTAATAGGCTCGTGTGTTGTAGTCAATTAACTCTCAAAAAAGCATTGAATTTCTTGTTTTACATTTTTTTCAACTGATTTCTGATCATGGATATCAAATGTGTAGGCTACTGTTATTTTTTCGAAGCAATTATATGGCCAAGATCAACCATAAGTTTTTTGTTTTGTTGTCAAAAGTACCTCCCAAATCTGCCATTTACTAGATTAAGTAAAGATCCATTTATTATCTAAATGGGGTACATTGTATTGCTGCCATTGTCCCATTTTCTGTTCCGAAGTCAGTTCTTAGTCTCATTGGGATCACACCCACATTCTTGGCACAATTTATGTAATTGTAAGCGATGACAGATGGGTTGTTGTTGGTAGCCCCACAAACAAGCCACATGATTCGTCTTGAAAAGCCATCAATACATCCTGAAAGGGCCAGGCCAAAGGGTTTCAGCTTGTCATAGCCATCTACACTCACCGGCCACTTTATTAGGTACACCTGTCCAACTGCACGTTAACGCAAATTTCTAATCAGCCAATCACATGGCAGCAACTCAATGCATTTAGGCGTGTAGACTTGGTCAAGACGATCTGCTGCAGTTCAAACCGAGCATCAGAATGGGGAAGAAAGGTGATTTAAGTGACTTTGAACGTGGCATGGTTGTTGGTGCCAGACGGGCTGGTCTGAGTATTTCAGAAACTGCTGATCTACTGGGATTTTCACGCACAACCATCTCTAGGGTTTACAGACAATGGTCCGAAAAAGAGAAAATATCCAGTGAGCGGCAGTTCTGTGGGCACAAATGCCTTGTTGATGCCAGAGGTCAGAGGAGAATGGCCAGACTGGTTCGAGCTGATAGAAAGGCAACAGTAACTCAAATAACCACTTGTTACAACCGAGGTATGCAGAAGAGCATCTCTGAACGCACAACACGTCGAACTTTGAGGCGGATGGGCTACAGCAGCAGAAGACCACACCGGGTGCCACTCCTGTCAGCTAAGAACAGGAAACTGAGGCTACAATTCGCACAGGCTCACCAAAATTGGACAATAGAAGATTGGAAAAAGGTTGCCTGGTCTGATGAGTCTCGATTTCTGCTGCGACATTCGGATGGTAGGGGTCAGAATTTGGCGTAAACAACATGAAATCATGGATCCATCCTGCCTTGTATCAATGGTTCAGGCTGGTGGTGGTGGTGCAATGGTGTGGGGGATATTTTCTTGGCACACTTTGGGCCCCTTAGTACCAGTTGAGCATCGTGTCAACGCCACAGCCTACCTGAGTATTGTTGCTGACCATGTCCATCCCTTTATGACCACAGTGTACCCATCTTCTGATGGCTACTTCCAGCAGAATAACGTGCCATGTCATAAAGCGCAAATCATCTCAGACTGGTTTCTTGAACATGACAATGAGTTCACTGTACTCAAATGGCCTCCACAGTCACCAGATCTCAATCCAATAGAGCACCTTTGGGATGTGGTGGAACGGGAGATTCGCATCATGGATGTGCAGCCGACAAATCTGCAGCAACTGCGTGATGCTATCATGTCAATATGGACCAAACTCTCTGAGGAATGTTTCCAGTACCTTGTTGAATCTATGCAACGAAGGATTAAGGCAGTTCTGAAGGCAAAAGGGGGTCCAACCCGGTACTAGCAAGGTGTACCTAATAAAGTGGACGGTGAGTGTACATGCCATATGTAGTTTGGTCCCCTGGGGCCCGTTTCAGAAAGCAGGTTCAACAAACTCTGAGCTGTCACACTCAGAGTTTTCGGTTTCAGAACAGGTGATACCACTTAGTTCAATCAACTCTGAGTCAAGGTAACCCCGAGTGAAGCCCGTGCATGAGGATATAAAAAGCCCTCATCAATGGCACACAGATAACATGATTCACCATGGCAACAAGTGAGAAAAAGCCTCGATCCTCCTACTTCTCCCCGGTGGAGCTGGAAATATTAATGACCGCATATGCAGAAAGTAAGCATATATTTTTTTTAAAAAGCAATACTGTGGCAGCAGCAAAAGCGCGAGAGCTCGCATGGCAGAAAATTGCTGACCAAGTCAATGCGTGAGTATTAATTGGAGAAAAAAAGATGTTTTGTCTTGAATGTTCCACTTTTTCAACAATTATATTCCATATGTGTGTTTGTGCGCACAGGTGCAACCCAACAGGCACCAAACGGACTTGGCAGCAACTAAAGATGAAATATAAAAATGTAGTTCAAACAGGTAAGGTATAATAAGTACAACCTATTGTGATGTTGTTTAGCCTGCCCTCATTAAACAGCATTCAGTGGCTACATTCCACATGTGATAGATATATTTTCATTCATTAGGGAAACACTGCCAGTATTTAATGTCTATATGAAAGCAACTGTTGCACCCTAAAAGACAGGACTCCATCTTCCGTTTAGGCAACTTTATTTTCCCGGTTCTGCATTATATTTTTATAAGCGTTTTTCAAAAGACTGTAGCTGGAGCTCATACAGCAATATCGTATCTGTACCAAAAACCAAACTCAAACTGCACGACTGTCTCACAACTACGTGCCGACTCATAACATATACTGTCGTATTACACTCAATGAAAAAGCATAATAAGCACCAAAATATCTGGATAATGGATAAACCAAACGAAATAAAAATACATTTTCTTGTAACTGCTTCACCTGTTATACCTCTGAAGTTTATAATTTCCCAGATATTTCTAGATCGCAACACCACACCTAAATGCCTTTTTTATACAGTAGCCTACAAGTCTCCAAATTTGTGTTTTCTGGATATATTTAATTTGACCTCCATTATAGCCAACAGAAAAAAGGCTGAGGCCTGCAAAACAGGTGGCGGTCCACCACGACCACCTCTCACAGAGGCTGAAGAGATGGCCCTCAGTCAGAACACTGGGCGACCCATTGCTGAGGGCATCTCTGGGGGAGCTCATCGGACCCAGCCACGCCCCAGGACACAGGGGCCTACATAAGAGGTAAGTTATTCAAATGAAAGGCATGTACATTAATCCTTTTTCTAGTGTTCTCTCAGTAATGGCCACTCATTCATCTTAGACACAACTTGGCACCCTTTTTCTTGTAGCAGTAGGCTACAGTTCTTTGTAATTGGCTGCTGTTGCTTTCAGATATCAACCTATTTTAAGGTGACTCAGAGTTTGAAAAATTGTGATAGGACCTGCACACTATTGTGAGGAAAAAAAATAAAATAAAATTAGGTGGGGCACTTGTCTGGGTAATCAACCATCTAATCTTCATCTTCTACCAGTTACTGATGGTGTAATCTGCCTCGTGGAGCCTTCTGCCAGTGTTTCCCACACATGCATTCTTTCGTGGCGGCCCGCCACGAAAGAATTATGTCCGCCACGAATAGATTTTTCGGCTTTTGGCTCGCTCGACCTCGCTCATAAAAGCATAATAATGGGACTCTGTCTGTGAATGTAGCTTGTCGTTACAATTCCGGGGCAGTAGGTGGCGGCAATAAAACCAAAGAAGACGCACTTAATTCACCTGGTCGGCCAGAAGAAGAAGAAGAAGAAGAAGAAGAAGAAGATACAGATAATTAAAGATAAAGAAGATAGACAGACGAAGATAGACATATGTCTTTGCTAGAGGCTATCTGCTGGTGTGTGGTGTGTATGAAACAGGAGCAGTTCACGGACGTAAACAAAACAGTCACGTGTCCCACAGATGCAGTGTCGGGAAAGGGACCGTATATGGTTTGTTCCGTGTCTGTTTCCTTACGTGTTGGACTAAATACATGGACATATTGAGGAAAATATTTCGGTTTTATGGAAACGGATTTCATATTTCACCAGAATGGATACTTGGCGAGCTGTACAGAAAGTCCTGAGTCATAAGATGATCGTTGTGGATAAAGAGAAGACTTTGAAGGTATGTAGCATTATAACTGTTAGCTTACTTTAGCGGAGTGGCTAGCCGAGCTAACCGCTAATACTATTACAGCTGTGAGCAACCATATAATTCATGAGTGGTCTTGAATGAATCAGGAGAATCTAAGCTTTCAATGTAACAATGTACGACATGAATATATATGTTTAAGGGTTGGTGTTTAAAACATTCAGAAGAACTTGTCGCTACCTCTCAACTTCCGGTCCGTTCCGTAGGCGGAACAGCGTGTTTTAAGTGTCTGCAGTTCCGATCCTTCATGTTGGCTGAAACAGACAAGTCACCCTCAAATATGCTGAAACCCATGTTGAAGTTTGGCCTGCAGTTAGTCTTCCCTAATGTTTATGTGGCTTTGAGGATGTTCCTTACGTTGCCGGTGACAAACTGTGAGGGGGAGCGATCATTTTCTCATTTGGGGAGAATCAAAAATGAGCTGAGGACCACACCACCACAAATAGATGCCTGTCCTGTGGGAAACACTGCTTCTGCCATAACAGACCTCCATGCTGTTGTAAGTATTCAATATTCCACAGATTTGGCATAATGGGTAGAATAGAAGATAATATTCACATTCTGTTTCATTACAGGAGGATGATGAAGACACCTTATCAGCTGCCACAGAGAGGGAAGATGCAGAGAGGCCTGTTGAGGTTCACACTTTTTTCTTTTTAAATATAAAACAACTTTGGTTTCAGTTTGTGTTCCACAATTGAACTTGCAACTTCTTTCTCTAACAGAGCAATGCTGGAAATTACAACGAGGAGGAAGAAGGTCCATCAACCTCTACAGCACAGCTTACCTCAGTAAGATGTTCAGCATTGACCCACAACTTATAATGACATGGCACTGTGAAATTCTACATCATTTATGTTCCTATAGCTCCCTGTGAAACAAATGTACAAAGTATATTTACAATCACAAATCGACAAATCACGACTAGAGATGGAACATATAAGGTTGCAGATCACCAAGACAAAAATGGAAATACAACTGCTGGACCATCAGTTAAAGGTGGGTGATGTGCCCACATGATTTTTAATTTTCAACAAAAAAGGATTAACGACATTGAACATTTGTCCTTCCAGGAAATAAAGAAGACCTCATAAAATGAGAGGCATATTGTCATTCTTTGGGTCTAATTGAAATGATTAATGCATAACATGTCTCGGACTGCTCTTCCATCCCGTGCATCAGCAGGGGGGGGGTCTGGATTATCTAGATCAGTAGGAGGGAGAGTAGGACATTGTTCTCTCCTAATCGTTGCAATGTTGTGGAGTACCACGCATGCCACTATAATGTCACAAGCCCTTTCTGGGGTGACCCTGAGCCTACGAAGGCATTGGAACCGGGCCTTGAGCATCCCAATGCTCATCTCTACTCTGGCTCGTGTCCTGCAGTGAGCCAAGTTGTACTGTTGCTGTGGGCCAGGCTCAGGGTCAGGGTAAGGGGTCATCAGGTAGCGCTGGCAGGGGTACCCTCGGTCTCCAAGTAGGTAACCATCGAACTCTCCTATGATAGTACAAGATACAGTTTAATGTTTCAGTTGCAATAGGAGGAAACAAAATATTGATAATAGAATATAGCTATATAAACTCACCACGGGCAAATCTGGCACTCAGTGTAGACTCACGAAACACTCGTGAGTCATGCACAGACCCAGGCCACTTCGCTTCAGTGTTGCCAACTTGGCGACTTTCTCGCTAAATCTGGCGACTTTCCAAACCCTCATAGCGACTTTTTTCCTCAAAAGCGACTAGCGACTAATCTAGCGACTTTTTCTGGTGTTATTGGAGACTCAGAAGTGAAAGCACGTATCGTTACTGTCAACGAGTAGTGGGTGCTGCCCTGAGCCCCTCCCCTGTCCCAAAGCACTCACAGGCGGTCAGGTTCACAGTGGCCTCACACAGCTGCAGTCAGAGCAGAGAGGAGACCCACACCACTCCGCATCCACCCTGCATAACAGCCTCTTGATTCAATTTGATATTCTAACATTTAACAATAAATATCAAAATGTATTTACATTTTAAAAAACAAACCAAGAATCAACATAAGAAAGCTCATTTGTAGTTTTTAACATATTTAGGGTTTTTTAACTCACTTTTTGTCTCTCCCAAGACGTTATTCCTCTCTTCTACATGTCCATTACAATAACATGCAAATGATAATTATGCAAATTAGACTATGACGTCATTTAGCGACTTCTAGCGACTTTTAGGACAGCCAATAGCTACTTTCCTTACTGAGGAGTTGGCAACACTGCTTCGCTTCCACATTACTTATCATGTGGGCTGCATCACATATGATCTTCACAGTGGAGAACAGTATTATAATTAGCTGTAAAGTATATTTAATTTGGAATATTAAAGGCTATTTAGGCCTACCTGTACATTAATGCTGTGGACAGATCTCCGATTCACATAATCTCCTTCATTCATTGAAGGAGCTAAGATCGGAATTTGAGTTCCATCAATGCAGCCAATCACACCTGGAAACCCTAAAATATATCAAATTGACTGATTAGTGCTTCAAGCTTCATGACATAAATTAATTACTGCTTAGACTGATACCTGCAATTCTGTGGAACTCTTCCTTGAGAAGTCTGGTAGGTCTGTGACCTGGAAAAACTACGAACATGTTCAGTAGCCGTTTCAATGCCAGTGTCACATTTCGGACCGCCCGACAGACCGTTGCCTTAGAGACATGCTCTGCATCACCGATGTTGTATAAAAAACTGCTGTTGGCAAAAAAACGAAGTGCAATGCAAAGAATTTGTTCAGAACTGAGACCGTGTCCACGGTGTGTCATGTGAGAGATGTGAGGGCTGAGAATGTTGTTTAAATAAATAATTGATGTTGAAGAGAAACGGAAACGCTCAAAAAGGTACTCATCAGGAAATGATAACACGTCTAATCGGGGTCTAATGATCCTCTCCCGACGGAGATTTCGACGGAGAATCTGCGCCTCGACGTCAACTGGCTCATCTAGAAAGGGACACGCCATGTCTGCCACTGCCTTCAGCCTGCAGGCTTCAACTTAAGAGCAGGAAAAACTCAGGGTTAGTTGAAGAAAACCTGCTAGCGAGCAGGTTAGGTTCACGGAGTATGTTGCCCGGGTAACTGACTCAGAGTTAAGCTGAACTGGCTTTGTGAAACCGAAAAACCAGAGTTTCCCTCATCTCAGGGTTAACTAACTCAGAGTTCTCACTAAACCTGCTTTCTGAAACGGGCCCCTGGAGTGATATGTCCGTCTCATAAACCTCCGGTGTGTTCTCAAATACGTTCCTTGTGGATTGAGTTGTTTCAACAATCTCATTACTACAGCACGTTTAACATGTAGCTTGTGTTTTTGCTTGAGTACTTGCCACATAGTCCGATAGCCAAACAGTTGCCCGGGCCCACGCAGCTCTGTCAGTATGGCTCGTCTCACCTGAGCGAGTGGGGAATAATTCTTTCTCCGATACAACCCTGCTTCTCTTAACCGTGTCTTCAGAGTACGAACACTCATTGTGATGTTGTGAAAGGTGGACAGCATGTCAACGATCACCTCATATGTGTGCCCTGCATCAAAATAATGCTTGATAGCTTCTTCTGTAGTAACCATGTTTGTCGTAAACTACCTGGTATGGCGTAAAGCAGCCTTTCCCACCTGTTAAAAAGACGGACGTGCTTTTGTCCAATCAGCAATTATCCTTGTCATAGCAGGTACCAACCCTTTCCGTTAGGAGTTAATGTCGTTGTGTTTTCCTTTTTGTTGGTGTAGTTTGCCCTTCAGGGCCACCGTATGTATTAACTCTGACGTCATTTGAAGTATGTAGTGTGTTTCAATTGCGTAGTATGTGATTTAGAGTATGTGAGAAGTTCCTGGATGGTTTACTAGATTCACCAGAAATGCAGAGTATGCATCAAGAGCTGACTACTCACACTCACATTACCCAAGATGCAACGTATCTTCTGAAAAAAACCCAAAATACAAACGTCACAGATCACCACCTCAGTGGTTTCAAGTTAGCTACAGCGAGGGTATGTTAGCACCAATTCTATCGTTATGGTTTTCTTAATAATAAAAGGTAACGGGTGTTTTATTTTGACGGGAAGTCCGTTACTCGCTACGGCTAACTCAGAATTCTCAGGAACAAAACTTTAAACAGGTGTTATTCGGACAAATTAGCGTCACATTGTGGATCTAAAGGGCTACTTTCCTAAAAAGGTTAGAAATGTGGATAAAGTGGTTTATTTACAGAGTTAGAGCTAAAATGACATCAGCTTCAGACTGATGATTTCAGCTCGGGTAGGGACGAAATGCATTGTGGGTTATTGTGTAGTTTACTACAGTGTAAACGGTCTGCTTACTATCTGGTCGTTTAGTGTGTAGTGTGTAGGATGGAAGTATGTAGTATAGAAGTAGGTTTCGAACACAGCCAAAGTCATTTACTCTATTGAAGTCGGTGCTCAGTCTGTCAAATGTGTGTAATTGGAAAAGTATATGTTATAGTGCAATAAAGTAAAGCATTGATAGTGTTTAAATTGAAAAAGCTCAGAATAAAAGTGTCCTTGGGCAAGATAACCCAAATTGCTCCTGATGGCTGAACCAACAGTGTGTGTTAATGCTGGTCTCTACCTGATGAGCAAGTTGGCACCCTGCATGGTATCCCCTGTCATGAGGGTATGTGAATAGGTGAATGTAGTGTGGTCAAAAGAGTAGAAAAGCACTATATAAGTACAGTCCATTTACCATTTAAATATTAGCATGTGTATATTTTCTATATATATAGAAGAAAAGGAAAAAGGAGCTCTTGTCCCTACCTCATTACCACCACTGATGTACCGATTCAATTCAATCAGTCAAATCAATTAAGTAATATATAATATTTTATTATATATTTAATACATATTGTATATATACATATTTTCAATTGAATAGAATGGAATGCAATCAGTGCACTAGATGTAGCCTTTAATATAAGCATGGAGAAAATATACAGAGTCAGAATACAAGAAGCAGCATTTATCCTGTTTTAGAGTACATATATATCAGCCATGCCGCAGGTGGGAGTCACTATGTACTATTGCAAGGTACTGCCTGTTTACAGTGGCTCTGGATGGTAGGTTTCCGATCTTTGACCCAGTTAAGCCCAGCCATACTGCTGATCCTCCGGATAAAGCATGCTCACCGGGGACAGCTTAACACTGACCTACACACTTCATAAAAAACATGCTATTAATGTTGATAGGTGAGCCAGACTGAAGCATGCCATCTGACTCACTACCAGCACAGTCTGACAACCATGCAGGTCAGGTTGAGGTTGAGGGCTGCCCTTCAAGGAAAATAGCCGAAGCCAGTGGATTAGATTATTTTTGCTAAATCCCCTCCTGCACATTAAAGCAAGTATACAGTAGTTCTGGATTTTTTAGCGCACATACTATTTACAAGAGTATGCAGAGAAACAAACAAGTATGTTTTAATCATTTCCATTGTGTTTTAATTTGTCGTGACACTTTTGGATCCCTTCATTTCTGTAAATCACATGGCAGCGAACCTATTAGTTGAAAGCATTTTCAGAATAAATGTGACTTGACAGCGACTATCTGTGAGGTAAATGTAACACATCATTATCTTAGGGGAAATAGGATGGGGGAGGGGTGGAAGAATAAAAATCACGGAGAGATTTATTTAAGTTTCAGCTGAGCGTTGACACGTTGAGAACACTACTCTCAGAGTAAGAGTTCTGCAATCCTCTTTGTGTGGTCAGGAAGTAGCCTATCTCAATCTGGCTATAGGCAACAAATTATAGCTGCAGGAACAGTTCCAGCTACCATCAGCAAGGTCAGTCACAGGGCAAATGATATTTGTTACATGTTATTTATTTTTATCTGCGTCTGTTCCTGGATCTGTGTCAAAATACACATGATAGACAATCATAGCTGATGATGGTAGATTTGAAATGCCAGCTCTTGAAAATCCATCACATTTTTCAGGCTGTACACTTGGAAATAAAGAAGAAAAGGGGCCTTCCATCAGTCTGTTGGTAGGTTTAGCTTGGGCAAGCTTGGAGAAAACTAGCAAAACTTAATTTTTCAGATAGACTTCTCAGTGACACTCAGGGTCAGACTCTTGATGCTATGTTTTTTTTGGTACAGATTTGATGCATTCTGTCTTAGACATGCATTTATTAAACAGAGACTCCTGTATTAAAGGAGGACTGTGCAAATAATAGAAGACAGGGTCACACAGTTTGCGACAGTCAGTGTTGTAGGGAAAATTCTTCACCTCTGAAAAGCAGATGTAAACTCAGCATTAATGGGATTTATAAAAGCAGCAAGGGAGGCTGTTGCTGGAAAAGAATGTCTTTATTCTACATAAATCTCAATGACAGCAGACATATAGTCATCTCACCATGGAAATATCAATACAGCTTTATTGTATCAGTTATCTACAGATGGATAAAAGAAAAAATAAAGAACTATAAATAAGAGAAGTATTAATACATGATTATTCTTTACCAAACAAACAAAAGAGTTTTTTGCTTGTGCTTATTAAAAAAAAAAAAGACTAAACAATGCAACAACACTGTGTGCATTTACTGAACAGATCACCTGTATAGACATTACTCCCACAGTTATAAGACTTGGACTATGGTCTTCTGTATTTGAAGGATAGGTTTGGATTATAATAATAACTGACATGCCATTGTATAGATGAAATTGGGTCATGGTCACTGTAACAATTCGTACTCTCTATGCTGACCCTAAAGGTATTCTCTTGGTAACTATATTGTAAGACATGTGAGCCAAAATCAAAAATGTAAATATATATAATTCAGTTGACAATAATATGATGCTTCAGTAGTGTGGGTTAACTAA
Organism: Scomber japonicus; assembly: GCF_027409825.1. Lineage (NCBI taxonomy): Eukaryota > Metazoa > Chordata > Actinopteri > Scombriformes > Scombridae > Scomber > Scomber japonicus. The sequence goes on from NC_070578.1 coordinate 5,605,725, forward strand.
ACTGAGTCAATTGATCATCAAGTGACCACCAGGTCTGTTTAGTGTGAAATTCATTCTGGTACGTCTGTGAATGTTCTCATTTGTCCAAGTCATCGTTAGAGCGACAAGAAAATGTCACCTGTTGACAAAATGGTAAATAAATACTAAATGTATTATGTGCACGCTGTAAATGGGTAAAAAGCCAGCAGTAAAGCTACATTTGACTACTAGAATGTATCCTCCCGTCAAAGCATGGCAAGGAATGCTCTGGAGAAACACGACAGACTTTCATTTATTCATCAACTTTATTTGAAGCAAACTTTGGAATGCAAAATTCCAAGAGAATACAGTAGTTTCATGGTTGGTATGGAGATTAGGAACTGTTGCCATGATCAAGACTCTACATAACAGCACATCAGTATTGTAGACAGACTCGAAAAAGCCCATACCTGTCCCTTAAAGTTGGGTGCACCCCACCTTCCTACATAAAGGATGTTACTTCCTGCTCTGGCACTAAATATTGCAGAAATTAAGTAATGAATCCCTTTATGTCAACATTTCTTTCAGGCTCATCCACATATTTGACTTGACTTTCAACTGAATATCATGTTATGGTTTCATTTTCATTCACCTAAAGTATATATAGAGTTTTGTAACATCTCTTCTTCTGCTGCATGATTGGATAGTTCATTGTTTGACCAAAAATATCACTTACATACAGTATATATCACTTGTATGACTCAGCCTCATAGATTGTTAGTTTTTGTTTCACATCCTGCTCATTCATGAGTGAAATTACAGCAGTCGCTCCAGAGCAGTCAGGTTGGAAGACAAGGACTATAATGACTTCTCTCATCTCATTGTTTTGCTTCTTGTTGCTAAGGTATGAATGTAGAGAAGTATATTGTCAAATATAATATATATAGCTGTCCAGAGGGTCAAACGTCCAAGAAAACATATAAAAGGACAAGGGTCACAGTTTAGAAAACCGTGAATAATCGGATGACCATAAATTTGATGATTTTCACAAATGTACCTTGTTACTGAGAGTAATGCTGACATCAATCAAGAGACCCTCTCCAGGTTCTGTGACAGCTTTAGTGTTCATCAGGGACCATTTGCTCATTCAATGGATACAGATTAGTCAAAAAAGCTGAGCCAGAGAGCATGACTGAAAGACTGAGCTATGAGAGTGTGACAAAAAACCAGATGATTATTCCAGCATTGGGAAAACTTAAGTGGCTAACACAGCTGCTGTGGTAAAGCAAACTAGATGAAGCACTTGTCACTGTAGTTCATGCCTGGTGACAAATAGAAAAAACACATTAAAACACACTGATTGATGACATTTATACAGCAATACTCTTGTTTTCCCACTGCCATCATGTTTAAAATGACCATCCTCTATAATTTTCTGCACGCTGTTGACCATTTATAACACTGTGGACCTAGAATGCACACATCTGCTATTATATCACCAACCTATAACAAGAGTCACTACACATCCACCTCAAACAAGTAAATATTAGTGGCATTTTTCAGTCAGCTGTGTATTTAGGTTAGTATATGTGTTCCAGAAGAAAAATCTAGTTCTTTGCTTTTATAAAAACATACCAGATACAAACCCATGGTCTACAAAATACCTTGTATAGTATTACTTTTTGATGTATGATATAGGGGGAATGTGAAGCACTGTGTCGCCGATGTGTGCGTCCATGCATGTCCTCACGCTTATGAACAAGATGCATAAAGATTTCCTCTTGACATTGCTAAAACTGGAATCCTGAAAAGCATTATGTTTTCTATCCTGGCTGGATTACCAATCAGGCAAAATATGCAAATGCACAGGCGCCCCAATATCCCCAGGTTCACTCCATATCATTTGGATCTACATAATTTTATTAATCTAAGATTTGTTGATATGTGTGCCACCAACGCACAGTATCTACTATGACAGGTCCTCTATCTTTCATCTTGTGAATCAGGTCTTGATGAGGGACTTTTGATTGATGTTGAACTTGTTTTATTAAATCGTACACAGAAAATTGAGTAATGCAAGGCTGTATAAAACAATTGCTTTTATCATCAATAGGTCTGACCATCATTTCCCTTAATAATCAGTTGAATGTTCAGTGTATTAAATGTATTGAACCCTGCAGCTAGTGGATGGTGCACTCTACCTCCTGAGCTACAGCTGAATGCCAAGCAACAAAGCTTTTTGTATGAAAGAGTTTAGTTTTTGGGGGAAAAAAGAAAAGCAAATTTCAGAAGCTACATTCATTGAATTTTGGGCATTTTGGGCAACCAAAACCTAAAAGGTGCAATGTATAGAATTTAGTGACATCTAGCAAAACAGTCTTGGGTAAAAATATAATATAATTTATGTTAAAATGATAAAGTATAATATAATGATAAAGTGTATATTCACCTGAAAATAAGAATCATGTTTTCATTGGCTTAGAATGAGACCTTTACATCTACATAAGGAGTGGGTCCTCTTCTATAGAGGCCGCCATGTTGCACCCCCATGTTTCTACAGTAGCCCAGAATGAACAAACCAAACACTGGCAGTAAACAGGTCCTTTGTGTTTTTTCGCAACCTTCATAGGTTCTCCACACTTGAAAGGGGAGGGGGACCTCACTGCTAGATGCCGCCACAAAATCCTACAGTACATACAGGTCTTTTAAACAATTGATCAATTATCAAAACTGTTTCCAACTTTTTCTGTCAATTGACTAATTAATTAATCATTTCAGTTTTGCCATGTACTGTACTGTACTCAAAAATGGCCCAACAACAAACTTACAAATATGCTAATGGAATGAACTGTATATAATGTTACATTTTAGCAGACAGGATTTCTTAATAATGGTCTTAAGCATCTTAAAATATCCTGCTCTTTGGCAATTGAAACTGTTTTCAAGTAGAATTGTATCTACCCACTGCCGAGCATGCCCATGCTGCTGTGAGACTTGATCAATTAAGTGATGTGATTAAAGACATTGATTGCCTTATAAGGTGTGTGTTGTGGTGCTGGTGTTTCACTCATCATATACTGTACATAGGAGCACAAGTCATCGTTTACTTGGTTATAGTTTCATCAGACCTTGGACATTACTTCTCTATCCAAGGTTCTGTTGTGGACATCTGGGGAAAGACAGAGTCTGACCTGCGTGACTCCAACTTGTACATTTCGAGCTGCTCAAGAACACGCCATGTCAATAATTTACATTTTGGGGTTACAAGTTCAGATTCAAATCAGACGGCGACGCCGAGCACACAATCGAAGTTTCATTGTCATGTAAATAGGCTGTAGATCTGCCTTCATTACCGCAATGTTCAGTCATTCACTCAGTGAGGGGCGTGAGCCTGGAAAGAGAACATAAAGCCTTAAAATCAGGTTTAATGAGACAGAGCTTCTGACGAAACACTATTTTTAGAATCCCACTTGGATGTGGTTTCAAGATGGGGTGCTGCTTACTGAGCAGAGGAGTGAAAGGTGGAGGGGAAGGATAACAAATCCGCTAATTCGTTTTCTCTGTTTCAGGGATGTATTCAAGTATTTACACAATTGTTCAGCAAGTTCAATAGTTTTTACTTACATGTTCCACTCTCTAATCACACTTTTACCTCCCACTACTCCCTCTCAGAGTATTCCACAAAAGAAAATGTATACACCAAAAAAAACAAAGACAGAAGAAAACAAGCAAGGACTTGAAAAATATGAATGTATCCTTCCTGGTTTCAGTTCATATTTCAGAGTGAGAAAATGACACTTCACTGGTGTCCAGGTAAAAATAGCTGCTCCCTCCTCTTGGGCCTTTAACCTGAAAACCATGGCAACACACATTTGGATATGAATTGACAACTTCAAAACATTTGCATTCGATGTCTGGAACTGCTCCAGTCTGAGCATGACTTCTTTTTTGTGCTGTTTTTATGTGATTCTATCACTTTTTCATTTCTACAGATGCTTGTGTGGTGACTCATTCCACATTCGTACAGTTTGAAATAAAAGCCCAAATAATTGCTTTTGGGTAGAGTTGAATTTCGACCTTGTAAAAATGTTTTTCGGAATATTGTTAGCATATCAGTCAGCATGTCAGCATCATCTACTTCATTTTCTCTATTCTTCTCTGAGCTTGCTAATATCTTCATCTTAGACAAGTTGTAGCACTGAACTGCACCACTGAGTCCGTCTCTCTGTCTGCTGCTTATTATCTTGCAGAGAAACACATTCAGCTGAAAACATGAGTCGCTTTGCTTATTCGCTCAAAAGAGAGCAGATAGTGTTTTGGTGTGTTCCTCAGTCTGTCACAGTGGAGAAGCAGAGTGAACATGTTTGCATGCACTTTATTTGGTCGTAGAGTTTGGTCTAGAGAATTTTTTAAAGGGGATTTCTAATTTAGTGACGGATTAAAGTTTTTATTTGTAGGGTCTATAGTAACAAGGATAGAAAGCACTTTTGTACATTAAAAAAAATTAATTAATGAGATTTTGCATGTGGTACAATATATTGTATTGTATTGTATTTGTTGAAGTTTGTGTTTTCAGTTTTGTATGTGGTTTTCTTATTCATAGCATTTTCAGATTCGAAGCACATTTTCGTTTTATTTTACTCAAATGAAAATACTGTTGAAAAAAATTGCATTAAATTACATTAACATCTTGTCCCAGGTATAAACTATACACCAAGCCCTTATATAGAAAGCAACAATACATTACTTATCTATGGGCATTTTGCAGACTGGACAACTTATTTGCAATTATAAATAAACCATCAACTTTCTTAGTTTAGCCTTACTGGAATGAACTGAACTTCTTCCTCTTCTGTAGAATTAACAGATTGACTGAAGACAACAATATAAACTCTAGTTGCTGCAGTTTTTACACATCATGTAGTGCACACACACACACACACACACACACACACACACACACACACACACACACACACACACATACAGTGGCATGCACAATATGAGTATCCTGTAACCTGCAGATGTGAATGGAAAGCTGCCATGATTCATGCTATTAATCACAGCTGTGCTTTTCCTGGAATAACAGTGTCTGCTGCGAAAAAGGTCTATAATAATAATCCTTTAATGACATCTTCCTCAATTTTACTGCATAGTTAGTTGTGGGGTTTTTTTGTACTCTTCAGACACACTAGCAGCTTCTTCTACTTCAAATCAGCTCCAGGTTTATCATGGATGTGACTCAAGGCAAAGTACAATACTTGAAATAGAGCTTGCCTAAAAGTAAAATCATTGATTTTTTAAATATACTCCAAAAAGTAGAAGTACACAAGTAGTGACTTTACCGTTAAACCACATATTGATGAGAATAAACGTAATGTGTAACTTCTATGTCTGTGCCTTTGGTTCCACTGAACTGACTGTCCTGTGTTCTGCTATATCAGTCATCACAAAAAACTACAAAGAGAAATTTGAGCAGGGGCAAAGTGCCAAAGATAAAGACTACTCCTCCTTGGGAAGAGTTTGATCTTCTGTCAGCTCCATTTATAAGAAAATATAGAAATAGTCAATAAGTAAATAAAGAAGTCCACTGTGAGCACACTTTGTAAAAGTAAATTCACCAAATATATTTGAACTGGAGGAGCAGGTGAACCTCATGTATGAGTCACAGAGCAGGACCGGAGAAAGCGCCAATTAACTTGACAAATAACTGTCTTCCATTGAAATCGATATAATAGTCATTAGTCATGAGTGCAGCTTTCAAGAGAAGGAGAGGGAACAGTAGTAGAAGATTAAAGTTAACATTCAGTTCAGCAAATTCAGAGAGATAACATCAAATAGCCAAAGTCTAACAGCAAACAATCTAAATACAGAATGAAGAGCATTTCACAGGGCATCACATTTAATTCAAAAGAGGTGAAAGAATAAAGATTTATGTTTAGATGAACTGTGCTTTTTGAAAGGATACACTGGCCACCAGGATGCTGGACACATAGAGGTAAAAGATTTGACACACAGCATGAGGATTCTTCTGTTTCTCACATATGTAATGTACATTGTTTAATTGTGCACAATAAAAATCTGGTGAAGGATAAACTTCATTTTCATGAGACTAAAAAGTTGTATGATTTATGAAGATGTGCAAATCTGATATTTGATTCACACTTGAGTAACTTTTCAAAGTTTAAAAAGAGGTTATAGTCCTTCCTGTGATTACTTAAAAGTCCATTCTTCCCATTCAACAGGCTGGTGAGGTTCTTCCGACCTTCTGAGTCAGAAATTCTGACTTCTGAGTACAAATGGAACCATTGCACCATTATGCAAGCAAACGATACAATTACTATGGATGCTGAGGAGGCTGTCACACCCCCTACTGGCAAGGGTGTGTAACTGTAAGGCAAAAAGTTTACTAAGCAAAAAAAAACAAACAACACAGAATTTTGGAGAGTCTGTTTAAGGTTGGCAGATGTGTTTTTATTTTTTATTCTTCACTTTGGTCTTGGTTACAATACTCTTAATTTCAGATGCTTTATGTGCTTTATGTGTTCGTTCTTTTAAACTTGGTGAAGCATCTCTCGATTTCTTGTCAAACCATTAACAATGCATTTAAATTGATTATAACATTAGTAATCATTTCTCTTTTGTGTTTCTTGACCTGGTAGTGTGACATGCTTTAAATGAGATCAAGAGGACGTCTCTTTGGTGTTGGAGTTGCATTTTTTTTGGAGTGCAGTCTTCAATGCATTCAGAGTTATTATTAAGGTTTGCGTTTGATCTCCCTCACTCTCACTCTGTGTGTTCAAGTGCCTTGTTTTATTGCTACTCATATAGTGTGGCTAGTGTGGCGCAGTCAACAATAAATTGTCTTCTGATGAGGAATAAATCTGCCTTTTGTGTGAACCATTCATAGCTGTATATGTTACTATGCTGCTTAGACATATAGCATGTTGGTGTCTGCTGTCTGCTGCAATGTAAAATGTTCTAAAACAGATGTAAAATGCTGTTGGCCATTTCAATTAATACAAAAATCATGAATGTTGCACAGCATTTAATATGACATCATTATATTGAGTATCTCCAAAAAACTCTGACTGACTTCCAGTATCCCTGATCACTGATTTCTACCAAACTTGCTGTAATTGTAACTACACTTACTTGTGTAGTTGCAGTTTTCTGCAACTACACAAGTGTTCTTGTTTGTTGTCCCTTTGGTCCTAATCTTAGAGATGTCACCATGTTCACAGATGTAGCTGATGGCCAGATGTGAAAATATAGTAGTAAAACAGAACTAGTCATTAAATACAGATGGCATTTTATTAGTTTTAAATAAAAAAACCCAACCGTATAGATGGCACATCATCAGGTAGCATACAGTATAATACAGGATAAAGACACTCAGGGAAGCTGGCAGTCTTTAACAATGGCTTCCCATAAAGATACCTGATGTGCTGCACTGCTCCAGCTGTGACTCTGTGACACTGAGGACTCCTTGGACACTTGTCATGAAGTGTTTGAGAAAGAAAAAACAACACACATGCACCCATGTACATTTTAATGACTGCCATTTACATGCCACCATGAATGCCCCCATTCAATGCAGTATTTAGTAGGCAACTCCCAAGTCAGTTTGTTTGTTGCATGCTTTTTTTTTTCAATAATAATACAGCAGTGCATATTTATATCTACAACACCACATGGCTTTTCATCTGTTAAAACAAGCTATGAGGCTCTGGTGTGGGAGATCCAATGAGGGTTTGAGCAAACGGAGGCGATGAGCCGTTGATGATCTGTGGAGATGTTTTACTCACACTTTTTCTCTGCGAGCAAATCCTTCCCATCCTGTGCTACAATGAGAAAATATTGTGTTTATCGTTGCCATAAATGATGGTTATCAATCAAGCCCCGCCACAGAGCTCAAGGGAAAACATGCATCCAATTATACAGCAAAACAAAGAATTATGAAGGGTGAAAAATGTTGAAAATATAGCAGCATCTGCTTTATGTTTGTCTGTATAGGAATACAAGAGATATTTTGAGGTATTTGACGTTTTAAAAGCAGCCTGTGCACCATGTTTAGAGACTTTCTGTTCTCTGCTACTGAGAAATGTCCATCAGTACGTTGTAACTTGCCGGATTCCCGTTGACAGTGCCAATAAAGGCAAACTCAAAACAGAGCCAGCAGACTAGAAGAGATGTATTTCACACCATGTTCATATTCTCGAGCACCACAGTCAAGCATGCTCCCAGAAGTATCACACTTCACTAGCTGGGGCATTTTTAAAAAAAAATTGTGCCCAGGCTGATTCAAATAAATAGTAAGCTTCCACTATATTGCTGCCATATTTGCTGTAGACCACATCATCACTGTCTTTGTCTCAAGCTTCCCGTCTGTGGTTCCAAGTAACAGTCATGAGTGATTTGTTATAAAGAGGCAGATTTAGTGGTGAATAGTGTTGGCTCAGTCATAGATATATCTTTTCAACTGAGTGAAGATCCAAACGTATGGGTGGCTGAGTTAAAACGAAAACTTTGGCCATTTGATTTGGGTCCAGACCAGCCTCTGATTTAGTTAGCTAGTAAGTAGTAGCTAGTTTTTTGAATTTAGCAGCAATTTTTAGGCATGTAGCAGCCAATAATGCCTGTTTTAAATGTAATAACCAATAATAATGTAATAACATAATAATGTTTTGCCAATAATGTAATAATTACATAGCCAATTATAAAACAGTATTGGCTAGGTAAAAAAACAACAACTATGTATATATATCAAACAAATGTGAAATATGTATCCAAGAATTACAACTTCAATAAAGTGAGTTAGTCTATTATTGTGTTATCAGCTCCAGTTATTACTTTTTTTTTTACCTAACCAAGTAATAGCTGGAAATTATTTATTGGCATTTAAAATGGGCAAAATGATTACATTATCAGCTGTTATTACATTATTGGCTGCTACAAGGCATATAAACAATCTAAGCACAGTAAAAACTTACATTATATAGGATTTAGAACTAGATGTAAACTCATGGCCTCCTCACAAGAAGAGGTCTCTTAAACCCTGTATTATGTGATTTTATATTGTGCTTTAATTATGCACACATGATTAGGGCTAGGTAGCGTTTTATGTTTATTTGATCCTTTTTTCTTAATTCAAGTTAGATATATGTGTACATGTGTTTTTGTTGCTGTGTTTTATCATTTATAGAAATGCATAATTATTAAATTCTTAGTGAAATTTCTAGTACAGTTTCAGTTCACTGTGTTTATAGTTAAACTGTAAAATATCATGCCTACATCACATTTCTTTATCACAAGGGGTTTCTGTTTCATATACATATTCTATAAGATTATTGGCCGATATAGTCGGAATTTTTTATTCATTCCCTAATATCGGTATCGGCATTGGCTCCAAAACTCCAGTTTACATAAGCCTTTCTTCAGCAAAATATTTAAAAAAGTTGTTTAAGACCGTCCTAACCTTTACTTCTAATGACAATGTCCACAGGAAAAACTGATAATAATGTAGAGTCAAGCAGTGATAGTCCAGTATTAGATGTAAACATAGTGTAAATGGAATTTACGAGAGCCACAAAGAAACATGCATTGAATATAGCCTTATTTTCATATAACTAAATAACAATTATTATAAACAAAAATCCATAAAATCTTTTTTGATTGGCTTTTTGTCAAATTAGCTGTACCTCGAACAGGCTTGGTTTGTTTATCATATTCATTATTGGATTTGAGCTTCACCATCAATAGAGACTTCATTTATCAACACATCTCAACCTCCACCTGATCCACTTTCTCCACCTTTGATTCATCGTATGTCACTTCACCTCCTTTTTGCTTCACATGAACACATGCCTCCTAATGTATTCATATTAGGATTTATGCTAAAGATTAGAATATAATAATGATATGACTGATATTTTGAGTAAAAACCTAACTGTTTATCTGTGGTGGGGTTGAACTACAGCCAGAGTCATTGGCGGTGTGCATGGAATTGACAGCATCATGAGTTGCTTTCTTAATGTGTTAGATTCTCAACAAACGCAGATTGCAGTTGTAAACTGATGGGCAAGCTCAGTACACATTTGTCCAAATCTGGTTTTCTTAGTATATCTGACCCAGAATTCTGTAATAACACTGACAATGAAACTGTATTTAATGTGGATTGGTCATGACTAATGCTGATAGACTGCCAGCGTGTCTGGGATGTACCCTTTCTTGTGGCCAATGTATTCTGGGATAGGCTCCAGGATAGTTTGGGTGGTTTAATGGACGGATTGACTAATATATAAAATGTCTCTTCATCAGAGTCAAGATGTAGTTAAAGTACAAGGAAACTTGCTGTAAAACTACTGCAACATCACTATGATGTTTTATGTATATTAGTGATGATATTATGATTACACAAAGCTAGGTATGAATTATACTTTAGGAGACCAAACTGTGGTGTCACCATCAGTTCATGCAGACAGAGGATGGCTTCAGAATCGTTGTAGATATCAGTGAATAAAAGATGTGCCTCACTTGAGCCAACATGTCCTAAAACTGAGATCAATTGATTAAATGCTTCAAGCCTGGTGTGTTCCTGATGGGTTGGGATGAAAACTTTGTGGAATATTTTGCACATCCCTGGTTTAATGTGTTAATATAAAAAATTCTATTAATGTCTATTAATCATGATATATTAATTTAAAAAATTGGTCATTAACTGGAAGAGTAAGCGATGGATATCAAAGACAGGCAAAACCTGCCATCTCAGTCCAACTGGGACATGACAGGTCATCGATTCAGCTCTGAAGCAGTTCACACTGTATGTGTTGATGCTGGTGGTCATGCTGCTAACAAGTCAGTCAAGTCAAGCCATTTTTATTCATAGGAAGCCAAACTACAACATAAGTTATCTCGGGGCACTTTTCAGATAGAGCAAGTCTAGACCATACTTTTTAATTTCCAGTGATTGATGCCTGCTGACGACTGCTGGTTATAAGATAAAGTTTTCACTCTGTTAATCTCACTTTTATTCAGTTCAGGAGTGAGAGGAGGATTGTTCTACTGTGTTGTTATTATTGTCATGTCTCAGTGGAGAGTAGACTGCGCCGTTAGCTCTGAGGAAAGCCATAATTGTCCAAGATGCTGAACAGGTGCAGGGTTTTTTGAGGTGAATTGTTTCCTTTACCCCAGACTTGATTTAAGTTGTTTAATGCTCCAGTGTGTGTGGGTCTCATTTGTTACAGCTGGAGTTCACTGCTCTGCTTACATTAGCTTGTGGGTGATGGCATAGGTAGTTATTTAGTCATTAAATCAAACAATGCACGACTACCAATGCTGAACATGGAAAAAAGTGACAGAAAATTAATTACAAATGGTTCTCCCTTTGCCTGTTATAGAGCACAATTTCTGAAATGTGCTTTTTGATTTGAATTTGAATTTCTAAAAGCAGTGTGTAAAGCAATGTCTAACCTTAACCCTACTGTATGTCAGAGTTGTGCCCTAACCCTAATCCTAACCCTCTCTTGACTTTCAGGTCAGTCCCATCTCAATCCTTGTGATATTGAGATCTGAAACTTACCTGAGGCTATATTTCTGTTATTCCTCTTCAAAGACAAAGTTAAATTATTACTTTGGAAAAGCTTTCTCACACATAAAATATAATTAATCTGACAGCTGTAATAGACCAACACTTAGACATACATTATACGTTGGCATGTTAGTGCTGTGACAATCCTTGCTAATCACATTTGCTATTTTAATCCCTTTAAACACAGAGCTTCCCCCATCATGATGCATTGACAGTTTGGGGATTCCTGTGGAGTTTACCTCAGAGGAAACATATTATTGGCTGGGTCCTTTTTCATTGCACTGGAGGAAGTCTGCATAACAGATGGATATATGTCGCTTAGTTCCACAATTAAATTCATTTTTGCATATTATATTTTGGTGCATCTTATTTTTGCCTCCCTAATTTGATGGGATACCATTATCCACCAATGTGGATGGAAACCTTATTTTGATACAGCAAATCAAATCTTGTATAAAGTAGTAATCTGATGCTCACAGACAGAGCAGACAGTCACACTGAGCCTGACTGCATCCTGCTATATAAAACAACAACCCACATTAGCATTCTTAAACCTTCTTATCTAACTGATAAACATGAGCATACATCTTGCCTGCTCATTAGCTTGCTGAAGAAGCCAACAAACATTCACCACTGAAGTGCACCGTTAATGTCAATTAGCAGGCTAGATAGCAAATCACCTTTTAGCTGCAGCACATAAAACAGCATGTAAAGATACCTGCATATGTCACTTAATACCTGATAGATGCTGGTTTGATTCTTACTCATACATCCACTGCTAACAACACACTGTCCATGACTTGTAGCTACAGCAGTTTGTTGATTCTATCTGTACTGCATACAGTGTAACAGCAGCACTCTGGCAGGTTGCCACCTGCTGTCAAACCAAACAAGGCTTCAGTGTGTCCTTCCATCCAGCTGTGACTGCAAGGAGCATTTCTGATATGAATAATACACAACTATTACCCATTTATTAACAAAAAAACATGTCAACATTATTTTTGACTGCAAAGAAGGGGTGATTAAGTGTCATTTCAGTTGGACTCTAACATGAATTTGATTGCTTGTCTTTCTATGAACCATGGGTTTGTACATTGTGATGGATTTTACTGGCTTGATTAATATGGAGTGAATTTCAACATGTTTTACCTTACTATAGAGTATAGAACTGAAGGATTTAAGAATGGGGCATACTGAAGACTGTTTTTATTCAATGGATTATCTAACTCATACAGATGACTTTATGAATCCAGCTGCCTCTGAAACTATAAATATGATGTTGTTATGCTGCTTTCTTTCAGCTCTTGCACCTCTACGGTCTGTTGATTCATTTAGAAACCTTTTCAAAACACATCTGTTTAGACAGGTGTTTGGGTAACCTATTGACATCAGGCGTTCAGCATTTCATCTTTAGTTTTAATTTCAGTTTTAATTATTGTGTGTGTTTTCATAAAATGTGTGTATGTATTAGAGCCTGACCGATATATATTGGTTGATATTGACATATTGATATCTCAGATATATCTCTATCGTTGTAAGTGTTATCTGATATATACATATAATATGTGCCGACATTTAAAGTTATATAGCATTTTATGTATATTTGATCCTTTTTCTTAATTAAAGTTTAGTATACTTTTTTTGTTATATCTTCTTTGTTATTAGTTATAGTTATTTATAATTATTAAACTCCCAGTGTAGTTTACTGTTTCAGAGCACTGATGTCATTCTATACAATCAAGTTTATTGTCAGATGGTAAAATATGATGCCTTCATTATATATCTTTGTCACAAGTATTTTTAAGGGATCATTGCAAAAAAAAAAAAAAGTGTATGTTCATATTCTGGATGTATAAAATGGTATGTATGCATATAGTAAGAATGTGTGTGTGTGTGTGTGTGTGTGTGTGTGTGTGTGTGTGTGTGTTTTGTGTGGACTGTTGTTTTTTACTTTTTACAGTCCAAATTACATTTAATGTTAAGGTTTAAATGCATGCATTATAGCTGCACTGGCATTGACTCAACAATGTGTCTACCAAAAGAATCATCCATCAAATGGTCAGATAGCAATTTTACTCAAACCTGTTATTTTGTTCAACAGAAGGAGTGACAACCCTGACGCCATCCATCTTTAAACCTCAGCATCTGGTGTGACTTTCCCTTCCCTGCTCTTTTGATAATCCTCTGTGTATGTATCTGTGTGTGTGTGTGTGTTTGTGTGTGTAGTTGTCAGTCACACCACAGGCTATTTCTGTAATAGCATCAATTTGGGAGTATACAGCAAAAAAACAACATCAACCCAAACAATCTTTAACTCTGTGTTACAACTCATAATTAGTCATGTCACTCTCTAACTCAATTTTTAAACAAACCCGCAGAGACCAGTGACACACCCTGATGCGCATGATTCCCAAAATCCATTATGTTTGGAATGTACCACTTACATTTTTCATTATTTTACTGGAAAAACAGCAATATGATTAAAAAAAGAAAAAGAAAACAACTAGCTGTGTGTTTTATTTGTCATCATGTTTCCTGTTACTCCAGACAGCAAGGACATAGGAGCAGTAATAGCAGAACACATAATGATTATGTACTATCCAAGATATGAGCTGACATGTTAATATAAGAGCAATAACACTCTGACTGCTGGTGCAACGATGAAAGTAAATGAAGCCTTGAAAGTTAATGTAAAAGTGATCCGATTACTAATAAACCATCTATCTGTAAAAAGGCATGGAAAGGTGGAATAGTGATAGTTTGAGTCTCTTTGCTTGATCCAGAGTTGGTGAGTTCCAAAAAGTAACTGGCAATCTGGAGAGACGGCTACAGTACCACAGCATCCTGCCGTACCCTCAGGCCTCGTTGGACAGGCGTTCATCCTACAGCCAGATCCAAACGCTCCAGGCTGTCAGAGCTACATTATAGAAGAAAAGAAGAAGAGAGCAGGTTTCAAATCAAATGGATGCAGCACAGTCGTGGAGCTGGTTTGGGATGAACTGGACAGAAAGGTAAAAGTAAAGCAAACTGCAAGTGCAACACATTTGTTGGGAAGAACTTTAGATTAGATAGATAGATAGATAGATAGATAGATAGATAGATAGATAGATAGATAGTACTGCTACCAACTATATATGATTTCCATTGTAGAAATAAATATATGCAAACATTTAGATTACATTTTATTAAACTAAATAGTTCTATCACATTTTTCAAATCTCCAATTGTTCAAAAAAAAAATAAATGGAAGTGTTCTGAAACTTCTGACCAGTACTTGTGATCACGTAGTTGCCGTGGCAGCAGCTGGCGTAGGCAATGAGGTGAAAAGCTCAGGCCTGCAGGGTCACGGGCTGAAGAAATAAATCAATGATTACATGAGGGGGGGGGGGGAATGTAGTGAGACTGCAGAGGGAGTAGTGCCCTCCATGTTTTCCTGCCTCTCCACCTGTTCTTACTAACTCGTTGGCCGGGGCACAAACACACACCTCTCCACATTTTTTTTTTTTACCACAGCATAAATACCTTAATTATTTAATTATTTTATGCTTCCATTTGATCAAATCCACACTGACTCTGAGACACTCCATTGTTTTTCTTATGCTCTAAAGTCTATTCTTTTCTATTTTTCACCTCTGTTGTGCATAATGAAGCATAATCTCCACAGACAGTGCTTTGAATAACACAAATCTCCTGCTGTATGTGTGTTTGGAAATTATTAACAGTATCTATTGATCAAGGCAAAAAAATGTGGCAGTGAGTTTCACTACAGGCAGATTCCCCTCACTTGCTACGGTCGGTGGGGAAATACAATCAATAAATCAATAAGTATAATACAAAACAATATCCCAGAGCCCACATGAATAATATTTTGGTTCAGTAAATGTGTGCTCACATTCGGCTGCTGTCCTCAGATAGACAGAGACACTGAACACAGGTTGAAGTCAGTGTGGATTGAACAGATGGAACACTTCAATATTGCTTACACGTTGCTCACATTGCACTATGTTGATTCCCATTAAGGCTCAGAATGTCCTATTAACATGGTTCTTATAGGGGTCAATGACATTTTCTGTGTCCATGTGGTTTAGTCAAATTTAAAGGGGTAAAAATAAACGTATGACTTGCACACGTTCTTTTTTTGTGGACCCAGCATCAAATTTCTGCTTTTAATCCATTTTGAGAGAATATATTAGAGGATTATGGTAAACATGTCTAAGTGGTGTAACCATAAAAACTTCAAATCATTCAACTTGCTTAAAAACAGTAAATAGTCAATAAAACACCATATCAACTAGTTTGGCATGATCTTACATTATAACTTTTATATTAAATAAAGCTAATGGAATACAATTGTTCTAAATATTACATTTAATCTGGAGAATCATGGAGATCAGGAAACATTTACATTTTTAAATGAAATCATTATTAGTATAAGTTCACTAAGAAATGGTGCAAATGTCATTTCAAATGACATAAAAGCAACAAAAATACTAAATATACATTTTAACAAAGCTGATGCTGCTTTTAAAACTATTTATCATATTTTTGAATTGCTCATATTGCAGACCTTTACTTGTCACTAACACTCTGTTCTATCCAATAATATGCAGATATGTGCTCTGTGTTGAAAATCTATGGACAAGAAACTCAAACTACTGAAAATTGTGCAAAACATTTTTTCGACTAACATTCAAATTGAGGACATTTCTGAGTAGACCGATAACAGTAATATTCTGAGGAGACATATCTGGCAAAGACATATTCGGACTCCAAAGGGTTAATACTAAAAATGTCTATTTGGTTCGGTATTCCTTTAAACTGGGATTTTGGGTATAATTCATAGATTACGTGATGTACTCACGCAGCGCTGCTGCTGTATAAATAAGGCTTTAAGTCAGGAAAAGGCATTGCATCATGAGAGCAGCTTGCCTCTTTCTGTGACATATTTCCAGCTGATTCAACACTGTGGCAGACTGTAATGTAATGCAGAAAGAGGAGGATTGGGGGGGGGTTCAACAGTCTGGACTGATGCAACAGCAGCACATGTTAGAGAGGAACAGGGATGTGAAGATGTGATGTGAGTTGGGAGGGAATTATTCAACAATGTGCGATTGTAGTCGTGGTTGAAATGTTCATGTTTGTCTACCACTTGTAACCACTAAACATACACTGCTATTCAAGAATGGAAAGGTTTGGATATAGCAGTAGACATGCAACCATTTTATTCAGTCATTAACTGTGTATTATGACACTGCAAAGACGCTGAGGTAAGGAGTTTTCTTCCCGCTCTTCCCTTCCAGTTGAAAGAATGCTTGTATCTTTTTGTCTGCATCTGTTTACAGAAAAGCAGCTAATAAACTGTGCTCGACAAGAGGACTGATAACACTGAACCGCATAAGCTTCTCTTTCACAACACAGAATAAGCCAGTTCAACTCTATTCACATAACCAATCCCACCCAACTTCCTCCAATCACGCATTATGGTTATTCCGAGTCCTTTCCCTGTTTTTTCCGCCAGGATTTGGGGTTTTCTCAACAAAACAGACGAAAAATATTGAGATGGAGCTATTGCATCAGTTGGAAGCTGTTTACTGAGGCCGTGCCAAACCCAGTGAGCAGCAGAGCCAGCGAGGACTGCTGCAGAAGCTGTTTCCGAGGGCTGAGATTGCCAGACTGAATAATAAAGATGAGCTCTCTAGAATGGCCGTTGAAAAAGAGATGGCTTCTTTTCTCAACACCGACCCCCATCTCCGCTTTCAATGAAGAACTTCTACAGCTCTATAATGCCTCGATGGCAATTCAATTCTTTCTGGTTTTATTGGCAATATTTCAATAATGTGGCCTCTGCTTTTATTAAACTATGAAAAAGGTCCAGGCCAGGACTCTTCCCACACAACACAGTGAGATGGAGACATAACCTTGAACTCATACAAATGTATTGTATGTAAAAGTAACCCAGGTGTTTGCTTTAGAAGGATGTATTTCTTATTTCCTTGCAGTGTTTGTTATTTTGTGAAAATGAATGACACTAAATGTTTTTTTTTTTTTTTGTAGAGATGCTCCTATCAATACCCAGGGTCAATCAGGGAATATTTTAAAACATCAATACAGGCGAAAATAAACCTGATCGAAAGCTGATCCTTTTATTACTTTATTGTGTTTTATCCAGCTCAGCCTTTTAGTGTCTCAGTGTCCTGTACAATAGTCTATAGTCCAACATTTTTCTCCTATATGTAGACCTAATTTTATTGGACGATATATTGTCTCAGAAATAATTGTGATAAACAATATTATTGTCGTTTGAAGATCAAGCTGTGGCTGAGCTGTGGCTCAGGAGGTAGAGCGGTCGTCCTTCAATTGGAAGATTGGTGGTTCGATTCCTGACTCCTCCAGCCACATGTCGATGTGTCCTTGGGCAAGAAACTTCACCCCAAATTGAGAATGAGAATGAATGGTTAAATTCCCCCCTGACCATGCGTGGTAGCTCCTGCCATCAGTGTATGAATGGGTGAATGACATGTAATGTAAAGCTTTGAGTGGTCGTAAAGACTAGAAAGGCGTTAAGTACAGTCCATTTACCATAATTTTATACCACTGATATAATGATAATATAATAGCATAATAATGCAAGGGGGCGGGGCAAATCAAGTCCATTTATCATAGGATAAGTCCATATATAGACATGATGATGTAGATAATTACGTTATTGTATGATAAATCGATAACATAATTACTCTTAATAGTTAATGACAGGCCCACCTATGTGAAAGAAAATGACAAATTTAAGAATAGAAGTGTATCATTCAGCCTGCAGCTTCTTATTTTTAGTCAGTGTTTAGTCAGTGCCTGTTTAAGTGATTATTTTTATTCTAGCTGTCACTAATTCATGTGAATTATGTGAGTAACTTGATGACAAGCCAAAATGAAAGTTGGCTGTTGTCAGGGTTGTGTGTTGTGTACTCAGCCAAAGATCATTTATTGACAGAAGCTCTTCACTCTATAACACTGCTGTTCAAGTTGAGAGAGGACTTAGTTTTCTATAGTTCCAACAACTCAATTTCAGCAGTCACATTCTCCAGTTAAAGTTGTATTCATAGCCTCTGCATAATTTAAGATGATTAATTTAATAGTTTCGAAGCCAAAGTCAAGAGGCTGCATCGGTTATTCCTATGTGCCAGATACAATTAAATCAACATTACATATCTTCTGGTGCTATAAGCCTGAGATCAGAATCAGTAATAGTATTTAATTTACTATTAAAAGGACTTGAAACATGATCATGGCCATCGCTGTTCCTATCAGGTGTTAAATTAAATGACAAATGTCAATATTCTAAAGGAAATAATCAACAACTAAAATCTCTGAATGAAAATACCATTAAATACAAATATTACATTATGTAGGACAAAAAAAGAGAATATTGCTAAATTAAATAATTGATTTGTAATATAAGCATCAATGGAACAACTCAAACACACTCCACATTTTTAATTTGCTGATTTGAGGGCCCCCTGCAGCTTTTGGGCCCTGCAGCTGCTTCATTCACTTGTGCCTCAGGCTAGTTATCCTGCGAGGAACTATAAATTGTGGGAAGTATGACGTTCCATTTCACAGCTGCTTCACCCTCTAACAGACTCCACAGGGCTGCCCACTCGCCCCCCACAGAGCAGCAAGATGAAATCTGAATGATATGCATGTACTCGTCTGGCCAAACAGAACAGGCACAAAAACTTTGTGTTACCTTATCCGAACTCTGACTCTCTGTGATCATTTATGTTGTGAGTCAGTATAGCACATCATACTACTGCTCTTATTACTGATGTGTCTTTCTGTCTTTAGATGATTGCAGTAGTTTAAAATAATGCTGTAATCACAGGTTACAAATGCTATGTTAGGCATATTCCGAGGATCTTGTAATGAGATCCTCCATTGAGTTACTTTTCTGTATGTACAGTCATCTGATAGCGTAAACATAACATGTCATGAGGTCTGTTTTACCAGATAAGTAAGATGTAAGATAAGATAAAGGGCAAGTCCGACCAGATAAAGGGCAAGTCCAACTAACTTTGGGCTTTAATACTGGTCACTCACTTTTAACCAAGGAAATAACTAACCCTAACCCTCCAACCAACCAGCGTCCTGGGACAAGACCATCCCGAGAATGGACCTAAAGAAAATGTCAGGGGATCACCAAAGATCCCATGGTGATCATGAATATCTGCACCAAATTGTATTGCCACCCAATAGTTGCCAAGATATTTCACTCAAAATGAAAATGTTTAGTTTGTAGATGGTGCTACATGAAAAGTCAGTGTATCACCAAAGTACTCTGGAAACCATCAATGCTTGTACCAAATTTTGCACCAATCCCTTAAATACATGTTGACATATTTAACTGAATAGTTGATACATTTGATGAAAAGTCAGGTGATCACCAAAATGACTATGATGCAGAATTGTTATGATGATACATCCAATAGTTTTGAGACATTTCAAGTCTGGATCAAATCGGACCACTAATGCTACTCCTAAAACGCAAATTTCCCAACTGTATTAACTGTTTCTTCTTATCTCATATTAAATACTTTATCAGTTAAATAATGCAATTGATTGGCTGGCTGGTAATTCTGAACCCCATCTATTTCATGTGTTACATTTACACCAGGAGTGGAAAGCTCAAGGGTAACCAGCTTGGGGATACAGAACACTAATATTAAACCAGTGGAAAGCCACGCAACCAAAAGTGAGTCAAATTAAATCAAACTTCCTTTGTGATTCAGACCCCTGTATCCAGTGATTCGTTAAAATAAGCTTTCTCAGAAGAGAGCAGAGAATCTGGTATACATTTTCTATTTACATGCATGTATTGAATTTAGTTCTGTTTGCTTTAACAGTAGAAAAACTGTACTGTCTTTCTCGAGAGTTTGAGGTAAAGGTCTAAGATTGGCATGCATCACAAAGTCCAGACTTATACCTCAAGTTAGCCTTGTGTGATTTCTCAAAGTGCTGTTTTCTGCCTTGTGCTTTGCTTTGTTTCCTTATGGTTTATTTTGTTGCATCACTTTATGTTGATTGATGAGTGCTTAGATCTGGATGAGTCTCTTGACACCCTTGACAAATCAAGAAAGGGGTTGCCAGACATAGAGAAAGTTTGCTTCAGCATGCTGGTCTATGAGGTTCAGAATGATGCATTTACCTGGAGAAATATTTCAACCTTGCTGTAAACGGCTTTCTAACAGCTGCATGCATAGCTTGATATTTTTGCCTTTTCAAGCCTCAGTGCAAGCTCTTCACCTGCCGTGTCAGTGAAAAACAGATGTTTGTCTGACTTGGACACCAGCAGATCTGAAGGTCGCCAGCCTGTTGGCATCTTATTGAGTTGTTCACCTCCCACATCCCCTACCTTCTAACATATTGTGTGAGAAGGTAGGGTACACTGAGTGTTGTGCCAATCAGTGTCCAATTCTTTGGCCCAGGAAAAGGCCAATGGGTCTTTATGATGAGATAAGGGAGATAGGGAAGGTTAGTACATCAACAGGTCCATTCAGTGGTGGATAGAGTAGCAACATTTGCATGAAGCTTTGCATAAAGAATCAACTGCTCTTTTTTATTTTCATGTTTGTCCAAGAAGAGATTTCCAGGAAGTGAAAAACAATTATTCATTTATCATTTATTATTATTTAATTTGGCATGAATATGTGAGGCTTTCACATCATCGCCTTTCAATTAATTCATCTAATACCTCAAAGGTGTGCCCTTGACATGTATATTTAATAAGTGGGACAGCTCTGTTGGTATCCATGGAGATATTCAGCCAGTCATAACAAACAGTGACACCAGTAATGATGAATAGCATCCTTAATAACTGTGGCTGAAATATTCATATCTCGATTGAGGAAAAATGAGCTGCAGCATTGATTCCAAACATAATCCCTTTACAGATGTAGCATATTAATCATAATCCATAGTGATTTATTACTGTTGGGAGATGTACCAGAAGATGTTTTTTCCTAAGGGAGAGAAAAAGCACATTACTCCCATGTTGATTTGGTCGCTGTTCTGTAATTGCAGTAATACTTTGGGGACAAAGGAAAGAATAGAAATAAGCGTGAAATTATAGAAAGGATGGGGCGAATGCTCGAATGTGTTTGAACGTGGCCTTACGAAACTACTCTTTTCATTCCTGTCAATTCAGTTACGTCTGCTTTTCTCCTTGTTTGAATAAATACATACATACATAAGCTCAGCGTGTATCTCAACAGTTTTTTGTTGTTTCCCACCAATATAATTAGCACCCTTGGCAAGAAGCTTCTAACAGCCTCCACACTGTAATGAACATTGTGTCTCACAAGGTCAGACTGACAAAGAATTTGACGGATTGTTCAATGTGTCACTCAGTCTGATGTCACTGAACCAGACTTATACAATCTGCCAAATGAAACAACATTAAAAGGATTGTCTTTAAGGTCTGAAATAATTTAGGAACTTGCCATGAACTTTTAAACCAATCCTTCTGTAACTACATTAGCAAAAATGTAAGGTATGGCAAGACACGTTTAGTGGTATAGCACATTTCAACAACAGGTCAAATCAACCTGCTTTACATAAAAGGCATCAGGAAAGGATATAAAAGCAACACATGGCAAAATAAAAAAGGCATTTAAATTGTCATTTTAATTAAGCTAAAATAGAATAAGACAAATAAAGCAAGATAATAAAACCTACAGTCAGAGATATTAACCCTAAAATGTGGATTTAATAAAGCAGTTGCAAACAGAAAATTCTTCAGCCATGATTTAAAAGAACTGAGAGTTGCAGCAGACCTGCAGTCTCCTGAGAGTTTGTTCCACATATGAGGAGCATAAAAACTGAATTCTGCTTCTCTGGGAACAAAAGGCAGCCCTGTCCCAGATGACCTGAGAGGTATTGTTGGTTCATAACGTAGCAGCAGATCAAAAATGTATTTTGGCCCTAAACTATTCAGTGCTTTGTAAACCAACAGTAGTATTTTAAAGTCACTTCTTTGAGAGGCACAGTTCTGGAGTGATATAATCCATTTTCTTGAATTAGGGAGGACTCGAGAAGCAGATTTCTATATCAACTGTAGCTGTAGCTCTCTGTTAAACTTATTTTTAGTACGGACATTCATGATCCCAAAAGATGAATCCTGATGGTACACTGCAAAAAGAGATGTGTTAAAAATGACACATGTTGTGCTCAGGGACAACACATGTTGTGTCAAAATTAACACAATAAATGTGTGAGCCATTTTAACACACAAATTGTGTCATTTCACAATTGATCATGTGTAAATTAAAATGTCCAAAAACTAACTACTTAATGTGTTAATATTGCAATTTAATGTGTTAACTATGAGGCATTTGTAATTCTAAATATTAAAGGGACAGACCATGTAAAATTGTTAGACATTTAATCAATTAAAGGTTGACAGAATCCTACATCAACTCAGCAGGCAACAGGCATGACATAGCCTCATAGTCATTAACAATAACTACAACAATCATACACAGTTGTAACAGACCTGCTAGAATTATTAGTTGCCGCCCTAACAGGATCCTACATCAACTCAGCAGGCAAAAACACTGGACAAGCAATATACTCTCCCTTAGGACATTTTGCAACTTTAAAATATTATTAACCTTTTGTTGGATTAACCATGTACTGTATTGTATCAACTTACTCCTTTTTATTTATTTTTCTATCATGTTATATCATATGTATGCATGTGAAACCTAAATAAAGTATTTGTAAAAAGCAACAGGCATGACATAGAAAACATTAACAATAATTACAACAACCATACACAGTTGTAATAGACCTGCTAGAATTATCATTAGTTGCAGCCCTAACATAACAGGATCCTATTACTCATCATTGCATTCTTGAGAAGCTAGACAATCTTATACCTTGGGTTTAAGTATAGTTCATAGAGAAACCTGACATTATGTCCAAAGGCCTGACATCTGTGGCATCAATCAGGTTGATCATTTCATATTCTTTAGTTTTTTGAACCGCATAAGCATACAAATGCTCATCAAAGAACTTCACTAAGAATTCTTACAAACATCAGAATGGCTTGAAAACCGATTATTTTTGGCCCGCTGCCCTTGCTCGAAATTTTAATACCTTTAATTATTATTATTTTCCCACTGACCGTGGGGTCGGAATATCTCTTATTTATTGTTGCAGTTCTCCTCATGACCACAAATTAACATTGTGTTACATTGGGGGTAGGGTGGCGCTGTTGAGCTCCCGTCACCTCAAATCCGGCAGGAACAGATGACCAGGGACAGAGAGTGAGAAGATGCTAGGCTAAAATGGAGCGTGGGAGGCAGTGGCACACTGATAAAAGAAAATTTAAAAAATAAAAAACAGCAGACTGTAATTGACAACAACACAGTAATCAAACAGATAATTGCTGACCTCTGGAGAAGAAGTGTGGACAAAGTTCAAAGTGTTCCCTGACACATACTGTGAAGTGAGTTTATGAATAAATCTCAACCCAAAACTAATCTGACTACATGAACTTGGACTGTGCAGCGGCGGCGTAGGCAGAATTTTTATCTTGGGTGGGCCAGTACAAAATTGGATGGGCCATCTTTTCTCAGACAAAAGGACAGTGCATTTAATTTACAGCGCACAGCACTGTTAACCACTTTATTGCACAAAGTTGGCAACTAAACATGAACCAAACAGCAGGGAACACTTAAACATACATCAGGCTTAAATCTTAAGTACTAGGCACAGTTCACCAATCAGTAATAAAAAAAATCTACTAACTGGCTACAAGACAGTGTTATCTAAAGCAAAACAATCTCTTCACATTACAGGCAAATATGAAGCAGTGCTAACAACAGGCCTACCTTTGTTGCTTTCATGGCCTACCAAAACACTTAAACATACTGTATCACACAAAATTCATCAGGCTTAAATCTTAAGTACCATGGACAGCTCACAGATCAACAGTTTAAAAAAAAAATGAAAACACCCAGCTAAACATCACTTGAATTACGAAATAACACACTCCTTAATTTCTACCAAACCCATCACATCTAATGAATTCTGGTAGGGCTATTAATGAAAAAAGAGCAACTCGCACTCTAACATTGTAGCCTATTAACAGCATGTGGCTACTACAAAACACATGTTATTTAAAGCAAAGCAATCTCTTCACATCACAGGCAAAATGAAGCAGTGCTATAACAACAGGTCTACCTTTGTTGTTTTCATGGCCTGCAAAACAATTAAACAAACTGTCAGACTTAAATCTTAAGCACCATGGACAGCTCACCGATCAGCAGTAAAAAAAAAAAAAAAGAAAAGAAAAGAAAAAAGAATGAAACACTCAGCTATCACAGGCAAATATGAAGCAGGCCTATCTTTGTTGTTTTCATAGCCTACAAAACAAGGCGCAAACGCCTGGGTCTTGCATTGAATATAGAGATGATCTCGTCATAGTCCAAAGTGTCACAGAGTTCCTTTTCAAAGGACAAAATTGACAGGTTGTTGAGACGGGTGGTACTCATGGATGCTCTGAGGTGCGTTTTAATCCGACCTGCAGTGGAGAACAGTCTCTCAACGCTACAAGACGTCATGGGAAGTGTGATGATGACTCGCAGTAGTTTATTGAGGTTAGGGAAAATATCAGGAGCACATATGTCCAACACTTCCATGAGGGATGGACATTCCAGCCCGTTGGCAACTTTCCGGCGCAATTGCTCAATGAACACCGTTAATTCAGCATCCTCAACTGAGATGTGGTAGTGATCACATGTGGTGCGCATTGACTCTGTCTGAGCAAATGTCTTTGAGTGTGGGAGAAACGTGGCTGCTGTCCTCATGATCCCATACTGGTCCTCTTGGAAACGAGTGTTCAACTCTGTCAGTTCTCTGTCTAGGATATCGTTCCAGAGGTGTCGCAGGTCATCATCATTTTTGACACTGGTTGCTTTTCCCAGGCTTGTCGTGACCACAGATTCCGTGAGCCTCGCAGGAAGTCTCCTTTTTCTGTTCCCAGCAGTTACGTCCCAGCTCGTGATGTCGTATTTGCTCATCAACTCTCCAGTCAGCTTCATCACCGCTTCATACCCACATTTTGAATCGTTTCTGAATTGAGCAAAGTTCTCTTTTAGTCCCTCAATGAGGTCGATGCATTCAGTGACACAAAGTGTCGGGCTTTGTAATCCCCTTGTAGCGAAGTCACTCGTCTGAAATAATTTCCCGAACGTGACGAGGAGGAATAAAAACTTTTTTGTTTGTATTTGCAGGAGCAGGGACCGTGCCTCGGCCTGCGTCTGGCCGCTGCTGCCGCTGCCTTCACTGTATTCTGCTAAGACTTCCAATATGACGTCCAGCAGACTTAAAATTTAGCTTACTGCCCCAGACCTGGAACTCCAGCGCGTGTCCATGGAGCGCTGGAGTTCCAGGCACTGGCGGTCAGGATGGAGCTCCTTCTGCACCTCAACGAACCGAGCGTGTCTGCTGCTGCCTGTCATGAAACTATGTATATTGTTCACTGTATCAAAAAATGCGCTGACATGTCCGGACACCTTTGATGCTGCACATAGCACCAAATTCAGTCTGTGAGAATTACAGTGGACATACACAGCCTGAGGAAACGTTTGTTTTAAAATAACATGCACACCTCCCTTGTTTCCTGACATAACGGAGGCCCCGTCGAAACTGAAGCCAACACACAGAGATGGGTCAAGTTGTAGTGGTTCAATCACCTGCAGTATTTTCTCTGCAATAGCAACTGCGCTCATGTCATTTGTGTCCACAAATCCAATTGCCCGTTCTTTTATTTTTCCTCCGTTAATGTATCTCACACAAACAGCTACAAGTTCACGTTTTGACTCATCCTTGTATTCATCTGCCATGAGGGCGTAATAGGTGCCCGGTTCACGTATTTCTGCTTTGATCTTGCGCAACAACAAAGAAGCAGCTGACTCGAGCAGCTCATTTTGAACATCGGGGCTCATCAAAGTTCCGTTTCTGGGCAGCTGCTCCAGACGACTTTGGATCTGTGGGTCATATTTGCACATGAACTTGAACAGCTCAAGGAAGTTTCCTCTATTAAGCGCATCCGCATCCTCCCTGTGACCTCTTAGGGAGATGTCCTGCTTGGCACAAAACAGTACAATATCCAAAACGACTTTTAGATGGTCTCGATTCCTCTCAATGAACAAAGAGTCCATGGCATCACGGTTCATTTGGTTTAGCACATTTCCCCGGCCTGAACTTTGATTAGCCCAGTAGCTTTGAAATTTCTCATGTGAAAGGGAGTGAGGTTTGCTCCTCTGGTGCTTGTCGCATGCCTGACGCAGATGTTTCCAGTCTACAAACCCTTCTCTGACAAATGGGCCGTCAGCTCTGCTGGCAAAATGTCTGCACATTTTACAGAAAATCGCGTTCGCTTTTACACTGTATTACAACCAAGAAAACTCTCCATACCACTTGGATGAGAAACACCGTGATTTTCCATTTTTAACTGTGCAGGGAAATTCCTTCAGTTGTGGCTGTGAAGGTGGTTCCTCAATAGCTGATAAATCAGTGGGCAAAGCCACGTCAGGCTGGCCGGGAGAGAGCGCTGGTGGTGGGGAGCAGGCGACCGGGGTTGGTGGGCTAACCGTATTGCAGGTAGAAGTGTCTGTAAAACCAGGCTCTGTGGGCTCGGCTGTTGGAGGCAGTGGTGTGTCATCTTCTTCGAGTCTGGGTCGTTTAAAATATGACATTAAAGTACTTTGTTTCATCATTTTCCTAGCCGTCGACTGGAGTCAAAAGTCCGCTGGCTAACTGTGTTGCTAGGCTTTTTGCCCCGCTCGCTGCACGTCTCGCGCGTAACTGTTACCATGGCAACGACAGCGAGACGCGAGTAGTGCTCTGGGGTCCAATATCTTTTTTTTTTCTTCTTTTTTTTTTTTAGAAAGAAAGAAACATATATAGGATATATACTGTAGAATAAGTCGAATTAAAATTCCCTGATGAGCACAATTGGTCTCTTTCAAAAATGTTTTTTTTTTTTTTTAATTCCTCAAACGTGGATGGGCGGGCCAGTGATTCATGTGGGCGGCACTGGCCCGGCCAGGCCCACTCCTGCCTACGCGCCAGGTGCAGCCATCCTTGACTTTACAAAAATGGCTAGCACAGCTAAAGTTTTCATTTAAAAAAAAAAAGAGCTACAGGATCCAAAGCAATAACAATCATTCACTCTTACACATGCACACGTCACATTTTTATCAATATCAACCAGCTCCACAAAATCCACACAGCCTTTAACCATAGACTGTATATCCCTTGCTCTGACACACACGCGCACACAGTGACTGCCTTTACATGCACTTAAGGAAGCAGTTAGACTCCGTGTTTTGCAGTCGGGGACTTTCGGGCTCAAAGCGCTCTTACCTTGACACTTGAAATCTATTTCTAGTAGGGCTAGCAAACCCCAACTCTGCTGCACGTAGGTTAGTTTCATCTGAGCTCCCTCAAAACACAGACTCGGTCTCTCCGCTCAGAAACGTCCACGCCCCCCACTGCCACTACATTTTTTTTTTTTTTTTTAATTACGTCAACAAAAGAAATTAATTACAGAACATTAATACACATACATATCAGACAAACATAGCCCTCCCCCCACCACTGCCACACACACACACACACACACCTTGAGAGCAGATGAAGCTACGTGCACCGAGTAGGGAGGCTAACTTAGTAGCCCCACGTGTTACGGATGCTAACGTTACCTACGCTGACAAAAATAAGCGACGAAGTGGCGTCACAATATGGCGACTCTTACCTTCAGCAAAGTCCTTCTGTCTCTGCCTTCAGCCACCGCGCTGCTAGCGACATGATATCTCCCCTCCCCATCCCCTTCCTGCCACTCATCTGTAATGTCTCTCTCGTTCCGGTGTAGGTACTTTCTGCCAACTGCTAACGTTAACGGCTTCTGTTGACCAGTAGCTTCAAGTTCACAACAGTTAACGTACATTAACATAAACAGTTGTCCTGGTTCTTCAAAAATAAAAGCACCACTGTTTTGGCTTTGATTCTGCCGAATCATTCATAACGTTACTTCTGTGGTTACTTAACAGTAAAGTAACGCAAAAGTAATGTAAAAAGTGAAGCGTTACTCCACACCGACAGGGATGTTGTCCAATACATTTTGAAAGTAACTTGCACACTGGCAATGGCGCAGTTTTCAGGCTAATTTCCCATCATGTTCAGAGGTTCACCTTTGGCCGGCCTGCTAATGTTAACTTACACGCAAAAAAAAAACCGTTAGCAACGGGAAATGTGTAGCCATCTGACCTGGTGATATATTTTATGCTGTAAACCTTTCTATTTTCCCCATCAAAAGTCGGCATAGCCTGATCGTTAATGTATTATCATTACTGCAAGGGAGGTCACCAAGTTTATTGAAGCTAACAGATAGCTATTGTGCTAACTCTAACCAGGAGCAGGTTATAATCATTACAAACGTTATTTGGTTCCTTAACATATTTTAAAGGCTATTATCTGCATGTTATCTTGCTAATAAATATGAACACCAAATGAAAAACTTAACTTACAGGTAGCTGCGACTCCGACTCCATCTTCCTCTCCTCCCTCGAACAAGAGTGAAAAGAGCGCTCAAATGCAGAAATTCAAAAGGAGCATGACGTCATTGGACCGTTAAATTTTTAAACTAGATTTTATTCACATGCAAAAATTACATTTTTATTTATTTTTATTAATTTTAAGGCTATTTTACGGAGCCCCAGATATGTCATGGGGGGAAAAAATAATAAGTTGTGGCCACGAAATAGCAATTCGTTCCCACAAAGTACTAATTTGTGGCCACGAAATATTAATTCGTTCCCACGAAATAGTAATTTGTGGCCACGAAATATAGCTATGCACAGCTGGATGAGCAAATCAAGCGCAACTCCTCAAACAGGAACAGCTGTCACACAATGGAAAGGGATAGTATGGTAGAGTGTTATTGTAACCGAGCCTATGGACGCCTATACTCAGACATATAATAAAATAAAAACACAGAGGCTCCGCTGCTGAACAGGACGGGTGCTGCTTTATTCCACCTCCGTCAATTACCGCACATCAACCAAAACAACACATACTTCCGCTTTTCCCCTCCAAAATAAAACCCCCACATATACACTGTCAATACTAACCCGGAAGAAACATAACTTGACGCTAAGCTGTCTGCTCAGAAATACTCAGTACAAAAAAATAGGTTACATTATTTTAGGCTGGGAATGAAATACAAAGACATTTTGAAAAGCCTGGCATTGGAGGGATTCATTATTAGCGAGAGGCATCTCCACAGACTAAGAGCCAGGTCGCTGCACCGGCGTAGGTACAACTTGGATTGACTTGATTTGCTCATCCAGCTGTGCACAGCTATATTTCGTGGCCACAAATTACCTATTTCGTGGGAACGAATTTCTATTTCGTGGGAACGAGTTAATATTTCGTGGCCACAAATTAGTACTTTGTGGGAACAAATTGCTATTTCGTGGCCACAACTTATTATTTTTCCCCCCCATGACATATCTGGGGCTCCGTACTATTTCATGTACTACTGTAAAAAATAAAAAATTGTTGTTTAAAAAAAAATAAATAAATAAACAAATTATCCTCCCCCCATCAGATGACACATGTATCGTGTCAATAATAAAATAACAAAATAACACATTGTGTGCTAAAATCTACACAACATGTGTCAAAAATGATATCAACATAACCATGTGTGTTGTTTTTTGACACATCCCTTTTTGCTGTGTATGATCTATGATCTTCAGACCACCAGGTAGTGGTCATTTACAATATTGTAACGTCCCTCAATAACCAACCGCTGAGACGTTAGACAGTTTAGCTGGCTCTTTATTCCTTTTTGTTACACAGGCTACTGTGGGCCGTAGCCAACGCCAAAACAACAAAAACCTAATGTAGTAGCTCACTAGCCACACACATGCTGCCATCTTCTTATCAGAGGCTAACAACCACAACACACCTGTATGCTAGATGCAAGTCTCACTCTCAAGACACGTTCACAGACACTCTGAACAAAACAGCACTTTAACTGAACAGAACAGAAACTGGCTTAAACTCTCAAATTTATAAAACACAAAACAGTAACATGCCCAGTTTGTTACAATATCTTCACAGCTATCTGATAAATGGGTCCACGAAACATCTGACTTTGAAAAAGACAATGTTTGCTTCACGTTTTCTACTGACTACAACAATGATCATTCTATAACTTTATGGATCTCCTCGAAACATGTCTGCAGACATAGCAAATACCCTATTTTTACAGACACATCTCACTTTTCTTTCTGGTCCTACAGATTGGACACAAGGCCAAAAATCAACAATCTGCCAGTCATTGCAGCTGATGAGACAGTCCATAACTTCCCTGAGAAGCTTGGATAACCCGCTGAAGAGATGCCTTAGTTGGATGATTGTCACATCCTATAGAGCCTCACAAGGTCCTAATTGAGGAAGACATCACTGGTTCCTGTACATCCATTGTTTATGAAGAGAACATGCATCAGATGGCTATGTTGGTTCCAGTGTTCTCACACATCGACGGGACTGTTCTGCCAAAGCCTCCTTCCATTTGAGTTAATTATTCAACAAATGTGTATTTTATACATGTGGGACAACATAACAATGACAAATGAATACTTTAAAAATGTGTGTTTAATATCCTTATAGATCACTGCCTACCTCGAGATATTTCAGAGCTACATGCTCATGTATGTATGCGTTTAATATGCACACAAATTCAATTGTAATTAAATTCACAAGAACACATTTTGATTGTAACTATTTTTTATACTAGATGTGATATGTATATATTTGCTGTGTATCACTAAAGTAAATCTCCAGCAGCTAAAATTATTTTGATACTATGTTCCAAATTCAAAAGGATGTACAATCTGTAAAGTCTGTATGCTGTCAAGACTCCCAAAACATATGGCTTCATCAGGGAACTGCAGGCCAGGATTGTGAGAATGAGTCTGCCTTCAGGTGTGGGGATGCCCAATATGAGGACTGAGCAGCCAGATGATACCCAAAGGCTGGCCCACTCCCTCCATCCTCAGGCCACCCACTGAAGAACTTGCTGAGGAACAACTCAAAGTAGGTGTTATGTGATTCATAAAATGTACACATTGTGTATTTAAAGAGTATTCATATACCGATCAGATGATAAATTACTGTTTTTCATTGTCTGATTTTGAAAATACAAGTCACCCAAAAGACTGACAGCTAAAGAGTTAATGTACAAGCCCTCTGCCTGCTTTCCTCATCATGTCCTCATCTGTAGCTTCTGGCAACTAGTAAGGCAGCTGTACTGTGGAAGACATAAGGTAGGGTTAACGTATCATTAAGGCTACACTACCACCCCTGGAGGACATTTATATTGACTGACTACAAAAGTAAGCCGGTGGTATTATGAAAGACCCAACCCACTCTTGACAATGTCTGTTTTGCCCTCTTGCCCTCTGGAAGAAGATACAGGCCATTCAAAAGCAGAACAAACAAACTAAAAAACAGCTTCTATCCAAGAACTGTAACCTCTGTTTACCCCCCCCAACTGCCAAACACTGAAAAGGACTGATTGCTGTGAGCAATAACCTACTGGTCCACCAACCCACACATGTACACATATACACACACCTCCATAATGCACTACACACTTTACAGACTATCACTAATTGCAGTATTTCACATATCTCACCATATATCTCTACTGTACTGTTCAGGTCACTTTGTTTTGTTTTTATCTTTCACCTCTGTACATATTTTGCTTTTATTTTAATATTTGTTTTTATCTTTTGAATTGAACTGTTTTTTATGCTGCAAACTGTGGAAGAGTTGTTGAACAGATTCTTGTTGTTCTAAGAACAATCACAATAAAAATCTAATGTAATCTAATCTACTGATTATGTCACAACACCTGTCATTTCTGTTCTGAATTGATGTGCATAATGCAACTTGTACAAGACATATTGCTCCTTTCTAGTCAAAATAAAACCTTGTGTTCTGTAACTTACAACAGCTGATTGCATGTTGGCTGTCACTACAGACAGGAATAAATAGTTGCTTAGATAGAGCCATGATTATTTGTCAGATAGAGACCATTTTTTTGTTTTTATAGCAAAACTGTACATTTACTGTTCCATGTTTTCATACTTTCTCTATACACTGCAAAAATTAAAATCTAACTAAGATTAGAAATCTTAAATATAGGCAAAATTTGTTTTTGTTTAAGAGCATTTCACTTATTTTAAGAAGTATTTCTCTTAATAATCTTAATAAGGTATTGTAACTTGTTATTGAGATTTTATTACTGGTTATGAGCAAGTTCATGCTTATAATGATAATTACCATAATACTAAAGGTATAACATCAACACTTAGAAGTATAAAACTGCTTGGTCAAAGTCAGTATTTCTTATTTCAAGCATCTTATCCTTTTAATTGCTTAACATTTTAAAAACAGATGACAATTGAATGGTATTCCTTTTTGTCAATCTTACAACACAGCACAGCAATTATATGCCCAGATTAAATACAGTACAGAGAAGTTCTTATAAACCGATACTTTAAAAACATACTGCTCATCCATGTTAAAGTGAGTGAACTGTGGTTAAGTATCATTTAACAAATAAAGGTTGGAATTATATTCATTTTATTACATTTAGTCATAAATATGATTATTTAAGACATGTTTACTAAATATGTAAAATGACCTCGAAGAGAGAACTCATATTGCACAAAGATTCAGTGCAAACACAAATACAGAACACATCTGGAATACAAAAATAACCCATTTTCATTTGCTATTGAAATATTATGCGTCAAGACCCTTAATTTTACTCTAAGTAAAATTCCATTAACAATCTGTTCATATCTGAAGAACACTCTAGTCATTTGAACTACTGTGCAATTTCATTACATCCTCAATATAGTATTTTATTTGTACATAAGTTTGGCTCTTGCTGCTGATTGTGTAATAAGAGGTAAAATCAACCAGCCTTTCAGCATCAGCTAACTCAGTGGCCTGTGCAAGGTGTGGGACTTCAACTTGATAAGCCATGACATTTCTATCAAAGCATGTAGTTTGAAATGGTTGATATTCCAAACAATAAAGCCTAGAATCAACAAGATATATATTTTTGACCAGTCCAAATTCTGGCATATTACCATTCAGTACTTTAGCAAGGATCATTGACTTCTCAGGTATGTATTTATTACCATTTATCACAAGCCAATTAACTGATACAGCGTTTTTTACTTCACTGACCCCTAGGAAGTCTCTCAGTTTTCCAGTTAAATATTGTAGATCTTTAACCTCAGATACAGGTCCGATCTCCTTTTCACTTGACAAAATTGGGTGCATGGAAGGCTCAACATTTTGGCAGCTTTCATATATTTGGTTCTGATTAATCAAAGATTTGCATACATTTTTAAAATTTAGCTTGGAAGCCCATTGTTTAAAGAAACAGTGTTTGGATTCGAACCGCATACACATATGTCTGACCATTGGACCCAATAATTCTATTTGTGATGGCAAATGTATCATATAATGCTGTTTAGGTGTAATATTGTGCTCCTTCCAATGCTTCAAATGATTTTCAATTAACAACTTCAACGTAGACACAGCTGCAATGGAAAGAACAGGTGCAAACACTATTTGCACAATCTCTATTAACTTAATTATCAGTTGCACATATGCATTGTCTTCCAAACTCTCTAAAACAAATGGCAATATCCTAAGCAGGACAAGCATTTGCCCAGATGACTGTTTTAGTTTACCATCATTTGACATAAGTGTGCTAAGAGAAATTGGGGATGGCCTATCTCTAGCATCTAGTGGGGAATAAGGGAAACCAAGAATAGCAGAATTTACCGAGTCCAGAGTTATCTGTCCTGACTGAACAAGACGATTCAAAACATTTTTGATTTCCAGTGGAGCTATCCCTTCCAGAATCACATGCATAATGTCTTGTGGGGTTTGCTGAATAATATCAAAGGATGGGAATTCAACTAACTTGCTCCTTCGATTGATCCCGTATGTTGTTCTCAGGCTGTTGCGAAACAGGTCTGTGGTTGCCATTTCTATCTCATCACACTGTCTGACATGTTTCTCCAATGTCCTTTTAGTGTATGTATCCTCATTGAATTGTGACTGCATGTCCTCAAAAGAACACTCACAGTGTCTGCACTTACTGTATGCAAAGCCCACACCCTCTTTGAACCCTGCTAGTTCATGCTGTGCCAGGGTGTCGCCACAGAGAGAGACCATAGCACCATATATTGTTTTCTCTCCATTAATAGTTTGCATTTTAACACCACTGTACAATGCAACCATGTCTTCTTTAATTCTATTCAGTATTACGTCTACACCAGATTTGCGGAGGTCTGCTGATCTAGCCATCGTAAGTAGTCTGATAGAAGCCAGCTTAGACCTGTATTTTGGATCTATATTTCCCAGAGTGTAGTATACCATTAACAACTTGTTTTTTGATGCAAAGGATCCCAGTGGATTACAGATCTCTATTTCGTCCGTGTACAGAACAATCTGCAGTGCATTTGGTTTGTTTGAAAATAAGGGATGTGATTTTAGAAGAGCACCATCAACAATGTCATGAAAAAAACCTTCCCTGCACCTTTGGGGTCCCTTTTCAATCATAGTCAAAATCCTTGGATGTGATAAGAACTGTTCTAGACTTTTTATCAATGGTACATAATGAAATACTATGTCCTTGATGAAAAAGTCTTTTGATCCCTCACATTTCTTCCTGCATATGGTTCGAGCGATTAGAATTTCTTCTGCGTCAACACTGCCAAACTGCTTCCTAATAACACTGTTCTGTCGAAATGTTGTTGCAACGTTAGCAAGGGGGTCAATGAAATTGTTAAATATATCCATTGTATCTTTTTCCAGTTCACTTGTTGTGCTTCCTGAATGCTTCTTTAGTACTCCCTCCATCTGCTGCCTGAGGTTGTCCAGTAGTGATGATTGATACTGCTGTACCCCAGCAACAATGTCATTCATGCCATTCTGAGAATGAGAGATAGAAAGAGAAAGAGAGACAAAAAAAGGTAATGTTGTTAATCTTGGAGGTTGGAACACATCGTCATGATCACCAAAGCAACTTACAGTCATTTACAGGCATTAACATGAGGCATCAGCAACAGTAAAGTTGACAACATAACACAAATACTGAACAAACTGCTCTGCATAAATGTGTATGTAACCTGTTTTGTTCAGAAACAAACCTAGGTCTGACCGAGTATATAGCTGGATCATGTCTGGTGGTCACTGTGCTACAATGTGGCAAATTCATTACTGGTTAGGTCAGGAATACAGCTCATGATTCAAATTTCTAGATCTCCAATGCTCATGTGCATTTTTTCATGGTGGTCCCAAAAATATTTGTTAAAATGCACTGAGGAAGCAGATCACATGACTAAATGCTTTTAGTCCAAAATATTATATAGCATCCTTTTCAAAGTGAGAGTAGAAAGACTTGAAAGGCCAATGACCAATGAGAAGACTAATGACTGTCTGAAGCAATCCTGGAACTCCTGGTTGCTCACTCACACAGTCAAAGATAAACATGATTGTAGGGAAGCATCTTACCTGTGACAGACGATGCTTGGCTCGGGCATTTATCACAAAGGCAGTGGCATGTTTTCTAAGATCCTAAAACAAAAAAACAAAGAACAAATACCTGTAGTGTCCTGACATATGGAGGCATAACAGTTAACAGTTGACAGAAGTTGACTGAAGTGTCCAAGCACTTTAAAAAGTATGGTTAATAATGATGCACAAAATATTTTTCTTTTCAACCGAGAAGATCAATAATTTTGCATTTTAAAAAAACATTCATATAGCCTATGATGTATGCACATCTGATAGTAAAAAAAGGTCAGATGCGGTAAGAAACGATGGATGATTTTATATTTTGGTTATTCTGACCAAACCAAATCTAAGAGCATCCCTAATGGTCCATTTTAGTAGATAGTCACCAACTGAGTAACATACTTGTTGCTCTGTGACAGCTCCATTTTCGTTAATACCCATTTGGTCTTCATCTGAGTCAGGTGTGCAGAGGTTCTGCTCCATGATGCTAGAGTCGGCTGGAAGCTGATCAGGTTGAATGTTCTGTGTACCACATATAAAGTAAACAGATTATCTGAAATGGTATTTAGTTATATTGAATAAAGTTATTTCATTCATATTTATCATCAATAATTTTTACATTAACCAAGCTAAGAGTTATTTTGGTTACAATTTCTATTGTTTTTCTGTGCATGTAGCTTATATGCTCCTTACAGAATCTTACCAAGTGAAAATACAGTAGGGCAGGCCATTACCATCATTTCAATGATTTCATGATTTTTTTTTTTTTCATAAGTTTTTGCTTACTTCTTGCCGTGGTGCTTGGCTTTCCTCTGGTCGCTGTTCACTTGCTTGCATGCAGTTCTCTGGTCTGGTGCCTTCACGAAGGTGTTGGATGTGTCTTCTCTTTACATGATGATAGAATGAGTTGAACACTATATATTCCTCCATGCATCCATCAATACCACAGAGCAACCTGAAATCAGGGCTGCGACTGTGCAATCGATTATAATGGCTCATTAACAGTTTCAGTGAGCAGGTAACAAAAATGCAGATAAAGCATCTCCAAAGCATCTTGAAATTTATCAAAAGCAAACACAAATACGAGAGAGGTTCCAGATGAAGTTCATGAAAACGGCGGGGAAAAGAACGTAATAAGATGGTAACAAGAATTTAATGTGTGTTCAGGATATTACCTATTTAGAGGGGGGCCCTGTGAGTAAGAGTTTATATATATATATGAATATATACCGAATAACATCTGCAAATAACCAGTGTAATGAAATGTGACGCTATCTTGTAATAAATAAAATACATTTGACCCATAACTGCATCATTTAATCATACTATCAATATTTACAACATTTGTAATATTTCGGTCACCCCTCATTATGAAATGGTAGCTTCCATGGGAAAGCGCGAAGAAGGTCCGTGACGTAGAGGGTGTGTTTAAGGTGAAGCTTTAGCTAAGCTTTCAGCAGGTTGCATCAGAAGGACAAAGAAAACGCGGATTCATTTTATGCCATGGACAGAGCGGGCATGGATGACATAGCAGCTGAAATACTAAAAGGTATAGTATGTTTGTTAATACCCAAACTTCTCCTCAGGAAGTTAACATATTTGAATTGGAACATTGGCCAACAACGTTAGCATGCTAATTTAAACAAGCTAACTAACTATCTAGAACTTGTGCGCCTAACCACTGTAAACTGTTAATAATGGCACAAACGATACTAGTTGACGTAATTAATAGTGCCAGAAATAGTGTTAAGGTGCAAATGATTTTGAAATAGCCTTGGGTAAGCTACATCTGTTTAGCTTAGAGCTAACGTTAGCCGTCTCTGGCGCCCTTTCTATTGTCAAACACTGGCGGTAACGTCATCATTTTAAAAATGGACCGTTACTGTGAACCAGTGAAACTAATATTGGTGATATTTGCTAACGTTAGCAGGAATTGGACATAAATTATCTGCATTTTCAGTTTTCAAGGTTAACTGGCTGTTCTGAAATTAAGTTAAGCTATCTTTGTAAAGATGCAGACTTTTTTTTTTTTCAATTATATGGGCGCTCAAGCTTCTTACAACTGTTGCATATAGCAATAATATAAGCTCAGATCATATTTGGCTGTTTTTATTGTGTGGGTGTGTTTTTGAACGATGATAAGCCAGAATGAAAACAAGATTAAATGAAATAGGAGTAAAGAGGCTATTTTTAAAATGTCTATTTATGGGTTTCATCAAGTCCCTTTACACAGGTGTATTAATCAAGCACCATGCAGTCTCCATTCATAATCTAGGTGCTTGATTTTATACACTTGTGGAAAGGGTTTTTGCAATGCAGACATTTAACACAATGTATTCAATGTAGATGCAGTGATTTTAGTAACAAAAATAGTATGACAATATTCATATGACATGTTTTGTTCATAACCTACATATTTGCAAATTCATTAATTTGATGTGTGGCAAAATTTGTTTTTCAGCTGCTAATATAAGCAAAGCCATGCTGCCCAGCCTCTCAAAGGAGGACTTGCGTGACCTCTTTCCTGGGCCAGAGCACTTCCTCAGAAGGAGAACCATTTGGAGACTCACTCATGATGAAAATGAGGTAATGATAGATTTCAGCATTTTGAATACTTTTAATTTGCAGTCAAATAAGCATTTCTTAGCCTTCCTACATCTGAAGATGTAGAGTTGTATAGGTGTTTTTGTTGTTTGGTGTTGGAGTTGTTTGGTGGGTGTCAGAGTGTAGAGTTCTTTGTTTTATAATTACCATTAAATAAATGTATCTTTTATACAGGGTCAGGCATCAGAGCTGCATAGACCAGGCAGTGGGGATTTCAGCCCCACCCACCCACCTCCTCTTCCCCAACCTCCATTCCCATCCTCTTTCTCCTCCAACAACCCCCTCCCCTCTCCATCCCCCATTTCTTCTCCATCGTCCCTCCCCTCTCCAAGCCCCCAACATGGCAGAACGGTACAGCTTGTCAGCCCACAGTATGTCATATACACCGACACAGAGTTAGAGCTCACAAGGAGTGCCTTCTTTGACAAACAGCGTGCTGGAGATGGACAAGAGGGAGACTTTAGCCTGTCCAAAGATCTTCGTTGCAGATTAATTAGAAATACAGTCACAAGCATGATTACAATCAAAAGAGCTACAGAGGATGATTTTTATTATCCATGCAACCGTGAGCTCACTGTTATGGCAAAGCGCCTCATCGACTACTACCCAATGCTTAAGGACAGTTCAGCCAAGAGTGGGGCTGAGTGGGTAAGTCACTATTTGTCAGTCGTGTCTGCTTGTACGGCTTCATTGCTGTATATGACTTTTTAACATTATTTATTACACAATCTGTTCTGTGTCTGTCTTGTCAGGAAACTCTGAAGAAACAGCTCTTAAAAAGAGTCCAAAATGTTTCAACTCCTAAAAAGCAGCAGGGAGCGACTCCTTCGCGAAAGAAGCCACGGAGACTTAGCTTTCAGACCAGACAGGACACATCCACTGATGAGACTGATGAATCCACCACCTCTACTATGATCTCAGAGAGATCAACACCACCAAGCTGCAGCACCCCAGAGGTTGAACAATCGCATGGTAAGTGCACAAATTGAAATAGTGAATAGTGTTTTCAGTATTAATGGAGCTTCTAATATTACTGTGAACAAGGACAATTCCATGTCGAAGTAAATTCAGCAATGTTATCATGCAATTTCAAACCTTTTTTGTTCTTGATTACTCATATTATTGTCCTCTTTTATCACTGTGGTTAATGACCGATTTAACCTGTAATGTCTGAAATGGAAATCGTGATCTTTTTGGTATGGCTGTTTAAATGTTAATTGATGACATTTGTTTTTCTAGCATCAGAAACTTCTGACAGCCTACAGAATCAGGCAAGACATTATAAAACTCTGCAGGATATGTATAAAACCAAGGCCAGACCCAACAAGAAGGATGTTGCCCAGCTCCTGGACCTTGAATTTCAGTCAAGACGGGCCTTCATTGACTCCGATGTGACTAAGGAGCAGGACAGGCCTGTCAAGATTCTTGAGGCGTATCCCTGCTTTGGAGAACTGGACCATGTAAGCAAATGTATTCATTTTATGTAGCCCTTTGCTTACTAAGCCTGGGAAACATTACAACAAGAACAGCAACATGTTACGTTTATATAGCGCTTTCATCAACACTCGCTTCACAGGGAAGAGGGAACCTCACTAACCACCACCAATATGTAGCACCCACCTAGGTGATACGGCAGCCATTATGTGCCAGAACGCTCACCACACATCAGCTTGAGGTGGAGTGAGGGAGTGAATGAGCCAATTACACCGGGGGATGATAAGGGGGCCAGGTTGGGAATTTAGCCAGGACACCGGGGAACCCCCTACTCATTGCAATAAATGCCATCGGATTTTTAATTACCATAGTGAGTCAGGACCTCGGTTTAACCTCTCATAAGGAGGATGGACATTTGACCAAATCTCAAATCAGAAATGGTGTGACTACATGGAATCAGATGTGTCTCATTATTAATGGCTGTGCACAGACTTACAGATGTATATCATAATTTATGTAAACTGAAAATGTTTCATCATTTATTGGATATAACTATTTAAAAAAAACCTCCACATATTTAAAAAAGAAAATGTTTCTGATACACAAACAAAACATAAGTTAAATTATTACTAGTATCAGTATAAATGCACAAATATGTATTTAAAAGTAGTGTATCAGATTTACATTTGTGAATCTTCCTTTTTAAATATATGAATTTGATTTAATTTGTTTATTTTATATTTATACAACAACAAAATGTGCATTGGAAATATTGTTGTTAACAGTCTATCTATGGCCATTAATTAATGATATTTGATTACATATCTGATTCCATATGATAACTAATCATTTAGTTGTTTGACTCCTCACTCTGTCTGTTAAAATTGAAATATATTTGGGAATATTTCTCCCTTAATTTGGTGCTTTTGTCATGAGGTTAGAAAGTTTAACTATCTGTCAGATTTAAACTGGAATGTAAATTTAAATTTAACATCTCTTCTCTATCTTTTGTCTGTCTGTGTGTTAGCTAATGGATGAACTCCGGCGGATCCTTGATCAAAGGAACTCCAACTTCCTACCTGAACTAAATACCCGGCGGGCGACCTTTTTCGAGAGGGCACAGTTTTATGGAGTATTCAAAAAGGTCATGAAGCCTCCACTGTTGGACAAAGGTTAGTACAGAACATAACAATTGAGAATCCCACAGAAGTTTTAATGTTTGTTTAATAACTGGCTGCAGGAAAACAAATTTGTTTTGTTTTGTTTTTAACAGTAAAGCAATCAATCGCCCTGATGAAGGCTTTACCGAATATGTTCCCATCACCTGTGTCTCCACCCAAGAAGTTAGGACATGCAAGTGAGGCTTTGCTTCACATCCTTGAGGTAAGAAGATGTACATGCATAAGAATTTTCACATTACTTTACTGTACAATACAAAGAGTGCATTGTGGTATTTATTTTTCTTTTTGTGTGTGTCAGCCTGCAGAAGACCCCAACACTTTTCTTCAGACAAGACCACTCTCCAGCCCGGTCGTAGTCGTCTGTGAGACCAACTGCATACTGGCTATTGGAACCATGCCTGTGTTGATCTTCCCAAAAGAGGACATTGATGCTAGCGTGATGTATCTCATGGCATGCTATTACATCTTTCACCTTACATATCCTAAGTGTGCTGCGACACTCCTGTCTGTGCTGCAGACTGAAGTCCTCTTGGATGCCATCCATGACCAGGACATGACTTCCGCGTATAAAAAGGCTATAGGCGAGTGGAAAAAGTTCTTAGCTTGAGCTGCTGGCTCTTCCGGTTCCTGCATCTATGGTCGCTACACACCAACCTGACATCGGCTGTCGGATGCAGTCGGTGGTAGCTTTTCTGCCGATTACACATGTTGAATCGGCAGAAAAGCTACCACCGACTGCATCCGACAGCTGATGTCAGGTTGGTGTGTAGCCGCCCTTTAAGACTGGAAGCGCGAGTACACTGCTCCGTAGACATTTATAATTTTGTTCTTACAGTTACTTATGGGGCTTTTGCTTTATTTTGTTTACTAGTTTTTTACTTTTTACTCTGCTTAAGTTCAGTTATGTAAAGGGA
Source organism: Scomber japonicus (assembly GCF_027409825.1). Taxonomy (NCBI): domain Eukaryota; kingdom Metazoa; phylum Chordata; class Actinopteri; order Scombriformes; family Scombridae; genus Scomber; species Scomber japonicus. Next base: position 5,648,087 of record NC_070578.1, read on the forward strand.
AGCTGCGGGAGTACTGTCATACTTTGAAGACAATAAAAAAATTGAAAAAGAAATTGATTGAGATTCATGTATTTGTTAAGTACCACAAGCAATCACGTTTAGTTGTTCTATTATTGCATTTATCTAGGATTACATTTTTAGAATATGGTATTTTTTCCATAAGTGGCAGGGAATTTAGTGTTATTTCAAGAATTTTGCAGTTGCATTGGATGCTAAATTTAAGTAAATTTTTCTACATATTAGAAAAAAAATTCTTAAATTGTTCTCCTTATCTAGACAAATGTACTTGATTTCAGTGTAGTTGTACAGTTTTTAAGATATGTTGCCTAACATAAAACCTTGTTTGGAGCTGATAATACTAGCATATGCTGAATATAAGCACATTTTTCTGAAAAAATTCTTAAATTTTACCTACTTATCTAGACAAATGTACTTGTTTTAAGTGTGACTGTACTAACTTTAAGATATGTTTACTTACATAAAACCTAATTTGAAGATGATGGCACTAGCATATGCTGAATTTAAGCACATTGTCCTACATATTGAGAAAATAATTCTCAAGTAATTTCCTTATATCAATACAAATATACTTGTTTTTAGTCTAAACACACTAGTTTTAAGATATCCGTGGGTTTTTAAGGCTAGATATATTGACTTGTTTTAAAAAATCTTGTCAAGTCAAATTTTCCTGTTCTGTTGGCAGATAATTTTGCTTATTTTAAGTAAAATTAGCCTTATTTTATCACTTTTTTTCCTTATTTTTTAAAGTCGAGTTTTTGTAGTGTATATATTGGCTCTCTGCAACACTGGCCAGTATATTCACACGATTGGCCTGGCCTACTCTGCTTCTAATGCCTAGTCCCCTCCCCTCCCACTCCTACACTTTCGGCAACAGGATCAAAATCTGACTGTAAAGAAACAGCAGCGATTTAAAGGGGTTCAAAATTCGTAACAACAACAAAAAAATATTACGCTCAAGGAATGCCAATATCTTGGCCGTTTTTTTATATTAGTTAAAAAAAAACACCCAAAAGAAAAATACTGTAGTCACAGTCACAGCATATTTTATTTGAGGGTTACGTAGCTAACATTAGCAGGATTGCTAGCAAGCTAATAACTATGTTGTATAGATTAAGGACACTTGGCAGATTGAAGAACTGGCTCCTCGCCAAGTTGAATAAGTTACTAAAATAACTATACTGTAAAAATCTATATTCAATGCTAAGATGTACATCTTCTATTTAGTGTACTTACAGATGTCGATAATTTATCCAGGAGTAGCTGCACCTCACACCAACAACCACCAGGTGGCACTATGTGTGCTTCTCTGTACACACTAGTTAACACTAAAAATGGCGTCCGTGCTTGGCAAACAGATCTGAAACTGGAATGAGTCACAGCACTGTTATATTTTCTGTCGATCTGTACAGCGTGATGTTTAAACCAACCATCCATCAACGCAGTGTAGAAATTGGGAATTCTCCCACACAATATTTGTAATTGGCTGGATATCAGATCCATTGGATATGTATTATTCACAGAAAACCTGTTGCATCTTGTTTGTGTTCATGTTCAGTAACAGTGAGAGGAGTTGGGAGCACAGTGCCAAAGTGTTGGGATCCTGTAGGTCCTGTGGGCTGACACTGCTTCAGATCCAAATGTTTTGAGCATAGTCCCGCATATTTCTGTTCCTCAAAACTGTAATGCAGCAGAGCAGAATTTAATGTGGAGCGTAGGAGGGAGGCGGAGAAATATGGTGCTACACATAACTAGACGGATACAGGCTATGTATTGTAAGATAAGTTAAGTTATTTTTATAGTGTGTTGAGCGGTTTCTGAAGCAGCCTCGAGTGTATATAACTATAAATATGTCTTTAAATTGAGAGTGATGTGCACAATTATGCATGACGCACATTAACACCAGATCGATCAGGATCTGACGGAAATTCATGTTCTTTGTTCTGCCACACATCTATACAGGTCAGCTGCTATAAACAGATTCCAGATTTATACAGTAAAGAGTTTTTTCTCTGTAGCCTAACTATAACAAACCAAACTGAGGGTGAATACCATACGGTGTCTTTTGTTCCCTCAATATTAAGTGTATCATTCACAGAAAACATCCTGTGTCTAGAACTCTATTTATTAAATCAGCAGTTGTAAAAATGTGTGAACTGCATGAGAATAGGAAATCCCAAGACCAACAGATGTGTAAATTTGGTAAAAGTTTTTATGAACAGGAGAATTTCAATCAAACAACATGATGGGATCCTTAAATTAAGACATGACCAAACACATACTCAACTAAAGTATGTGTGGTGCTAGGCTACAAGAAAGATAGCTTGCTGCAGTCAGTCAGTTTCTTCTAGTTGCTTTACATTCGGAGAAGTTATCGAGCGGAAACAATAAAATACTTAAGACGATGTGTTCAGGTGCTGGTGTCTCTGTGTATCACAACACCTTGCTATGGAGACTGGAGGTGTGGCCGATGTGCCCATTTGTTTCAGTCTGGGATGCTGGTGCTATAGTGTAACATCGAGTGGCAGAGAAAGTCGTATATAGTTCCTTTAGGGAAGTAATTATTTATACCTAAATTGTTATTTCTATCCCAACCTTAAGCAGCTTAACCAACCCACTATGACTAGGAACTACTTTCCTTTTTCTAAGTTGTCTACTGCTGCTTGGAACGGTTGCTGCACCTCCGTGGCCCCCATACTGGATGTAAACAGAGTCGCTCTACGGTCGTCATCGTCTTGAGCCCGCTTCCCCGTTCTGTGATTGGTTCCCTATCTCAGGTGAAGATTTTATCTTGGTGACCATGCTAACTTTCAGAGTGAAGTGGAATGTCGCTCGAATGAGAGCATGGATTTACCCAGGCTAGTTCTTGATGGCAGTTACTTTTGAAACATGAGCTCTGTAAATGTAAACTATATGTTGAAGATATGGTTGAGATGAGACACCTAAAACACTTTGGAAAGGTTTAAAATGAGTGATCCCTTAATTTTTGGTCTGTGATGGAGCATGACGCAATTACACACCATTTTTTCGTGATTGTAAAAATGTACAGTACATGTTGACATAACAGAGCAAATGGATTAGAACATAGAATCAAATGTACATGATGTTCCAAATGGCAAATGTAAGACCTAGACCTAAACCTAGAGAAAGCAATCTATGAGGACAACAGTTTGTGAAAGTATGGCAGAATATTTATGAAGCCTTATAAGAACTTGGTAAACTAGCTGAGAAGTAGGGATAGGATATGTGAAGCAGGACTGGGAACCTAGTATGTATGGAAGTGTGGAAGTAAATGTTAATGGGTTAGTGGGAATGGTGGGCGTAAAAATGAAAGAGTGGATGCAGAGTTATAAAACTGGTTGAAAGAGAATGTTGTGGTGTGCAATTCATGTTAAGTGTCATACGTTGGGGAGAATGAGTTGTGTGAATGTTTTGATATGTATGTGTTACGCTTATGTATTTGTGTTAGTGTTATGTGTGGGGAGAATGAGTAGTGGAAATGTATGGATGGTATGTGTGCACTTTGGGGAGGTGGAGAGATAATACATTTTGGGGTAGACATGCTATTTCCTTTTTTTTGTTTTGTTTTGTTTTCATTGAATGTGAAAAATGTACTGATATGAGCAGGTGATCTCTAAAATCCCTATAAAAGCAAATAAAAATAATTATTAAAAAAAGGAAAATTGTACCTTAACTAAACTGAATAACCCACATTAACATACAGAAAATACATTTAATCAGAATTCTTCATTCTTCTTGTGTTTGCTGTTGTTTAGGGTGACAGAATTACCACAAGCAAACCCTAGGGAGTTTTCCTCTCAAATGTAATAGCTGAGATTAAACTAAATTAATCATATTGTATGACTCAGTTTTGGGCTTCTCAATTATTCACTTCAGCTTCAACTAATTCCCCTCTGCTCTTTTGAACACACACGCACACACACACACACACACACACACACCCATATACACACACACAAACATACCCACACCAAAACATTATGTCTAAGCACTTGTGTTTGACTCCTCATGTTTTAGTTGTCCCTTGGCATATGTGTCAGAATGCATTACTCACTCCCCTGCCAACAGTGCAACAACTGTGGTAAAGCAGCGGTTGGTTCACTACTGGGAAAGACTTAGCGAGCTGTCAGTGGCTATCACACCACAGTCACCAACAGTTTACTGCTGACAAACTGACAGAGCACCACAGAGCCTGTGCTGCTGTGCTGCCATAGGCATTCATACAACAGTAAAGGATTCAAAAGTCATTCCCCAGCCCTCTGTTTACAGTCACACTAACTTAATATACTGATCGGGGAAAGGCTCACTGAATATTTGAATACAAAAATTACAAATGGCTTTGGAAATGTGACCCCCCCCCCCTTTTTTTCCAGTGGTGGGTAAGCCATTTCTGTAACTTTCTGAAACCTTGGATCTGTCATTTATACCCATTTCACACATTGATTGGCCAGCAGTACCGAGGTGAGAAAGGAATGAGACTTTTAACTTCTCCTCTAGGTCTGTTTTTTCATTCTTGACACAACTATTTCTGTCACTATTTATTTGAACAAAAGCGAAAGACTATAAATGTCTTCCAGGAGAGACTGTCTGAAACATACCCTTGCATATATTGTGCCTTTCTCCTCTTTATAACTGTCAAATTCTGACCACATTGTACCAACTGCCAAGAGAAAAAAAAAGGTGTATATCAGAAAAATACAACACAACAACTGGTGGTTTCCATTGAATTCAGCACAACCTATGTCATGAGCTATTACAATCTTATGTTCTGCTTTCATTGAAAATGTTACAATACATACATTTCTGAAGGAATTAATCATTGAAAATTGTGTGGGACTTTTTTGTAATATAGCAGTACAGAGCTGTGCATTCTTCATTATTATTATATTTCTCCAATCAGACGTTCCGAACAAAGGAGTTGGGATTCTTGTGCTGGTACACAGACTGCTACATTGAAGAGTTTGAATACAAATTTAGCCATTAAAGAAATGCTACACAGAAACTGCAAAGTTATTTATATTGAAAGGGTTTCGAACATGTATTTTCTATTAAATGTTGTGTAGACGTGAACATTTATGAAGGGTAGAGTGGAGGGAGGTTGGTTTGCTTTGAGGCTTTATTTGGTGTGTTTTTTCAAAAAACAACCCTAACCCTAACCCTTTTCGTCACAGGTTCTTCATTAATTATCTGTCATATTACAAGTAGACAAGCTAGTAAGACCTTTGGTTGTTTGTATTGACTCAGATTGTGTCTGGAATCACTCTCTGTTTGTTTGAATACATTTACGCTCCAACTTTTTATTTGAGTGTCATGACTGTTGGCTGTAGAGCACACCCAACAACACCTACAGGTCAGTGATGATGAGAGTGGATTGGTCATCAGGAGTACCGGGAGAAATGCTGGTGGGCCATTCGCTATGTGGGCCACTTGAGTAGCCCATTAACAACAACAAGAGCAAAGGTGAAGTGTTGGTGGCCCTGCAGCAAAACCCCCCTACCCAATGTTAAAGAACTTTACACGAGATAGGCCAGTGTAATACTGCTTACTACTGTTACTCTGTAATGGAGATCGCCTGCATTCCATTGGTTTAAGTCACTTCTTTACATAACCTGCAACTTTTCTAGTGACTCTACATCATTTTCATCACAGCGATAGTAGCTGTGAATATCCCAGTGATGGTCGACAGTCATTACAGTAATTAACCTAAATGCCTTTAAAATGAATGAATTGGCACTCATGAATAAAGTTCCATATAAGAAGGTGAGGGCTAAATTGCAAGCATTGGTAATATTTCAGGAATATTCTTTTACTTTTGTCCAAGATCAGGTGTTTGCCTCTCAAACACCTTATATATCTCTTCAGATACAAGGAGTTTGAGAGGCAAATGAAAAGTTAATGAAAAGTGTGGCTGAAATCTCAGAACCATAGCAGCCTATTAACTTAGACGTAACCGGGCATTTTTGAGGTTGCACAATTAAATAACCGCAGTCCATTTCCTATAATGGAGAGTGTCACTGGATTCAAATTGAAGCTGTCATTTTTATTGACAGTTCAACGGAGCTTGAAGAGAGTGGCAGGACAGGAGAGGTAGGTGTCACAATGGCAGATGCTTCTTTGTAGAGCTGTGAGCTGTAATGTGAAACTTTCTGTCATGCACTGACAATGTAGATACCATTAATAAGATATCAGATACAACTAATTCTATGCCTGTTCTAACAGAGTACACAGATTAGACAGCTACACTATGTTTAGGGACTTTGGGCCCAATCCCAATGTCCACACTCACAGACTCACAGACTTTGAGGCGTGTTCCAGCTAACACTGTGAGGGCTTAGGGCTGTCCCACTAACAAGTCATCAAATGTATGAGGGCTCCCTTGCAGATTTTTTATGTACACTTTCTGTAAGTCTGCAATTCCTGCTGCAATACCTGTAGCATTGTGACATTTGATATTGGATTACAAAGGAAGCCCAGAAGCAGAAGTATAAACACATAGTTCAAGGGTGTTTCATAGTCAGGACTGTAGTTGGTTTTCCTATCATAGCATGATTAGGACTTCCAAATATGCTGTTATTAGATCTGATCCAACAACATTATTGTTTTGTTAGTTTTGTTTAACCTCACTTTACTGGCCTCAGAATGGCTCAAGGTTTCTGTTTCTGCCACTGTGTCCTACTCAGCATTCTCACATAATGGACCCTCAACTTTGCTTTTCTCATCAGTTTGGTCATAAAAGAGATGGAATTGTTGAATGATCTCACAACAAATCTAGCCACAAAGAAATGCTTAAGCAGGCTATTGGGTAAACCAATTATTATCTGGTATTATCTGAAGAATGAACCTCTGGATCACATGTAGGCTATTTCTGTATGTGGGTTTACTTAACACTGATGGTGATTCTCTGTGAATTATCTGGGTCCAGTCCTAAAAATAATCAGTGAGGGTTTTATCAAAAGATGTAATGAATTCATTAACTTTGGTCTTCCTTACACTCACAGAATCTGATATTACCACTGACCGGATCAGGGGCAAGGGGTGGGGAGGAGACAGCAGGGAACTGGCCTGGCTCTAGCACAGAAGGACGCCATCAAACCTCTGAACATCATTGGCCACAGCAGTTGACTCCTCATCAGATACTGCAGAGGAGCCTGAGGAAGTAGCCGATGTGTTGCCCATACCTCTGCTTCAAGGCCATCCCCCAAAGCAACTGTCTGGTGGTTCCAAAAGGCCCAAAAAAGGGAGATAAATTAGGTTGTAGAGTATCTATACTATAGGACTACACAGAAAGGCAGAGCTGGATGATAGGGAGGAAGAGAGAGAAAAGAAACAGCTGGACACCCTTAGTATATTTGGGAAGTTAATAGAGAATCATAAGTAGTCTTTTTACTTTTTTGATTTGACTATTTTCATATGTGGTTATCAACCCTATGGATTTGTTTAATATGATTTGATTAAATAGCTTTCTGTTTCCTTAGCTCAAATGATGACTCAGTTCAAAGCTGAATGACATTAAACACAAGTTGCTTTTCATCCATCCCAGTGCAGCGTTCTTTGAGTTGAGATCAGCATAAATATTGAAAGAGTTTGCTTTAAGGAAGATTTGTGAGTGCAAAACAGAAATGTGTGTTGAAATATTAGCCTTGAGTATCAAAAAACCTTTTGATCCATCACAAACAAGAATCACACAAGGCGGTAATGTAGTTACTTAAGCTTTATGACCTCAAAATTAAAATGATTTCAACAAGATGGACAGAAATGTTTTAAGGGGAAAAACAGGGCTGTGGTAGCTGGTATAAATGTAAAGTAAAGGAGGTTTGATTTATTATGACATAGTATATTATGTTATTATTTAGTATATGACATACTGTTCATATTCTACACCCTTGCAGTATGTTCTTGGTCAATTTTGACCCGGTCTAAGAACTCTCATAACAAGTGTCTATACCAAATGTTGAACCACAGATGTGTTTAGAAAGCAATAGTCGATCTGACTGATCAATAAATGTGATTAAACCTTGATTAATGTTTCAGAGAGCAGAGAGAGTGTATTTTTTAGGTTTTACACCACTCCACTCGTGAATGTCATGTTTGTTAAGTGGAACATGGGGACCAGACTGGACCTCTGGCTCTTCCATGACATCTCCATTGTGAAGGAACACACAAACCAAGGCAACTTTTGACCAGAACTGTGGCCTGACTTCAGCACCTTGAATAACGTGACCTGTCATCATGCCTCTATGACCCCAAATGTCTTTTCAATTATAGAACAAGCCCCATCATGTATTTTATTAATGCGCTCCTGCATCCTCCTTTGTAATGGGTGTTTGAATGGGGTTATGACTGTAATTAGAATCTGAAGACAAGGGTAGGCTCCATCTCCCAAGAGAAAAATAACAGAAGGTTTCAGGGAATTGAAATAAACAGAGATGCTTCTAGGAATCTGCAATCAAAACAGTCATACAGTGAATGTTTGAAATAAAATGCGTTGCCTAATTAGTTAGTGAAAAGCCACAGGTACAATAACTGATGACCCTCACAGCCACACTGCAGCTGTAAAGAGCTACAGTAATTGTGCTTTTTTTCTTGCATAAACCAAGCTGTACTTGAAATGGAAAATAGAAGAATGAATAGAAAAAGAGGGAAAGAAAAACATTGTTATGATTAATGGTATGATTAATTCATGATTCATATTCTATAAACATGTCATATTCTTTCTGTATGAGCTTTAGCTTGGTGCTGTTATTCATATAGTTTGACAGTTTTATACAGTATTCACATCATGCAGTATTATCAGTATTAGAGTACTGTCACTGTCTCATGAGACCAGCTGACCAACCAATAAACAATTTCTGTTCGATGGGATATACAAATGCTTAAAGCTCCTCTGGAAGCCTCCTCTGCTCTGAGATAGGTTTAAGGGATTGGAACATCCTCAATGATGTAGGACCTTGATCAATTTCCAGGTCATTGGCCAGAGGATGGAGGAGCAAGGACGTAGAACTAGCAGAATGAAAAACAGCTGTACTGGATCTGTGAGGTTTTAATGGCCATTGTAATGAAACCTAAATGCTTAAATTTGAGAAAAGTGAAAATAGGTTTTCGATCAAGCATTTTTAAGTAAATGTAATAGTTGGCTGATTGGCAATATCAGTATGGAGGTCTTTGGCAACCACTATTAAAAGGGTTTATCATATTTGAAGGCTGAATGCCGAAATGTGTTGGTCTATTAATAAAGTTATTCTACACTAAAGAAAACTATCATCTGACAGATTTAAAGAAACATTGTATTTGAAGATTTTTGTGCATATAAATTGTAAATGTAAATGTAAATGTAAATGTAGTTTATTTATACAGCCCTTTACAACAGTCCTTTCGGTGTACCAAAGTGCTTTACAGCAGGTAATAAATAAAAAGAGGAATAAATAAAAACAATAAAAAACAATAAAATAACAGTGAAAGCAATAAAATACAACTAAACGAATAAGATAAAATAATAAAAGTGTCATACTACTGGGTGTTAAAAGCCATCCTAAAAAAGTAGGTTTTTTACATTGATTATTTCTTTTCAGCACTTTAATGGAGCTTTAAAAATGTAGCAGTAAAAAATAGGCAGAGTTCAGCAAGTGATAACTAGTCTGTTTGTGGAGGAGATGAAACTGATTAGGCAACAATGGACGGTTCACAGAGGAGACCAGCTGTCTCTAACACAGCTGGATATTATAAATCCAAAAAAGCTAAACAACTGGCAGCCGTCAAAGAGCCACCATCTCTGATTATAAAATCAATTCAAAGACAGAAAGTGACTTCTTGTCTGGGCTTTTAACAGGCTTGTCAGATCTGAATCTCATTGGAACAAATTCACAGTATGATACTGTCCCACAGAATGCAAAACAAACATGTTTGTTTTGAGAGCACGCTTAACTATGGCTGAGGGGTATTTTTCCTTGCTCCCTGTTCAGCAGAGATCAGAGTGACATGACTTGTTGAGGGAAAGATGTTGATAAGAAGGTCGATTAAGGATGTTTTAATTATGTAGGCGTTTTCAGTGCATGTTTATGATAAAATGCATTTTTAACACATTAGCATTGCTGCTGGCTTGCCTCATGTTGCATCATGACATCTTCATCTGCCCTGAAAAAAACCCTTCAAAGACTAATTAGCCTGTAACTGTGAATGTATACAGTAGTAGGCTGCTGTGGGACTGACTGTGTTCTAGTAGACTAATAACTAAACAGATTTTTGTGTGTGGAATACTACCAGCGGCTGCATTCAAATTATGTATTTACTTTCCAAATTATTTATTTTTCATGAGAAGTTTGTTTAGAAAAAACAAACTAAACAAATTCAAAAAGACATAATTTTGTTTGAGAAACAGGAATTAAGGACAGCTTCCATTGTTAACATTACATTGTAAGTGCATTATGAATAGATGGCCATTATAAACAGGAGGTGTAATTTTGTCAAGAAAAATCGATTTGAATGTTCATTTGGGCTCCTGACTGTTGTTATCACCCTCAAATATTAAAAATAGGCCTATTTAACCAACGCAATTATGTGAGATTCTTCAAAGGCTAATGCACTTTTCAAAGTACATGCATGTACTGTATTTATGGCCAAACTGTTGTTTATTGCATTTTATGGAATTCTTCTTCCTTTTCTTCTTCCAAAACTAACACATCATTGAAGGCCAGTCAGTCATTTCATGAACACTGTTCCTAGCCCACATATGCTTATAAAACAATAGTGAAACTAAACAAAACACACACATTATAAAAGAATAGACATTACAACCTGAATGTAAATCTAAATTTAGGAGTCCAGTCCTTGAATCATTGTACTTTATGGGGACAAACGACATTGAATGGAATTGTTTTCCAATCTCACTCAATTCACAAAGGTGGGGATAGTTTTTCCTCCTCTGGTGTCGCTTCATTTAACTTAAACCATTTTAATGGTTAATGTTCCTGGTTGAATGAACACAGTTTGGGTTAGAGTTTTCATAACATATGCTCCTATCATTGTTTAAGGTAATGTATTGCATCAGTAGACTACTTTTTCAACACAAAAGACATTACTCTGTTGACTGTTTTCACAAAGAAATCATCAATTGAAAGGAATACTTAAGCATTTTTGGACAGTTATTCACCTGAAAATGAAGCTACAGCCACCAGACAGTTGAAACAACTAATGGCAACCAACGTGTATGAATATCATTTTGTAGTCACATGTAGTACACTGGAGGAGAGGAGTTGACTTTCAAACCAGCCAACAGTGTGCTCAGACAACAGAATATTGAGCAGCCTTTCCTTCAGGATAAGGTGGTCAACGGTATTGAAGGCCTTTGAAAGATCGATAAAAAGAGCAGCACAGGTTTTTTGTGAATCAGAGGCATATCATTAACAACCTCTGCAGATTCAGTGATGGTACTGTGTTATTTCCTGAAGCCAGACTGGCATGAAATAATGTTATTAGCTCTCAGGAACTCCTTCAGTTGGTCATTTACCAATCCTTCAAGGACCTTTGATGAATTGGAAATGAAGATGGAAATAGACCTATAGTTTGTGATGCTTGATAATGGTTAGGCAATACAATCAATTGCAAGTAGGGGATTATCTGGAAGTGCAGGTTTGTTGGTGTCTAGCAAAAGTAAAGCTCTCTGAACTTCATCAACAATCATGACTGAAGTAGGCAAGGTTTAAAAGCATGGTGAAACAGGGAAGTGGAGGCAGTGAAGTGCTCAGACATTATAGTGTTTGGCCAACTAACATACACAACTCCCCCCTTCTTCAGTTTTTGAACTAGCAAACAGATTCATTTACCTTTAGACAGGGCCAGACTAGCAGTTTCCTCTTTTACCAATCTTTGTGTTGAGCTAAAGTAACCAGCTGCTGCCTCCACCTTCACATTTAAAGGGTTAGTATTGAGCTTCCGATCAAATTCTTGGCAAAAAATCTTTAAATCATGAGCAAGGAAGACATGTTTACCATTTTTTTAGGCCTGAGTTTTGACCATGGTCACATAAAGAAGGCTGGATATTGAATATTTTGACCTTCATCCCCAACAAATGTTAAGTTCTTCATGGGATTCAGTTCTCTTGTGAATTATCGTCTTCATTCCAACTGAGGAAATAAACTGAACTCTTTGGTGGAGAATATTGTTATCTGCTCAACCATGTTTGTATGATAATGATATTGGTGTGTTTTGTTCCTTCTGCCTTCATTTATTACAGAGTGTACTCACCTATGACCTCCTTCAACGGTTGGCAGACTCATTTACAGGAGAAGCTGATTTTCTCCAAGTCTACAAATTGTCTTTGCACAAGATGAATATAGCGATAAATATCAAAGTTGCCTCACTGAACAGAAAATTCAATCATTACAAAGAGCCTAATAGAGGAGGATGCTAAAATAATTAAAATAATAGATTGTAAAAGTGTTTATAACAATCATTGTAGTAGTTCATTGTATTTCTTCACTTATTTCATGGCAGTATGGACACATTAACCAAGGACACATTATACTTTACTTGTGAGAAACCTCAGTAACACATAGAAGTGGTGAACACTGAATATTTAATGACAATTTATGAAAATGCTCTTGGATATCAAGCTGCCGTGTGCATGTTGCGTTCCAGTTAGGGCTCGTATTTCATGGTTATTTAAACCTGCTCTTTGTATTCTTTCACCCTCAGTGTTTCCTCAGCATGATTCCTGTCTGAGCAGCTCACAGAAATGTAGAAACAAATGCAGTAATAGGGGCAGATAAGAGAGCAGAAACAATGCAAAAAAATGCTAAACCACCCACTCTTGCTTTCCATTTGTGACACAGGGGTGGAACATTTGGGTTAGTGTTTAGAAGCATAGAATGAAAATACACTAAATGTCCATTATGAATTCAGTGTTGTAAACTGTGTACTTCCATTTACTATTCCTTTAACTGCTTCAAGTGGAGGAGAAAAAGAGGCTATGTTTTGATACACATATTACCGGAGCATTTTGTCAGCTATTTTTAGTCTTAACACTGTGTCGAATTTCCTTATTCATTTGTATGATATTTAGTCAACCTCATTCTGTTATTTTTAAGGTTTAGTTGACTAAAGTTCTTAGCATTTTAGTCTTATCTTAGTCAAAAAACACAACAAACAAAAGTAACAGTTTTTTGTATATTTTTAGTCAATGCCATTAGCCATATCTAGGTTAGCCAATACCAACATTTTTTGGTCATTTTAGTCAAAGTTATTTCACACAAGATATTATTATTATTATTTATATATGATGGAAAACACAGGTTGAATGATAATAATGCAGAAAGTCAGTTCTGATGGAAAGGAATACACTCAGACATTGAACATTTTCTGATTTTCATATTCATTTCGGTTGCCCAAAGTACATACCATATATATATGTATATATATGTATATATATATATATATATATATATATATATATATACATATATATATAAATATACATATATATACACATAAACATGACCTTAAGTCTATTTTCATATGTTTTATGCATGTAACTACAATCATTGTGTATTGAGCTCTGAGCACGTACAACACATGGGTGACCTACAGTCACTTACCAACACTGTACCTGAACGCCTCCAGTATGGGCACACAGCCAACATACTGCTCAGGCTACACCTCTTGTGAGTTTATAATATTTTATCTCTGCATTTTGTCAATGAAAATAGAGAGACATTGTTGTTTAGTTTTCATTTATTATACAAAACTACACTCTTTTTTCATCATTTCATATTGCATGTTGATATAGCCACAGTTATTGTTTAATGATGCTGGCGCCATCTCCTCATCGTCTCATCTTAGTCATAGAAAAAAAAAGGTAATTGACAAACATATTCAATCATACTGTTCCTATGAAAACAGATTGATATCACATTTCCTTTTGTCTTGCATAATTTACTCCAAACACTCTTTGAAAAGAAATACTGCTTTTCATGAACCAATCCATTCTATTCCATTAATATCAAGCACATACAGAGTATAAAATGTCTATACTGTATAGCTTTATAGCTAAACAAGCAGCATGACTCAAGGATTTACAGTGCTGGTCAGTCCACCACTTAGGTCCACACTGACATATCTCAAAATGTATTGGATGGATTATCTTGACATTTGAAATATCACAACATTTTCTCAATGGATTGGCACAAAATGTTATACAGACAATCATGGTTCCCAGATGATGTATTCTCATGACTTCGATGATCCCCCTGACTTTTTGTTGCAGCATCCCATGAGGTTGAAATTTGTGGTTTTCAGTGAAATATTTGGACTAATGTATGGATTATGATTAAATTTGATATATTCATATCAATCTCAGTATAAATTAAATAAATTCATCATTGCCATTATAGTGATTCTTACATTGCCACACCTCCCCCGATTGAGACACAAAGCTGTCAAAATTACCATCCAGACAAAGCAAACATCCTTCCCTGCAGCTATGTCCAGTATCTACTGGGGACCGTGAGTCATTCTCAGGCCATGTAGGATGTGTAATCCCTCCAGTGTGTTCTGGTTCTGCCCTGGGGTGTGTACTCTGAGCTTCTTCTGGATATCTGTGCTCCGCAGCCAGTCCCTAAGGGGGAGCCCAAACACCCACAAAAGGAAACTAATTTCTACTGCTTGATTCGGCAATCCCATTCTTTCTGTCCCTGCCCACGGCTCATGAGCACAGGTGAGGGTTTAAAACACAGATGGAGTGCTAAACTGAGAACCTTGTCTTTAGTCTTGCCTCCCTCTTTACCAGGACAGTCCACTGTACTGTAGATGTCATTCTGTTCTGCTTGTGCATCTCTATATTAACATACAAGAAGCAGAAAGACAGAAAAAGTCAAGTATTTGGAAACAGTTTTAGATCTCCTCCTAACCTATGAGCCACATATTAAGGATGTTCTCCAATCTACCTTTTCAACATGGAAAGGATCTGTCCCATTTTATCTATTCCAGTTGCTGGAATCCTAGTGCATGCAGTAATAACATCCCAAATTGACTACTGCAACCCACTACTTTCTGACCTATCCAGGATAACAAGAGGTCCAAAATCCAGCAGCTAGAATGCTCTCTAGATTCAAGAAGTTCAATCACATCTCCTATCCTGATGTCTTTACACTGGTGACCGATACAAGCGAAAGCCAATTTCAAAATCATCCCCCTAATCTACAAGGCCTAATAGGATATAGTACCCTCTACATATCCAGCCGTGTTCCTCCATATACCCCATCATGTCCTCTATGCTCTCTTCATCGGTTGTTTCATTCAACCTGTAAAGTCATGCTACACTGTAAATACACTGAAGTTGAAGTCCTTCCTTTAATAGAGTGAAGCACACTCAACTGGACATGTCAGTGTTGAAAGTAAAAAAAAGTGACTACTTGAAATTTTAAGTGTGCTAGAGTCAACACATAGTCAATTGTAAAAGTGTCCCAACTGCTTATACTGTCAAATCAACACAAGACAAGAGTGGATGTAAATTTGTTCTGGGTGAAGGCTTGTGAGCGTAACAGCTGACAAAACGCAAGTGAAAAATTCATACTTATCCTGAAGCTGTTTGGCTACAGTTTGACCGGGCAAAAAAATCTGGGCTAATGGTCTACTTATTAGCTTACTCACGGTCTTCCCCAGTAAATAGACTTTGCTCAGCTGGCAGTGAAAAAAAAAGCTTTGGTTGGAAGAAGCTTTGACAAAGCTGTCAACTGTGAAATAAGAGGAAAGAGTGGAGAAACTGCAGGGAAATGCCAAAGAGGACTGCAGTTTTGAAGACAGTTGGAGACTTAAATGTCACATAGCCACAGTCAGTGTTTAAGTTGCTAACTAGCTACCGCTGATGTCTGTGCAGTCAGTACATTTGCTGTTAGTGGAGAATAAACACAGACTGCAACAACAGCTCAGTGGTCAATTTGGACTAAAATAAATTGGCTTTGTCCTCAGTCTGAACACATCTTTACATATAAAAGAGTTCATAGTTCTAATTAGAGGGACCAAAGAACCCAGAAACAAATCACCTTTTTTGCTCATTAGACACTTATTTGTGAATTTGAGTCACTCACTAAGAGTACGAGTTCTTTTTCACAGCGTATATTTGATTTGTCACAAAAAGCACAGGTGTTAACATTGACATTGACAATGGTTCTGTTTTATTTGTGTCCCTGTAAACCATGATAGCCGGACAGTGAATCAGTGAAATCTTTCATTTTACTATTTACCCTTACCAAACTAATACATTCAGTTTATACCAGTTTCCACAAATATAATTCCTTTGACTTTCATTCTGAACCTGACTACTTTATTAATGTACAGTATATACAAGTTATGATATCTCTGACTGACTACTTGTACTTTCCTCAGAACAATTTAGCACACTCGTCCAGATTATACATTAGGAAATTCAGCACAGCTTCTTGGTGAAGTATAACCGAAAGCTGTCAGGCTGTGGGTTAGTGTTTGGGTTCACCTGGCAGTCACACTTGATCCCAGATATGAGGGGATTTTATTTAGGGCTTGAATTGAGCTCTGAGTCTTTTCCATCCCACCTCGAAGGTAAAGGGGATACTTACAGGGACATGCAGCTTTTACTTGAAAATGAAAGGTTCCTTTATAAAACAGGAATAAGATCTGCTGTGTTTCTTTGAAGTAAAGGTTTGAAACTTGAACATCAAAAAATTTCTTATCACAATCACATATGTTAAAATTCACACACTCAGAAAGCAAGCAAACAGACTGTGAAGGCATTATGCATTGATTATATCAATTGTTATAATCCCGGTTTCATGAATGAGAATGGGCTCATTGCAGCAGTACAGATGGTGTAGATAGAAACAGAACAAAAATTAAAGATGTAAAGATAATACAAATGAATGCAACAAATATTAAAAATCACATTGTTGTTATCAAAATTAGAAGTGAATTGTTATTATTTATCAGCATATAAAACAACAGATTTAAAGAGATGTGAAGCATATAGGTAATCAGTCATCTTTGGAACAACTTGAAGATATCGTCCAACCAAACAACTATCCATCTTCTGTAATATCAGGGGGGAGAAAGTTGCATTAAAGTCAAAATCAAAGCTACCGAAGCAAGACTTCTGTTGCAGTGAGAATCTTCAAGGCTGCACAATATTTGAGTCCAGTCAAGTGAAATTCAAGTAGAACGAGGGCCTTGACCTTGTCTTCGGAATGATATGGAATTACAGAGTAAATTTGCAGCTGTGGAAAGTTGAAAACTCCAGTATATTAGTGACCTAAAGTGAACTGAAAGTCCTAGAAAACCATCATTCACAAGATCACATGGGATATAATGGGATCATTTCAATGTGTAAATGTGTGTGTGTTTCTTTCCTTGTATTGTCCAATCACATTTGTGCAATAAGGTTTTGTGGAGAGGAGAAAACATTCAAAAAATCTAAAGCTGTGCATATCAGCGTTTATGGCCATATATAGAGCCGTGTGAACCACTTAACTCCCTTTAGTCCCCCCCCCCCCCCCCCCCCCCCCCCCCCGTCTGTTGTTGTGTATCTGTTCTATAGAGGATTCCAGGTGACATAACACACCATCTGGCAGCAATACAGGAAGTACTCAGCACTTTGGGAACAGCTTATCTTTTAAATAAATGCTCACACATAGAGTACAGCCGTTAAACACATCAGACAAAAGCAGGCAATTAAAAAAGAATGTAAAATAAAAAATGGAGCAAATGGAACACAGAAAGTAATAAAAGCTATAATAACCAGTGTGGGTTTGATGTATACATATGAATTTACTGAAATCTTAATAATCATTTATTATTTATTATTATTTATTTATTACATATTACTATATGAGTACATACCCCAAAGAGGCTATATTTTAGGAGGTGCTCTTGTCCAAAATGGGCAAGAGTGGTACAAAAAATATCTCTTAGCTGATAAATCTATTCCCTGTCAAGTTTTTCTACTGATAATATCCACTATATCTCAACTGGAGATATAACTACATCTCTGAAAAATCACTGTGGCTCCAGGCTTGTGGTAGACTGAGGAAATCTTGCATGTGTTTTATTTAAAATGGGAATAAGGGAACAATATCTGTGAAGTGTATCAGAGGTTTGGTTGATGTCTGGGGCTTGTCTCACAAAGTGGGTATGCTAAAGGTATGCTTTTCAGAATACTGTGTGTGCAACACTAACTAATCAGCAAACTATATTGAGTTACATTAAGGGACTCATTGGGGACACAAGGGGGAGGGGTATTGTAATGTATCCTTTTATTAAAGGGAGGCTTTCTTAGATGCTCTCCTTCTCTGCTGATATTCTTATTTTCTTATGTGAGAAACAGTTGCCCCTGGATACTTATAAATCACTGGGACTGTCATTTTTTGTAATACTTTAACATCCAGATGAAGTGTATGAGGAATGTCATCATTGCAGTGATAATTGAGGAACAGCATCTATAAACCTATTGGCTTGAGGAATGTGGGCAGAAGTGCCATTGGACAGGTATGGTGATGTCAGAATTGTGATGAAAGGATTTTTGACTGTCCTGTTTTAAACCCCTGTACCGACAATAAAATATCCTGTAGTCAATTTAATGGCTGTGTATCAAGTGTTAAAGTCAATGTAATTTGACAGGAAAGATCTTGTGCTTCTGCTTCTGAATTCCTATAATATGTTCTCCTACTGTGATTATGATGTACCCTATAATCAGAACTGATAGAATCAGATTGGGGTTAAATTGGGATTTATGAGGAAGCAGAAGCCTTGTCCAGTGAGGTTTGGGAGGTTGGGGGTGGGGTGGTTTCTACAGACCACACTGTCCACACAGTAACAATAATGCTGTTTCTACAGAGAGATGTTGCTCTTTAATTTCTAAATGTACTTCTTTGAATGCTTTACCCCAAACTAAATTCCACTCACCTGTATTGTACTCTGTGAAGTTCAGAGACAAATATCTCAAATTGAATCTGAAATTGAAATGGACAGATACCATTAGGGAGAAGCAAGAATATTTCATTTTTATTTATTTTTTTTGTAATTTGAGTGTTGCAACCCTTTATAGAATGGAAATAAAAGTTCACTTCACTTCAAAGTCCCAAAAGATAATAATACAACTCCCCAAATATAAGCCTATACCCAAATACACAATCTATGAGTCATTTCAAGGCTTTCATGCTTTAATTATTACTATATAATGCATCTGCTGCTTTATTTTTGTTAAGTTCCAGGTATGCACTTACTTCACTACTGCAAATATTCTTGCTTTAAGCCACAAAACTGAAAACTTTGTAATACTACACTTGGCATGTCTGGAAAAGATATTGGCATTCTCTGGAGAAACCTATATTTGGGCTTTAGCTGAAAATATAGATGAACTATGATACTTTTATGGTGCTGCACACAGCTTCTTTGTTCCCAATTATTTCACTGTAGACTGTCACATAGAAGACATGCTGCTGTGGCATGTGTATATTGTGCACAAGCCTTTGCTCAGTTTTGAAACACATACATGAAACCTACTGGTGTGTGATGGACATAGATAATTAAGTCAAAGGCCTGGAGCCTTCATTCAACATTTATTTGATCAGTATGAGACAGTGTCTGAATGTTTCACCCCAAACGTGTGAGAACTAGCGGTTGAAGGAGATGGAGTTGGGCTCCGATAGGGTGAGATTTGGATATCTGGAGTCAGAGCTCAGCTTCAGAGGGCTCAAGCGCAATTTAACCCCTGTGCCTGGATCCACTTGCATGTTATCACTAGACTTTTACCTTTACCGTGGTCTTGGGGGTATAATTCTCTCTTTGGGTGTGAGAGGTCCCATGTTCAAATCCCGGACGAGCCCCCAATTAACGTTAGGGGAAACCCAGACGCAACATGAATAAAAAGTGACTGCCCTCTTCCCAGCTTCCAAGTACCACCAGCAACAAGGATGTCCAGGCCTT
Organism: Scomber japonicus; assembly: GCF_027409825.1. Lineage (NCBI taxonomy): Eukaryota > Metazoa > Chordata > Actinopteri > Scombriformes > Scombridae > Scomber > Scomber japonicus. The sequence continues at coordinate 5,668,070 of NC_070578.1, forward strand.
TCAAGTATTTTATTTAGGGATGGGCCAGGGGTAACAATCTATTAGACTGAATTGGGACTCCCTCACTGAGAGAACTGGGAGAATATTTTAGGATCTGGTTGCCGTCTGGTGCTATAGCAAAATAAATCTGGCAATCACAAAGGCTGCTCTTTTTTACCTGTGATAAATAGTTGTGGTAAACTTTCTTTGTCCGTTTATCATCCTTGTATCCCAATAATCCACATTTACCTCAATATTTCTTTCCTGTTCCTTCCTTATTTTTCTTTCCTCTTGCACAGTTTCATCTTTCTCCCGGTTCCTTTCTTCACTTCTTTTCCTCCCTGGAGAGTTGATGGTTTCTTCAGTCAGGCTGTTTTAAGAGTTTTTTCATGTGGAGGCTGCTCCATCATTGTGATGGAGAGGAGGAGAGTGATGGATCAGACAGATGTGAGACAGATACCATAACCATTCAGAGTGTGTCATTTAAAATGTATTTGAGACATGATTTTGCTGCATTTATTTCTATACCAGTCTAGACGGCAATACCAGAAAGACAGAAAAGTTCAAGTTCAGGCAGAACAGTTATGTACCAAAATATATACGATGAGTTTGGATATAAATGTTCATCTTAATGTTGATTCACAGTTGTGTAATACTCACAAGAAAAGAAGGAGTACATAAAGAAGGAGTATTTCAGGTACACTGTTCAGCACTGTGGAACGATACATTGACAAGATAACCTTAACCCTACTCATACATGCTCCAGCACGTGTATCTTGAACTTTTAGTTTCTTAAAAAATAATGTCCTGCCAGTGCTGATAGAGCTCAGGGTTCAACCATAAGTTCTGCTTTATAACAAACAATCCCCACTGTACAAACCTGACTCTGAGTGTAACAGCTGACCTGTGTAGCTGTGCAACAGAACACAGAACATTAATTTCCATCAGATCCTGACAGATCTGGTGTTAATGAAGTTAAAACTCATATGGTGCATGTGTAAATGTGCACAGCTTCTTTCTCAGTTTGAAGACATGCTTGTATTCAGCTGCTGTGTGACACACAGCCAGCTGTGGACAACATCAGTACCAGTGACGTGCGGTCAGGGGAGGCAGGTGAGGCCGTGCCTCACCTGTTATCATGGAAAAAGACTTAAAAATGAAAAAAATAATAAATGGTTATATTTGTCCAGTGATTTGCACTATAACTAACTTTACCAGTTTCGGATTATTTTTAATTCAAAATCGCTGAATTTTCACATGTACTGATCAAACACTGAAAAGAGACACGCAGTGAGGCAGCAGCGAGACGAGCCTCACCATGGATTGCGCAATGACTCGGTTTACTGCGCTGGCATGCTATGCAGTCAGACAGTACAGCTGTACAGCTGTTTCTCTGTATGTCGCTATTAACACTTTTACTATATGAACTAAATTTCCATAGTTTAACTGATGATATAATGTACAGTGTTTGTAGCGTGTTTCGTGTGCTGAGCCTGACCCTAACCCATAAAACGGCTGCAAAAAGTCACTAAGTGAGGCACGCAGTTCTCCGGCCTCATGGCAGGGGGCGCTCCTGATCCCAGTGATTCTTATTACGACTCATTAGCTGCAGAATAAGTGACAGTAAGCTACAAGTATGGAGGATTGCATAACAAAATTAAAACAGTTTTACAAACTGGATTTTCAAGCGAAGCAGGAGGTCATAACTAAAGGAAGACTTAGCCGGAGCTAAAGGGTTTGCTTCAGACCGCGGGACAGAAGACCCGCTCATTTCAGACGGAGTGGTACATACGAAAAGGCTGGCTGTGTGGATGTCCAGCAAGAAACCGCCTTTTCTGCTTTTCCTGCCTTCTTTTCTCAACTTCTGACAATGTCTGGACTCAGATGGGATATTGTGACCTGAAAAATTTGCAAAGAAGCCTCATCAAACATGAGCGATCAGCCACTCACATTCAAAGCCAGATTATGCTAAAAACTTTCGGGAAGTCTAGGATAGACTTGGCTTTGGACGAACAGCACCGACTCAACATCAGCATCCACAACGCTAAGGTAAAGGAGAACCGAGAGATTCTAAAAGATCTGATCAATGCCACGTGCTTCCTTGCCAAACAGCAGCTGGCTTTTCGTGGAAATTATGAAAGTACAGGCTCTGCTAATCGTGGCAACTATGTGGAACTCTTACATGCTTTTGCTGAGAAAGATGACAGGCTAGCTAGACATTTGGCGACATCCACTGTATTTTCTGGCTTGTCAAATAGAATTCAAAACGATTTAATCGAAGCAGTCGCTGATGTCATTAGAAATGACATTAAAAAGGAGATCAGTGCAACCCCATTTGTTGCTGTAGAAGTAGACGAGACCACAGATGTCACAAACCAAGCTCAGATTTCTGTCATATTGCGGTATGTGGCTAACACTGAAACAGACTGTGAGGTAAAGGAGGCATTTTTGGGTTTTGATGACGTGAGTGAGGACAGACGTGCTCCTGCCATCGCTGCGTATGGCCTGAGAGTGTTGGAGAAGTATGACTGTGTTGAAAAGCTTGTAGCTCAGACATATGATGGGGCCGCTGTGATGGCCTCAGAGCTTAATGGCGTGCAAGCTAAAATTAAAGAAAAAGTGCCCGAAGCCATGTTTACCCACTGTTACGCACACAAACTGAACTTGGTGCTATTGCATTCAGCAAAGTGCATGCCCGAGTGTCGCATATTTTTTAAAACAGCTGAGGGACTAGCGTCATTTTTCAGCAAGTCCACAAAGCGCACTCACTTGCTGGATGATGTTGTCAAGCGCCGTTTACCAAGAGCAGCTCCTACAAGATGGAGCTCTAACTCCAGGCTGCTGCAGACAATAAGCATGCACCAAAGTGATCTGCGCGCGTTATTTCAGATCATTATAGAAAATCCTGACAGCTGGGATAATGACACGCAGATGATGGCAGCAGGATACGATCGCTGGCTGTCAAAAGCATCAACCTGCTTTCTCCTTATGGCATATGAAGACATTTTCAATGAAACAAACGCACTTTTTAGAGTGCTCCAGAACAAAGTGATGGACATTGAATATTGTCTTGCATGCATCCGCGACACCGTTGCAGCTCTTGAGCGCATGAGACTGGAGGTCGACAGTTTCTATGACCGATTTGAGAAGAAATGCAGCGCACTTGGCCTGACAGATGGTGGAGCCAGAGAAGAACGAAAACGACTGTTCAGTAACATTCTGGAGAACACAAGCCATCAAATGAAGGCCAGGTTTGATCATTTTGGGGAGCTGGCTTTCCTTGGTTTGGTGGATTGTGCAAAATTCAGTGAAATGTCACAACATTTTGATGACACGAAACTGCAGAGCCTGTCAAAATATGCCAAATTTTTTGACTTTGTGAGACTAAAGGCGGATCTCGTTGGACTGTATAGCTCACAAACAGTGAGGGATGAATGCAAGTCTCCTGGACAGCTTCTCAGCTTTTTGGCCCAGAAGGATCTCATTCAAACTGTTCCTGAGGCCACAAAGTTGCTCCAGCTAGTGCTAACTGTTCCAGCTACTACAGCATCAGTGGAGCGGTCATTCTCAGCACTGAAAAGACTCAAAACATACAGTCGGAACAGGACTGATCAAGGACGACTTTCTTCCCTGGCAGTGTTCTCCATTGAGACAGAGAGACTTTTAAAACTGAAGGAAGACAAGGAAAACTTCTACAAACAAGTTATTGATGCTTTTGTTCAGAAGGAGCGCCGCATGGACTTCATTTATAAGTAAAGGTAAGACCATAATAACGTTTTTTAAATTAAATGTGTTTTTTGTGTGCTACAGTTTGTATGTGTAAAGAAAGCTGATATGAGATTTTAAACATAACCTGTTAACTGCTGCCAATCAAATGGTGAATAAGCTACTCTGTAAGGTTCATATGTTTGTAAATCTGATTGTGATGAAGTCAGTGCCTCACCAGACATGAACCTCACCGCACGTCACTGATCAGTACTGATGTTGCAGTTATATCCTGGATACAATATTGCTGTAAGATTAAGATTGTAAGACATTATCTAACATGTTTGAGACCCTAACCCTGCATGAGTCATATTAACAGCTGTATTCTGACATTTGACATTTGAGTAGATTTTGTTTTGGATGTGAAATACTTGAGAAGTAAAAGTGATTGTGGAGAGTTCTGTGTGTGCACCTCTGCTAATTAAAGACGTGCAGTTTTCATTATGGATCAATGTATGTGCTGAAATGTGAAGAAGAGTCTGAAACACTGGAAACTTGCTCTGTTCACGCAAACAGACGCAAATTACAGTCAGCTGTAAAACTTTGTGGAAGTGTTTGTGCTGGCATATCAGTTGTGCAAAATCTTTTGTGAATAGAACCTTAAAACATTCACTGTGATAATAGGGGCAATCCATTCTTTGTGGAGTTGACCCTATGTATTTTGGTGAGAAACAATTAAAAATCCCACATGAACATTTTCCCAAAAATTTAAAGAAATCTTTCAGCCCATCTTTCACCCAAAGAAAATGTCTTTCTATGTTAAAAACAGTTTATATGATTTAACATAGCAACATTGTCAGTTAATGTTCTTAATGCAGTTCTTAAAGCTGGTTCATGGAGTTTTTGTCACATGGTGGTTTTGAGTCAAATGTCTTGACAGCTAACTCATGGTTAGTGATTACATTTAATACATGCATTCATATCACTCTGAGGATGAACTATAATAACTTTGATGAGCTGCTAACTTTTCTTCTAGTGCCACCATCATGTCAAAAATGTCATTTGTCTAATAGTCTATGACCAAATACCTGCTAAACCACTGACATTTCCATCATAATTCCACCTTGGGCCAAACAAGTTAATACACCATCATAAAGTGATACTATGAAAATCATCAGGGTGTTTTGTGAGTCTTAAGTTTTGCGTGTGAGGATGTTAAGTCTGTTTATCCAAAAATTTGGTCTAGAGAGCAAGATTTCTGAACAACTGCTCAACAGATCTCTATGAAATTGATGTTGATATTAATGGTCCTAATGATTTTGTTGAGCCCCTTGCCTCTTCTGTAGAGAAACACACACTTTGCGTGCAAGAAAGAACAAAATCTAACAGGCAGATTGCCAAGAAATCTGATGATCTTGCTTCCATAACATTAAACCTTTTGATTTGAGTGAAAGCTTGTGCCTTTATCAGGTCAAAATTCACATTTTTCAACCAACTATGCTCTGAGAAATGCAACTTTTAAAAATTTATTCAACCTTTATCTAACCGGGAAATCTCTTTAGAGACATTATCTCTTCTATGGAGGAGACAGCAGTGTATGATAGATATCACAGTTCCACAGAAACAGAATAGAACAATTATAAGCGTTGTTCTTCATCATGCTTCTTTCTTATAAACAAATTAAAGCCATCAACTACTGTAAATGTAAGTTAGTCTGAGTCTCCATGGAGCAGTTCCCTGTTGACATATGTAGCATTTTAATGTCAGACACAGTTTAAGAGCCTTATATCTCAGGAATAAAGGCTCCTTACTGTCCTGTATGTCAGAGATGTTGAGCAAATAGATTTAATGATCAAATATTGAATAAAAAGGAACAGATTGTATAGAACCAGCTTAATGTTCTGGCAAAGGAAATATAAGTGGAAATGTGGCAGGTTTGGTTTCACATTTCCATTTTATTGTTGATTAATATGAACTGCTCCTTTATATTTAAATCATCAACAAAATACCCAACACAGTGACACTGTTGCAACTCATAGCTTTGTTTTGTGAACACATACATATTGACTCTTTCCCTGTGTTGGTTATCATCCACCTATCTTACTTTTGTAAGCAATAATAATGTGCACTACTTACCAATGTTGGGGAGTAAGTAGTTCTAATGTAATGTAATTTAATTTCAAAATAAATGTAAGTGTAATCAGTTACAGTTACTGAGAAAAACGTGTCATTAAAAAAAGTTACTGATGAAAATGTTGATGATTACAGAGGAGGTTACATCTGAAGTCACACCTTTAAGATTTTGCTCAGGAGGGTTTGTTCCTCATTGTTTAATATTTAACATTTTTATATATCTATATATACTGTATATATATTTAGTAAATAAATAATGACATGGGCTTATTTGGAGCACACATTAGTTTAAATGAAGTCACAGTACCAATTAAGCTCATGCCAGACTTTTGGCTTTTTTCCATCAAATATCTTTATTTTATATCCCAAAATCTACATGAACTAATGAATACATTTTCAAATGAGAGATAGCTTAGATTTTGGTGCTTTATGGTTACACTTCCCCTAACAGATGAAAACATTCATTAGAAAAGTCATCAAAAAATAATCATATATAATAAGTTACATTACTTTGATTAAGCAATTGAAATAGTTACATTACTTAGAGTTACTAGTAATCTGTAACCTATTACATTTCCAAAGCAACGTTCCCAACCTTGCTCCTTACACACTTACAAATTGTATAGTTTGTATTTTTGTATAGTTATTCTATCAGTTGTTAAAACTGGAAATCACATTGTACATTTACATAAGACATAAGAATGTATTTGTAACATTGAATTTGCTTCAGACCTCTCAAGGTTTAACAGATTAAAATGAGCATATTTGTTTAACATCTAATAATTAAGATCAATATGTTATTTTGTATTATGCATTTATTTTCTAAGCATTTTTTTCATCAATGATACTCAAATAAAAGCAAATGAAATGACTGTAGCTTTGATCATTCAAATATTAGATCAGTGGATGAGTATTAAAAATGTAAAGTATTATTATCTGTATTTATTGGCATGTTTCAACCTTTGCCAAGAACCTTCTGTCAGCAGACAAGAAAATATATGCATGTCCACACACAGGTTGTTGAGACACTTCATACGTGACACTCTTTTTCAATTACTCTCATTACCTAGAGCAAACACACGCAGAGACGCGCACACACACAGACACACATGCACCGACCTGGCCAAGCGTAGCCGGGCCGAGGCAGAGGAGATTATGATGGCAAATTGTATCTCAGTCTTTTCTGTAAACCCCTGAAGCAGAGCTGCAATGAAAACAGAATAGAAAATAGAAACAGAAAACAAGGTGGACCAGAGTGAAAGGACAAAAAAACAATAGCAATTAAATAGCCATCCATATATCTGTGCCTGATGGCACATCTCAGTGAGAATAATAAAGCCTCTCTGCGTATGTGTGTGTGTGTAGGTGTGTGTGTGTGTGTAGAAAGTCTTCAGCGTACAGTGATACAAACAGCTCTGTGTATGAGTTTGTGTGTGGTTCAGATATTAGAGGGGAGAGCAGACAGAGCTCAGGCAGACAATCACTGATGAACTGTGAATTGCGATGATATGCTCGAAGGCGCTACTCTGAATAAAAACACGAAAAGAAAAGCATGAAGTGAATGATGGATTGATGGAGTGAGAGACAGGAGAGACATGTCAAAGTGTCCGTATGCAACATCTCACAGATATGTGAACAGAGTCATGAGGTTTCTGTGTTTTCAGTGTTTTTGAAATGTAAAACAGCACCAATGTACCAACGTATTTAAAAGAAAAGAAAGAAGAAAGTAAATCTCTCTGCTATTAATGTTTAGTTTCATTAATAAAGTCTGAGCCCTTTTATATTATACATAATGTGATAGCAGCTTTGATTTGAAGGAATATAACTGAATAATTGGAATTTGCAATAGTTCTTAACCCTTGCATACTTTTCATATCCTCACTCATACTTAGTTTCCTAAATTCCAGTTCAGTTATTAATAAATGTTTGATTAAACCTTCTGTTAATCTTATGGAAAAAAGACATTCACAATCACTAACATGTTATAGACTACGAGTACATTAACATGTTTCAATGCTGATTTTTTAAATTAAAAATAAAATAAATACAGGTCAAATTTACATATATAAAAATGTGTATCAGCTGCACAAAAATGAAAAAAAAAGATGCATTTTATTTCCATTTTTGTATGTTTGTGATCACATTAGGAAAAGTCTGGCTAAAAGAAATGTGTATGAGATGTTTTGACAGATCTCAAATGTAAATGTGCACACATAATCACCAACATTCACACAGCTCATGCATTCAGCAGTTTAATATTAAGAATTACAATTTTAAATGAACCTTGAAGGCCCCGTGAAATAACAAGTACATTTTCCCAGTTCATCATGTGTCTCTTTGTTCATTGTATTTTTATATGTCAAATATACGTCCATCAGTATCAGAGTATTTTCACATTAAAATTCCTGTCTTTCCTTCCTGTAAAACCCTGCTCTCAGGGCCATTTACAAAAAATCATCCAATCAAATGTGACTTTGGGTGAGTAGCTAGCCACACTGGTCATATAAAACCGCACTTTATCATTTATGGGTCGTAGCGGACAAAGCAACATGGAGAGTGATAGGAAGTGATGTGTGTTTGGATATCGGAAAGCAAAAACATTTAATTTCCAGAACATTGTGTCTGAGGTCTAATTCATTGATCTCTCCCTCGACCTCCTCCTGATCTAACAATAGGTGAGGGTGGTGTGTGTGGAGTCAACAGTCCTCTGCAGCTCAGTTTCTCTCTACAGCTCTGTATTGTGCTTAACTATTAGCCCCGCCCTTTATAGTGGTCCAATCATTTAAATATTTCATTGAAATCCTTCTTGTAACTGTACAGTGATGGATGTGTTACAAGAACTGGAGAGAGTGCCATCACTCAGCCTTCCAGCCAATTTTCCCCAGTGGTCACTTATGGTATTGCAGTGAAAAATCACCCTGCTGCCCAAAAAGCATTTTTCCCATAGACCACCATTGTAAAAGAGATGTCTGTAAAAGTTGACAGGACACCTTGAGCTGCAAAAAATGTCAATTATCTTTCTATAATACATATTTGTTCCATGGAGGTTTTATATTTTTAAAGCACAATGTAAAGTCTATGGGCCGAGTGGAGTCGTGGGCAGGGCCAGCAGGGGAAACACTACTCTTCAAATTCAGTGGGCCACATATCTTTGGTCCAGTATCCAGCTCTTATAATACATTGATGTGTGCATCACTCAAATATTCTGTTTCACTGTGAAATGTGTAACAGTGCAGAAGCTAAAGACGCTCTAACTTCTATTTCATGGGGCCTTTAACTCAGTCAGTGGCCTCTGCCAATACCCTACTGATTTTTTATTATTATTATTTTTTTTTTAGTATTGCACTTCCACCAAGTTTCACAGTGCCAAAGAATTTTTTATAAGTTTTTAACAGCATCTGCAGACAAGGTCACTGTTTACTCAACTTTTGCTGAGAGCAGTCAGTGACTTGACTTTATGTCCTCCAGATTTAGACAGGGATGAATATACATTTAATGTTGGTCTGAATAGATCAACACACATTACCCAACCTCATATAATTACACCTGGTTACAAGTTAAAGGTTTGCGTTAAAACATTTTAGGTAATTATTTCCTCTTCTTAAAGGTGGACTCCATTGATTTTACACTTTTGCATGTGTTTCCCGGCACTGTGGGGTTCTACTGTGAAAAAAAATAGTATAAAGCCATTTGTGCCTCAAGGAGGAACTGAGTAAAATCTGATAAATGAACTCAACTGATGTCATTTGCATCAGTTGAGGCAGAAGACAAGTTTGAAAATGAAAATAACATCAGTGTGATTTACTTAGACAGGAGTGAGGTTACCAGACTTCTGACTACCAGCATAACACACCTGAGCCTTCATCTGAGCTATTGGCAGTCAAGGTTTTGTCGAGGAAGAAGAATGTATGGAATAAAGAAAGATTAGATCTCTTGTTCCACTGCATTGATTGTGTACCTTTTTCAAAGTCAGGCATAAATTTAGCTTGTCTCAATATAACAGATACATGAACATGATGATTCATACATTAACAATGAGAAAATGTTCCATGGACAGTTTCTTTGACACAGGAAATTATTTTGTGTAGGAATGTTGTGAAGCTTGGAAACCACATTGAGCTTTGCCAGCTTGTTGTTTCAGAAACTTTGGAGTAAAATACAGTGGCTAACCACTGCTGCCTGAGGAAGTAGTAAAAATGAACTATTGACAGCAGCATCTTTACCCAACTGATCCAACTCACCCAAATGTCCAGAACAGACAGTGAATCAATAAGGAAGTCATTAACTGACCTTTGGCCCAAGGTACTCTGATATCATGAACATTTATAAACCTCCTTGTGTTCAAACATGGTATTCATTACAGACATTTAATGACCAGCCCAGAGTGCACCGTGAAAGGTAAGATTTAGGAGGACATTCAGACCAATCACAGCCAACCATTCATTCCAAGTGTTGCCAATTTGATTTTCTAATTCTAATTCATTAAATAGAACAGCTTAGGTAGTTTGTTTTAAGCAGGGCTGCAGTGGTAAAATAAGTGGTGGATGTATAATACCACTCTATATCTCAAAAACCAATCTCAATAATTGTGTAGCATCTTGTGTTTTGAATTTAGATTATGACTCCCAGATGTGCATGTGATATTAAGTCTGATTTGAAAAATATCTCCTTATAACTGTACACATGAGTAGCCAAAAACCAGTCAAAGCAACTTTAAAGGAGTAAAAGCAACACCGGCCCATGCTACCCTGTTGGTTGGAATTTGGATCATGAATAACACATTTTTCCCATTTCTAGGTTATACTTTTATTCACTGGGGTAACATTTCTATTCACCTTTGTATCAAGGTGTATTCATTGGAAAACTTGTCTTAGAGCCTCCACCACAGAATGACAGCTGTCAGCACAGTAGTGGCAATGGGGAGGGGGAGGGGGGGGCACCACACCACACTTTCATTTACACAGCAGGAGGCTGCTTTCTCCCACACCAACACTTATACCATGTGTGGAAACACGTCTGAGTGATGTCCAACTACAAGGCCTCTCAGGAAAAACTAATATTACTGCTAAAAAGAAGCCAGCTGGAGACGAGTCAGTGTTAAATCTGTTGAATAGCTTTCCTCTCTTGCAGGCAACACCATACTGCAGTTTAAGCTCAGTGAAAACATGAATCTGTAATTATGCAACAACAAAATAATTCATCATGATCTAAAGATTGGACAAAAAATAACATGTTGATCCAATTTACCTGGATGATCGACCAACATTGCAACATGTAATGTCAGGAACTTGTATACAAGAGGAAAGACAGCAGTAATGGTGGAGGAGATTAGGAGGTATAGAATATATCTCCAGGGTCTGTGTGAAACCAGATGGCTCCATCAGGGAAAATGAAACTGGCCAGTAGTGAGTCCAGATTGCATTCGGGGAACTCAGAAGACTCTGCACCATATTCAGAATGAGTAGGATTCTATCCAAAAAAACCCTCGGGCCCCCATCAACTGGGAACCCATCAACTCAAGGATCATTACAGCAAAATGTCATACCATGCAAGTACCTACTCGTTGACTGGAAAGTATCATTTCAGCCCCCTGTTGTCTAGCGCCAGGACTGGGAGATATGAATGTAAAGATAGGGGGAAACAGTTATGGTTATGAGCTAGTAAGAGCTTGGTACTATGAATAAAAATTGAGAAATATTTGCAGCAGTGTGTTCTGACAACAACTTGGTATGGAAGGTTTGGTTTTCTCCCACAAAGATGTCCATTAAACAGCCAACAACACCATGGAAAATCAGGTGGAGTACATCTGCATCAACCAGATGTTTAAGCACTGTAAAAAAGGGGGGCTGACACTGGGTCTTACCATCACTTAGTCATAGTAAGGATGTAGCTTTAACTGAAACACATGAATCCAGAGAGTCAAATTCAACATTTAGGCATATTGCAGCTCTACCAGGTCACATTACACAGGAGGTTTATAGCACTACATGACCAAGAAACAGAAATGCCAAAGTCAGAGATCGGAAAGACCATGCCGAGGGAGACGTGAAGAAATGGTAGGCAGAAAAAAAGACAAAAAGCAAACCCTGGCTATCCACAGATGCCAGTATGGTTCATCACCTCATGCAGGCTATGAGATTCTTCCCCATCTATCTTGATGTTTCTTGCCATGTCATTATGAGCATTCATTTATGACCTGAGCCTCTTTATAAAGTGTAAAACATATCACCATTTTGTTTGTAACTCATAAATAAATGCTCATGATTGGATCCTAATAAACATGAAGAGAATCCATTCAACAGACAATGGAAACCAAGGATGCTGCCTGATGGACAGGACAAAGCTAAGAATCCAATCTGAGATTTAACAATACAGATAAATATGGGATCAGTATTTGGCAAGCAGCTAGTCACTGTTACTGTTTCTTTTGCCAATGAGTTATAACAGCTTATTAATGATTTGGAAAGGGTTCACAACCTAATTAACAAGCCAATTATAAACCATTCAGCTTTTATAAGAGTACATTTATTGTAAAGTGGAACCAATACCAAGATCAATTGTATATTGTCCCACTGATATTTCTAAATGATTGCTTCTTCTACATCACTAGAGAGACCTGGGTAACTGTGAACACTGACAGTGACTAATTCTGTTTTTCTTCTCATAATGAAAGACCTTGTTTGCGTACTTTGTATTTTATTTCCTCTCCTTTTTCGCCACTGTAATGCTCCAATGTGACACAATAATCATCCTTGGGGATTTGTCTGTGCATGGTTGCCCTTAATCTTTGAATACCCCCACAAGCACCTGCCCACCACACACACACACACACACACACACACACACACACACACACACACACACACACACACACACATTTTAAAAGTTATTTTGGGGTGCTTTTCTTGTGTTTCTTCTCTGAAATAGTTGTATCTGATTGAAAATGTGTTGTTTTTCAGGCCTTTTCCTCCTCCTGCTAATCCCAGCTCTTAACCCTTAAAGCATTTTTACATTCTCAACTCCCTGCAAATTCTGGGACGCATTCTCCATTTCATCTATAGTTCCACTGCTGTCACATAATCTGGATGAACTATTAAATTAATTGTATGTACTCAGTAGTTACATACAATATGCTGTGCAAACAAATAAACTCACTCACAAACATGGACATGAATGAATCATCAATAACCTTATATTCAAAAAGAACACCAGACAAACAATATACTCCATTATTAATATATATCTTTAATGTAGCTCATCAGTGTCTGCAAAGTATATAAAAAACAAAGTATTCTGTATTCTGATGACAACCTGTAACCCTAAAAAAAGTCACAATACTAGTTCAACCTTCTCAGAGGCCATATGACCACAACTTGGAAGAGAAAAATAGAGAAAGCATTTCTTTCCATAAGAAAAAAGCAAATTAGCAGCGTTTCAGCACAAACTGTATCATTTGATAATCATGTGTACCCATTTTTTGTGTCAAATGAGTAGCAACCCTGTCTGGGTCAGACAGATGGGACAGAAGTACTCGAATAAACTATAGAAACATAGTGATCCATGTTAATATTGATGCTGAGTGAAAGCACATGGACATGGTGATTGCTGGATCGAAATGTCTAGAGAAGTGAATTCAACTTTAAAAGAATCATATATGCACTTACAGTATGCACATTTCAGCATTTATTAGCTGCTGTATGCATATTTAACAGTGGTAACATCCCAGTCAGAAACAAGTTTCCTATTAGGAAAAGGAAAACGATTCCCAAACTGTCGACATGGTGTTTAAAGGGAGAAAATTAGCCTATTTTGGGGTTTTTTTCTTGTAATTTATTTGTATAGCTTTTTCTTTGCATTATTTTGTATATTTTTATTAAATTTTAACAATTGTATGAGCTCAGTGTTCTGCTTGTTTTTGTATTTGAGGAACTCATTGACCTTAAATAACCTTAAATGTGATGTTAAGTGATGGATAATATGCAACAATGTCAACAACATTTTTCCCAATCTGTACTGATACATCTTTTTTCATGAGCTTTGTTTCTAGGCTGTAAAGTGACAAATAAAAGCAGTGAGGTGGCAGACTGAAGATTACAGTGCTGACATGTCTTCACAGCAGGATGTTACATCACAGAACATACTTAACTTAAAAATTAAAATCATTTAAATATTAATATTTTAATATAAATATTTCATTGTGATGCAACAGCATGAAACAGCAAAAGAAAACAGGAAGTAGCACTGTACTGGACTTTCAGCTGTGAGCAGCAGAGATGCACTGGATGCAGAAATGCTCCCAGTGATGAGGAGGAAGCTCAGTAGGGGAGGCCATGAAAAAAGAAGGGAGGAGCTGGCTGATATCATGAATGCTAGGGGACCTGCTACAGGATACAGTGAAGAGACACTATAAGCTTAAATTAGTCAGAAATCAGACAGCTTGGCAGTATATGGTTTATTTTTGGCAGCACATGAAGATAAAAGATATGAAAATAAAGGATTTTTGAGTTTTCACTATTTCTTGAACAAAGCAACATTAGATGACGTTACTTTGTGCTTTAGGAAATGGTAATGGGCATTTATCTCTCTTCTCTGATGTGTTTTTATAAAGCAAATGATGAATATTAATCAAGAGAATAATTAGCATAATCTTCAATTGCAGCCCTACAAATAGGAAGTATGACTTCCTTGAAAATGTTAATAGCTAATAGACTTTTGATTTCCATTATTTGATCACATAAATGAATAAATGTTAGAGTTTGTATTTTTGTCATGTATATAACTACAGCCATTTTACAAGACACTAATCCATTTTTTCAATAATCACATATTCAGACTGTGCACTGCAAATGAATGAAGAATCTGAATAAAAACTAATGACAATACAACTTGACTTCTTTTCCAAGCTTTTGGGACACAGGAATCAATCAGCAACCATTGGAACTGTCGATCATTCAAACACCAAAATATTTCTGAGGTTTTGCTTAGCCCTATCAAATCATCACATGATGTATAATACAAAAGAAAATCAGACTTGTGCCTCCCAAACGACACAACCTTACATTTGCATCACCAATAATATCTGTTAATATCTGTTCATAGCTGAATAAAACAAGTGTGTCATACACGTACGTACAACTGTACATTTGGATTCAAAAAGTCTTTCCTCCAGTCTGGATTTCTAAATGGTAGAATGACCTTTGACCCATCCAACGCAGTTAGTCACTTGCCTTCACACTCCACTGAGGACTGAAAATGCCTTTTCTGTATCTTATCTTTTTCTCCACACTGAATCACATTATCTTTCCTCCACTCAACCTCCGTATCAAAAAATCTCTCCCAGGTTTTAGCTCCTAATTCTTTTCCGAACACCCTTTTACCAAATGGTGAAAATGACATAAGGGATAGAACCTCCGAAAACTAAGTTGCTAAATGTGATAATGCTTCGATCAATGTGTTTTGTGTCATTTTATTGAGGATTTTTATAAAGTAGGAATATACACTTCTTAATGCAGTCAGGTTTATCAGATTGAGTGTGGCAGCTGTTAATTGCTTTCTTTTTATGTACTGCTTTATAAATACCTGTGACTACGACAGGAATTTTGAATTGAAAGCATTCTGGCATGGAATTAAATCCCAGGAACAACTCTGACAAAACTAGAGCATCAGTTCTCATCAGTGTGATAATACAAGCTGCTTGTGTAATAGCAACCAATTGGCTTCCTCTAAAAAGATGACAGTGCTTAAGTACAAGGACGATACCTTATTTAAACACAGCTTTTGTCAGTGGGAATTGGGCTTTAATTATTTGAAACAAATTGCAAATCATCAGAAACATTTTCAAGGTGAGTTGCAAGGATGAAAATCTGCCCATTATTTTTTTTTCATCACAGTTCAAGGAATACAAAGTGAAGAAGAGCAGTGGAGCGGGAGGAGTTGGTGAGATCTGTACTTTCGCAGCCTTTAAAAAATTCATGGCATATTCATTTTGAAAGTATAAAGTCACCACTTTGAACTCAAATGTGAGCTGTGTGTGTGCATGTGGAATAACATGCAGAACGTGTAGGAGGTTTTGATGAATGGATCTGTCGATAAACCAAGTGGAACAGGGAACATAGTTATTGATACCAATATGTATCAGAGACAAGCCACTAAATCATTTTGGTTTTCCCCTCATATACCCTTTAGATTAATTATATTGCTGTACTATTCAAGATGCAGGATCACTGGGAATGGGATAATCAAGAGATTAAATCTGAAACGATTGGAATAAAAATAGCTGACTCCTGGAAATCTTAATTGAAAGACTATAGACATGTTCAATAATATTTGAAGTCTACACAATACCTTGTGGTTTTTGTGTGCCTGTGTGTGTAATCTAGCAGCTGAGGGTTTGGTCTGTACAGTTCCCTCTGGGGAACTAGCCTGCATCACTGCTGGCATTAAGCATCACAAGATTTCCATAATGCAGGGAGGAATTCAGACCAGGTAGACCAGAGCCAATAAATCACCCTGGAAGAACTAAGGAGACACAGGTTGAGTCAGAGAAAGAGAAAGAGGGTGGTGGAAGAAGGCGTAGGAGGACTATACAGAAAAGAGAGGGAGATAAACAGAAAGAGAGGAAATTGAGAGTGGGGAGAGAGAGAGAGAGCTAGAGGGGAAGAGAGACAGGGGTGGGTGGGGGTGGGGAGGGAGAGAGAGAGAGAGAGAGAGAGAGAGAGAGAGAGAGAGAGAGAGAGAGAGAGAGAGAGAGAGAGAGAGAGAGAGAGAGAGAGAGAGAGAGAGAGAGAGAGAGAGAATAATGTGAAAGGCTATTGCAAGGCAGCCAGAAATAGCTTGCCATCAATTAAGATAAGCATACCAAGCGCTCCCTAAGACAGATGAATGCTCCTTCTGAGTCCCAGTGTATGTGAGGCCTGGGAAGCTCCTGTCACAGTGTCCCCCTTTGCATCTCTCTCAGAAAGCCTATTGCATAAATAGGGGATTAAGCACATTGCTCACAGGCCCCATGCACCGTCTGCAAAATCAAAATGTCCTTCAATGGAGAGAATCCCTGCACAGTGCCTGAAGTTAAGTATTTATCTTGTTAGGGCACAATGGAGGAAAGATAGCAGGTACTTAAAAAAAGTGCCCATTCTGCATGCTAGACTCCTCTAGAGTCCACATGGGGGGTTAGCACATCTCATCATTTACTGCATGCACAATAATCAGTAATGCATGCAATGACCACTTATCTCAATACTTTGCAATGAAAGACTAATTGCACTGGAGTGTTATTCCAAAACAATTTGTTTTTGCCATTTAAGCAGCCCAACAAGCACTGTCCTCAGGGATCTTATCTGCTATTCAGATTCAGACTAGAAAACCCGCCATGTGTTTGTATGCCTCCCCCAAACAGCCAAGTTCCAGTTTATATCCATTTCTGTCCAGATTTATAATGTTAGTACTGAAGACTTTGAAGAAATTTAATAAAAGGTATTAAGTGTCTCGAGTGTGGCCAAAAATGTCTTTTGTGAGCTCACAGTGACCATGACCTTTCACCACCAAAGTCTAATCAGTTCATTTGAATCCAAGTGGACATTTGCGCCCAATCTGAAGAAATTCCTTCTTGGCGTTCCTGAGATATTGCACTGATGAGAATTGAAAGGACAGATGGAATTATGGATGGACGAATAACCCAAAAACATAATCCGGCCATGGCTTTTGCTGGCACAAAGACATAAAAACACAGTGACATATATAGATGAGCACTGAAAATACAACTATTCAACATACAGAAATATTGTATTGCATACTCCAGCAGATTATCAATTATTGCATGAAGTATGAATTACAGCGTAGTGTTATTTGATAGAGTTCAGTTCCTTAATTGCACATGGTTCATTAGTCTGGAAGTGTGGGTCTTCATAGACCTGTAACGCCCCCCCCAGAAGCCAGCATAGTGAAGAGGTGATTGGTTGTATATCATGTTTTCAGCCTGACTGAGATGTGCAACTGAATTGTGGTTTGGAGACTGTGAGGAACATCTTGTGCACAAACATTTAAAAAAAGTACAGAACATGTTTCGTATTAGTTTTGTCAGATATGACATAAACCTCAACAAAAAGTAACTAATGTCTGGAAGTTGCAAAAAGCATTTGGGTAAAAAATAAGTGTGAATCAAATCTTGGTTGGTTCAAAAGTGCTTTCTTGCCTAGTTTTGATAACTAGCCTAAAAATTAGCTGCCAGCTAGTTCTACCGTTGATTTAGCACTCTGTGTGGTATTCTGTGGTCACTTCTGTGGCCCAATTTATATCATAACATTATTTTTCACCTGTTATCCAACAGCAGTTTGCATCTTGAAAAGGTATTTTCATGATCTCAGGTGTCTACCTGCCTGCCCAAAAAGATAAATTGCAGCATTTGCATGGGGTGAAACCAATATTTATTCAATTCAATATTTCAACATAGCTTGGCTCTTCTCTTCTTCGACCTGAAAACTATATATAGCCACTTCCCCAGGCAGTTATAGGGTATGTTAACAGATGCAAGTCCTACAAAGAGATGATGTACATGTCTTCAATGTAAAGATGGTGAGACACATGCATTTTCGTAGCTGCAAAGGTAAACTCAATGACCGGCTAGATAGGGAGAAACATGTCATGAATGAAGGGTATTGATGCAGCAGAAAAGCAGCTCAGTAGCAGGGAAGATAGGGAAGGGAAGATGGTGTTGGTGCCAGTGCTTGGTGACGAAAATGGCTGACAGGGGTTTTGTAGGAGCGGAATGAATTTAGAAAGTCATTCAGGACAGAACCTTTATCTGCAGTATAAACCCCCAAAACCCAAAACAACTGTAAGGTTTGTAGGAAATCAGGATGCTATTAAAAGAGATTAATTAAAGAACAGCCTTTAGGTAAAATGCAGAAATCAAAGCTTGAGAGAAAGTGCTGATTTTAAGTCTAAGGTCAGTTTCTTGACTGTAATTTGAGGTAGGTTGGTAGGCCTCATTTGTTTGGGTTAGTGGGTAAATGATGTTTCAAGCGGAGTTGTGTATGTGAAAGCTGAACAGCCACCAAAAATTAAACAGTCTAGCTGTTGGTCATAACATCCTCAATAGGTATTCTGGTTGAACTGTTGGAGATGAGCTGCAGTTTCAGAAATACAATGAATTGAGACGAGGCCTCCATCAAGAGGGTCAGATCCACAACAGATAAATAGACCACATAGAAAGAACGCATGAACAAACTCTAATGGAGGCACGTCTTTGGAACAGGCCGGGGATTTGATGCACATGACAGCTAAACCTTCATGGCAGGTTGATTGAGGGAAGTAAATATGGGCTCAGCTTGAACAACTGTATATATTTACTAGCGAATCTGTGAGCATTTTCTGTTTGTCGACTGTGTTTACCCTTGGATTGTTGTGCCAAAGCTGCAGTTTTATATCAAACACTAAATGATGTATTTAATCTCCAAAATAATTCTTTTGTCAGCATTGTGCAACGTAGGAGAGTAGCACACTATGTAGCTTTTACTCATTCTTTAAATAGCGAGGGGGATGACTGTGGCTCAGGAGGTAGAGTGGGTCGTCCACTAATCAGATTGGTATTTCAATTCCCCTTCAGTCCCAACATCAAAGTGTCCTTGGACAACATACTGAACCCAAAATTGCTCTCGGTGTTTGGGCCAACACCCTACGTGGTAGCTTCAATCAATCAATCAATCTTTATTTATATAGCGCCAAATCACAACAAAAGTCATCCCAAGGCACTTTACACATAGAGCAGGTCTAGACCGTAGTCTTTAAGTTTAATTTAAAGAGACCCAACATTCCCACATGCCACCATTGGTGTGTGAGTGAATGGGTGAATTTGGCCTGCGGTGTAAAAGCGCTTTGAGTGGTCAGAAAACTAGAAAAGTGATATAAGTGTAGTCCATTTACTATTCAAGTAAAGTTTATAATTCCTCAGTTTCTATACTATAAAATTGTTTGTAGCACAGTTGGTTGTGGTTCCTGTCCTAATAATCCTCTCTAAGTAATTCTGGGGTTCATGAGGTGAACCCGACTTTTGATGAACATTAAGGGTGTTAGGGATTTGTGCCAACCACACTTCTTCAGTCTCCTGGCTGGCTCACATCAGCATGTTTACATGTTCACAACGGTAATGCTACCATGGCCCAGACTGAAATATCAGAACAAGTATAGGATGGACAGCTGTTCATTTTTCTACACCTATCCATGGTGCCCAGTAAATGAAACCTACTGACCTTGGTGATCCTCTGACTTTACCTCTAGGGTAAGGTTGACATTTGCATTTTTAGTGGGACGTCCCCACATCTACTGGATAGACACCATTAAAGTTGGTACACACATTCTCATCACATAATGAATTGTAATAACTTTGGTGATCCTCTGATTTCCCGTCATCATTTCTCTCATACTTTGTTTTATGACCAAATGCCTTCAAAACTATATGGTCCCATGATCCCCAGCTGTGTTTAATGTGTCGACTGTGCCTAAAAACAGACACACTCTACTCTTACTCTTGTTTTTACACACAGTATTTTTGGATAAAAATAACAGACTTGACACAAAAACAAATGGCCTTTAGATTGCCTTGCTCAAGAGTATATCTACAGCATGCTGCTATATATTCACATTCCACAGACATTTCTACAAATTGAAGGGCTCTTCAGGTGTGTATTTTGGATGTTAATATTTTAGCTGGAAGCGATCGTTCTCCAGACTCTGTGTGTCTCTCTCTCAGTGAATCTCTGAGCAGTATAGGACTCTGAAAGTGGCATGCAGCCACATCCATGAAAAATGAATGTGATGTTTTGACGGAGTAAACATCTGAAGTTGCACTTTTGGGGAATTGTGTGATTAATCATGAGGCCTGGCCTGGGAACTCGAGGGACTCTGCTGAAGAGAGAGTAAAAAAGCGAGAACAAAATGGAAGCACAAGTCTGGAAGATGCATTTGAAAATAAGCCAAAAGAAAAAAAGACTTCTTCCATCTGTCAGCTAGTACCCAACATCACACTGAGTGCACAAACACACATAAATACACTCAGGTACACTTGGATAAATACACTTGCTACTTCTTGATGATACTGTTTGTGTGGCAATGTCTATTGCTTCATGGTCACACTAGTCTTTTAAAAATGAATTGACGTATTTGATCAATATAAGAACACTAAAAGGTCAACTACAGTGTTCAAATAATATTTCAGCATTTTTTTTAACTTTTTCAATCAATCATTATGACTTGGTTGATGTACAAAGAAGTTATCTTCCAGCACTAAGTGGTAAAACTGGATTGACTGAAACGTTGCATGGCTCTTGCAGTTGGTCTGTTGATCACGTTAATCAAGAATTGAATTATCTCAACAAATGTTGCATGACTTGCCATGAAATTTTGTGGAGACATTTGCTGTTCCCAAAGGATAAACCCAAAAGACTTTGGTGACCATTGACTTATCTTCTTGCCCCATCAGTAGGTAAAAGTGTTCTACATGACCTCTGACATTTCAGTGTCATCATCCTTGTATTTACTGCTGATTAGCATTGTTAGTGTGCGAGGATGTGAAACTAAGATGTTAACCATGGTTATGCTTGCATGTTAACATTGTCATTTTTTGCATTTTAACATGCTGACATTAGTTTGTAACTCAAAGCAACACTTTGCCTGGAGGTTGCTAAAATTTTTAGACTGAAATAAACTCATACATTGTCCATG
The DNA here is from genome assembly GCF_027409825.1 of Scomber japonicus. Classification (NCBI taxonomy): domain Eukaryota; kingdom Metazoa; phylum Chordata; class Actinopteri; order Scombriformes; family Scombridae; genus Scomber; species Scomber japonicus. The sequence continues at coordinate 5,689,604 of NC_070578.1, forward strand.
AGAGGGATCCATCACTGAACAAGGTCAGTAAATGTAGCATGTGTTGTTGCAACCAATGCCATGTTCATACTATGAAGTTAAAAATATATATATTGCTAAAAAACTCAATCTTAACTGGCACAAAAGAACTGAACAGGCAGTTACATTTCTTTGCTTTTTGAATTAATACAAAGTCACAAAACGATCTCATACTCCTGTGGTTAGTCCAAATGTGTTCACATATTTGAGTGTTCTGACTAAACAGATTAGCACCCCAGAGTCAACCTACACTGCACCAAATACTAAAGAAAACAAACTCCATGACCACAAGCTCCATTTAATAGAAATGTTCTGGGGCTTTTTATCATATCACACTTTAAATTAATGTAATGTTTCCAAGGTCCAGAATTAACTTTAATTAATGTTTTCTCAAGTGCTTTTTCTAAGGTCAAGAATGAACTTTGAACCTCAACACCAAAGAGATTACAGGTGAAAAAGCACTTAACTGCTGAACATTGTATTCATTTTGAGACTCTGCTGTTAGTATGTTAATATAATGTAAAAAAAAAAAACGTTTTGCTACAAAAGCTCATGAATATATGGCCATAATACTGCAACAGTGTATGTGTTCCTAATGAATTTCCCTTATGGATTTTACCTCAAGGAACAGGCAGACAGAAAGCAGCAGGACCAAAGAGCTGCAGCAACAACTCCCACATGTGGGTGCATCCATCGGCTTGTCAATCCAAATACAGTTTACTGCTCCTCTCAGTGCACGCTGCGGTTTGGTTCACAAGCGAGAGAATCTGCTGCTGACTTGAAATCAGTGAAATAAACGCCTTAATTTACATTCATTTACATTAAATATACACTCTTTTACCAGCTCAATTTTGTACAGCAGTGTATACATACTGTATGTGATTCATCCCTGCTTTTATTTTACAGGACCTGTCCACCCACACAGCTTTTGGTTTAGTCATGTTGCCTGAACAGACCCCATCTCAGGTCCAAGCTGGGCAGACCAGGATATATTGAAGCACCAAACCCCAGTTCAACAAAATTAACACAGGAGAGTAATTCAAGCACCATTGGCACATGGCAAACCAGCACTGAAAAGAGATCTAATCAGTCAAAGTAAGTGAAAACACCTATGAAGAATCATTGGATTTGAACATGGTTAGTAGTTCTGGATGCGGCTCAGTAGAGATCTACACCTTCTGTTCATGAGCTTGAAAGAATGACATCAATCTACCCTGAGTACGCTGATTAGACGCTTTATTGAACTCATTTATGATCATTCATCCACACATTGATAGCTACAGACAGCGAAAACTATGTACACACAGTTAAAGATGAGAATATCAATGAGCTGAAAATTAGACAAATAGAGACTGAAGGTCAGCTGCCACTACAATCATGATACCGACTCAATGGCACTAATGGGAGGTAGCAGATGTTCTGTAACCATACCCATCAGTGGTCTGTATAGGTGAGAGGTGAAAGTGAACTGTTATTTTGTGTTGAGAGCAGGCTGTGACTGTTTTTTTGGTCACAATAGGATGTTGAATGAGATTCTTGCTGTTGAATACTGAATAAACATGCAATTCCCACAACTGTGCCAGTGTTGTGGATAGATTGTAATATTTTTTTTAGGCTGCATGGAACAATGAATGTTTTTTATTTCTTTTACTTTGTTCCGGTACAAAAGGAAAAGAAATTAGTTGTTTGTAGAGGAGGAGAAAAAAATACTGTGTTCTCCATTTGTATCGACATATCCTGCAGTTTCATGTTGCTGTGTGTGTTGCAGGGGATTACTGGTGTTGTGTAATGTCCAGAATGTTGAAAATACAAATTCAGAGGGAAGGGAATCGTCTTAGCAACTTATCAAGAAAAAATGTGATGTCAATGTGATTACAACACAATATAAAATATCTGATTCCAATTCAAATCAATGGCTGAACCCAAATATGCAAATATCATGCACTTGGAAACCGATGGTCTTTGCTGGCATATAACTCATTGGCTGCCAACCATTTTCAGAGCAGAGCCCCATACTGCCAGCCTTTTGACCGATCTTTCAAGACCCACAGAATATTGTGTTCTATGACTATGTAAACACCGAAGGTACCAAAAGAAAGAGAGAAAAACATAATTGACGTCAATGGCAGTGAACGGTTGTAATCAGATTGACGTCTATAGACATCAATGGCAGCCAATGAGATAATCATGACGCTCGGAGAATAGCACTGTCCTAATCTACAATTCATCAAAGGATCTCAAGCACACTTTCTGCAAACTTCCATCCTCTCAAGAAGCTAGATGCATAAGTACCGCTTTTGTCCAAAGATCACGCATATCAACTGGTATTTATAACACACATATTTTTCTAAGGCTGAGGTTGATATTATAAGGTGAAGATGAAATCCATGTTTAGACATGTAATTATATGATAAAACTAAGATGATTTGTTTAAGTTGTTTGCCAATTTCACCAATTATGATATGATTTCTTGCAGTCTCCACGATAATCTGTACAGTATGTCACTTGAACATGCATTTATAAAAAGGTTATATATAATTAATATAATTATATAATATAATTATTTATGGATTTTTTTTTTGTTTCTTTTCATCTTGGATTCAAACCATTATTTCCGTGTTAATAATCTTTACACTTAATTTTCAATAGTAAGGTAATTTGTGACATTCAATATGAATTAATCACCGTCATCATCTTACTGACATTTGATAATGATTATTGCCACTGACAGTTTACAGGTACATGTGATAAATGAATGGTATGGCAGCTATAAATGGCCACAGACGTGCATAAAGGTTGTGCATAATGACACCTGTTCCAGTGTTAGAGAATCTTGCTGATGTGACACAATAGGTAAAATTGCACTCCCTTTCTGCTGGTCTTTTTACTGACAGGTCTAACAAAAGGTGAATTTGGGAGACGCATTTATATGCAAATGATTGATTAAAGTCGTTTGTACATCCATTTATGACTAGCTGAGGAAGTGGAAATTGGGTTTGTGCATGTGTGCCTGAAGTCATAATGACTGAGATTTTATAAAACAGAACTAAGCGCATGCACAGCTTAAAGTACCGGTGTGTAGGAGAGTCTAAAGTGGACATGAAAAGTTGCAAAAATTGTGAAAGGCCCTCTGTAGAGCCAACCTGATGGTGCAACCTGGCAAGGAAGTAGTACATTTAACTCACATCATGTTTCTAGTGATCATTTTAAGAAAGTCAAAGCTTTGTCAACACGTTTAGTATAGGTGAACCACAGGAGATCCATGATGTACCCGATGAAGGCCGAAAGCCTTCATCAGGTACACATTGGTCTACCCTATGACCCTAATCCAGTCATATAGTTTAATTTGAAGGACTGGTTACAAAATCATATCAATGAACTTCCTGCTACCTCACTGAATTTAATAGCAGATGTCAATTTTGTTTTTAGGTTTGTGAAACATAAACAGTTACAGTACAGCTATTGTCTCCACATACTCTAAATAATATACATAAAAGTGAGTCACAAGCTGCTGAATCTTATTTATTCAGCTTTGCCTTTGTTTTTGAATGCTTCCTGCCAAATGTCATGCCTCTATGACTGGATATGACGTTCTAACAGGTCAATATTTTGAATTGACATCATTTTGCCAAGTTCAGGTCCCCCTGAGAGCAAACAGCTCTGAGCTCAGAGCTCGGGGGGGGGTTCATTATGAAACTGTGATGGCCCAAGTCAGAGACTATCATGAAATAACAGGGAAAACATAGCAGCAAACATCCAGAGGGCTGATTCTGGCCCCCTGCCTATTTATTCTTTGTCATTTTTTCATGGTAAATCTAGTGTACTAATAGTACAGAGCCAGCACCTTTTACCCTACATAGCTACATTTGCCATATTGTGCTCATAATAGTCCATTTGATATTCAACATCACATCTGTTATTGCTAATGTTTGTTTATGTTTCTGACAAGAAAACTTATTTTTTTGTGCTCTGTTGTTGCGAGTTGTCTCAGTAGAGCAGTTTTAAGGTTTCTTTTATGCTCCAAATGTGCATACTGTCAGCCACATTTTAATGTTTACAATGATTTAATTGCTAGCCTGATAAGCTTAGAGACAGGCAGGTCTTGGGATAATGAATAATACGAAAATGTCTTATGTTAATCTCTAGGTTACTTAAGAATATCCAGCCCACTGCCCTTATTCATATTCTTCGGGTTCTCAAATTTAAATTGTTGAATGTAAGAAATACTTGGGAATCTGGCTGTACTCCAGACTCACTTTTAAAAAGCCATGTGAAAATCTGTCAAGCAAACAGAAGGTCAGAATTGGATTTTTGTGGAAACAAACAAACAAAAAAAAGAAGAACACTGTACAATCTGCAATTATGTATGTGCTTGGTTATGCTGATGTTGTGTATATGTATCCTTCTCCCTCCACCTAACACCATTGTATCGTACATGAAGGTGAGACGTTCCAACAAAAACAAAAGTATGTTGTATATTCATAAGGCTGCCTGCTCTCTGATCACATGTACTGTATTTACCATGTCAGGTCAAGGACTAACATATAACTCATTTTCACACTAAGGTTTGAAACACAACAAACCTTGTAAAATAATTACCTGTCTTTATGCCAAGCTAGGCTAACTGCTGCCTGGCTTCTGCTGATTTTCTTCTTAGTGCATTTTCAGTGCATACGTGCGTTCACACTAAGTATGGAACAATGCAGTGCACTATAAGTAGACTACCTGGGAGGTGCACAGGTCAAAAAGTTGAGTGTGGAACTACAGACACTTCTCACCCTTAACAGGCACCATCTTGGCTACGCGGTAGAAGGGGAGGGACCACTTCTCAAATAGGAAAAGGTGGTAAACTGTAGTGATTTGGTACCACGAACGATCACGCAAAGCTTGTTAACACTAGCTTACTAACACTAGCTTGCTAACTAGCGAATCGTCATTTCCAGTAAGAGTGCAACGGCATGTGTTAGATTTGAGACAACACTAACCCGTTGAAATGTGTGCACTACACAAGTAAGTACAGAGTGACGCTAGCTTGTTACACTAGCTTACTAACGCTAGCTTGCTAACTAGCTAATCATCATTACAGCAAAATAAATGCAATTGCTTTGCTTGTTTTAGTGAAGCAAGACGCTCATCGATAAGTCTTGCTCCCCAGAGCCTCCTATATGAAATGTCCCTTTTGTCTTGTGTGTGTCCGGTCCATTCATGTTACTGCTTATCTGTGTGTGTTTGTGTGGAGGTAAACAATCTGATGTATGTTTCTGAGTATCGTTTTTCATTTCAGGTTGTGGCTTTGTGCTTCCTGACTGTTTTCATGTCTTTTGTCCATGGTGACTGAGATGGTGCTGGCGATGGCCTTGATTAATACAGCAGCAGGGGTCCCAGAGCTGCTGCTGGTGCCTCATGTCACATATGGACAACCAAGGGATTATTATCTGTGTCCTATTTGTTCCATCTTCTTATCATCCTTTAATCATGTTTGCCCAATTTTGGCACCTATTTTCTACTCCAATCCCTTTGTGAAAATAACTCAAAACCCTCACCCGGTTCCTTCAATTCTATACCTGACAAGGCTTTCCACAGAATATTGCTTTCCAGCGTGGGTGTCAGCTTTTTGTTTGCTATTATTATGAAAGTGGTTAAGTCCTTTGAGTCTGCAGCTGTCATTAAGTGCTAAAGACACAGAGCATTAACAGTTGACAGCCCCACAGTTCTGGACTAAATATCTGATCCCTCCATAGTTAGTTGTCATGGTGACTCTGCACTGTCTCCGGCTTTAGACTCTTCCTGGTGTCAGTATGTGTAATGGAACTTTTTTGACTGTCATCACAAAGCTTTCTACTTGTCACTGTCCCTTGATTTTCTTATCTGTCTGATTCAAATCATTTTATTCATTACAGCTTGAAGATGTGTAGTCAGTGACTGTGTAATTACTTCATTTTTTTTGTTAAGTTAAAGGTAAAGTCAGCGATTCTAATCCAATACTTTTTTTTTTGTCAAAGTAAGTGAATATCTTCTCACAGTTGTCTAGTTCTGTGTTCTGCGCTGAAAAACATTCAGGTTCATACATTGATCTGACTCTGTAAATGCCACACAACACTATTCTAGCCAATAGAATAGAATAGAAAATAATTGAACTTTATGTGTTCTAAATATAAATTGCACTTGGGATAAAAGACTTCTCATAAATATTACTGGTTGCCAAAGGAACTCTTTAGTGCCTCCCAGAGCTCAAAAACTCAAATTGGCCAGAGAGAGGATGAGAGCTGTCAGTAACAATGCTCCTTGCTTTTACTTTGTCCTCTCAGTGAACAGTAGGTTCAAAGAGGAAATCAGCAGGGGACATTTGTTCTTGTGCACAAGACAGAAGGAAGTCACCAGAGCAGCTGTTTGTGTGAGGACATGACAGTCTTCCGTCTCCAGTGCCAGGTGAATGATGGGGAAGGGCTAGCAAACTGGGGACAGAGATGCTGTGGCCAATTCACATACAAAGTGTTTTCTCATTAGCCATATCAAGGGACCAATGAAATACAAACACTGTCGATTTCTTCCTCATGGAGCCGAAGTGCAGACTATTTTAGTTCAGTAAATTTGTTTGGCCGCTGTCAGCTGACAGACAGGCTTCATCTGTGGACAGAGACACTGAACGCAGCTTGAGTGAGAAGTGTGGAGAGTGAGGACCGACTGCTGTGCTCTTAAGACACTTTTTTTTCCTCTTCATGATGAAGTGTGAAAGGAACAGAAGTGACTCTACAGCTTAAAAAAAGCCATGTTTTTCTTTTGGTTGTTACTTGTCAATGCTCTAGTTCTTTTATTCATTCAGCTATCAAGCTACTAAATGATGACTGTAGTCATTTTTTCAATTAGGTGCATTTTCCTCAATGAATGTCCTTAAATCACCTCCTTATTTATCCCTTACTTTCTTAACCAAAATAGTTGGTTATTATTGTGTTTTTACTTTCTTACATGGCTGGTATGATCAGTCATTGAAGGTAGCATTGTGCAATATATTCTATAATGTTTTTAAAAAAAATAATTAACCTATTTATGCAATGAATTTCTATTGTATTTACCATTGTATTATTGCACTCAAATATCAACAATCTCTCTTAAGAATGACTGACTCTACCTTTAACTAATTAAAAGTGCACTTCATTGCAGCACTGCTTCTGACCAGCTTTCCATCAGTGGTCATTTCAATCTGTTGAACTTTTGTTCAGGTCGATATCAAACTAAAGGTTAATAGTTAATCAGCCACCTATCTGCAGAGGTATCACATCATTGTGGATGTTTCAGTGGATTTCACAGTCTTTCAGGAAACTTTAACCAGGAACTAATGTAGTGTGTAACACGCCTGAGCTGACAATGACATTTTCAGTCACCATTGAGAGGAGATTGAATGGAAAAACGACTGATTTGTTCAGTGACAAAGACCATTCAGTGTACTTGGTTAAGCTTGAGAATTCTGTTGTTAAAGATGGGATTGTACATGTTTGTATATCTCTACTCCCTACTTCTACTGGTCACAGTTATCACCAGTTACTGGATGTTAAAATGCACAAATCCATTTTTTTAAATTAACAATTTATCAAATGTTTTTGTAATAAGCCCACAGAGAATTATCACCTGACTCTGCAGTTCCCCTCAGCTCTACAGGCAAAGTCAGTGTCTTTCAGCTCAATGTTTTCTTTTAAGGACCCACAATGTGACTGTTGTCAGTGAAAAAGCTCTGATATACTGTACCCACTAAACTTTACCTGCCCAGCAGCAGTACAGTACACTCAAATAAAAGATATGTTGGATTTACTTAAAAATCTTGTTTCAAGTTGTTAAGTAGATGTTAATAAACCAGTTTTCATACCATTTACTCAATATATTGAAGTATATTGTACAACAGTGACTTAAGTGACTTTAACTTAATTGGGTTACTTTCTTTTTATGTATGAAGCCTAAATTAAACTTATGTGATATAGTTAAGTTCAGAAAATGAAGTGGATATACATTAAAGTAATGCAGGGTTATTGAGTCAGAGTAACTTGATGTGGTTAATTTAGTCTTAATTGAGTTTAGTTTGTCCAATTAAAATGAAAAAAATAGAAAAAAAGCTGTCAACAGAGAGGGAAAAAATCACAACTTTTCTCAAAACAGCACTTTTTAATTAACCACTCAAAGCAGCCTGTTGTACAAAAACACTGCATAAAACGCTTGTACTTGCACATGTATGAACATTACATGTTTACCAATTAGTTTAATGTATTGTCATAGCTGAGATTTAAAGAGCACCCATAACTACATTAACATAACATTATAAAGTGCCACAAGAAATTGTTTATTTTCAATAAACATATTGCCAATAAATTCAAACTCTTAGCTCCCATGGCAAGGGCTATGCCTCTTGGGCAGGGGTCACAAGCTTTTAACAGCATGAGGTGTGTACAATAAGAGGCAGCTTATAACAACTTGGCAGCTTACTATAACAACTTGCTGTATACACAATTTGACACATAATCATGTCACAGAAAAATCATGACAAGAAGAACACTCAATCTTATGTCTGTGGGCCAAACCAACAAAATCTTAACAGAGGACTTTACAAAAGCATCAACAAGCAGCATTTGGTCCCTGGTCAATAGTTTGATAGTCACTGCTTTAGAGTCCCATTTGAAACTTCTACCTTTCAGCCACAACAGTAACAATGAGAAATTACAAACAATGTTAACAGACAGTCAAAACTACAGTTCAAGTAGTCAAAATAACAAAAACATTTCAGTGCACTGAATAGCCCCCAGGTCATTCATTCCAGCAGTTACCTGGATTCAAACGTGTACCTGAGGTCAGTTGGTGATAGATGATGCCAAACAGCAAGGCAAAAGCAGTCCAGAGAGCACCTGCACACCTTCGACTATGATGCCCACATCTGCATGTAGATGTTTTATCATATAGATGCCGATGACCATCTGATCGAGTTCTCTCTGGGTTTCATCAGGGTCCTCGCTCTAAAAACAGACAAAAAGGGACAAGATAATTTAATAAAAACTCTCCCACTAAAAGCACATAATTCACTTTAAAAAAAAGTAAAAACAATGATGAGAGCATATTTAGCACTCTATTCAATTTTGAATGAAAATATCACTTTAAAACAACTGATAACACTTACTCCGTATTCCTTCACTAGCTCTTCAGGGTCGTTCTGCAAAACACAACAGGGAATATACTGTATAAACAAGTCACTGACATTTAGAAGATGGAAAGATTTCTAGAAAGTGATCCCTGACACAGATACAGGTTGGCCAGCCAGTCTTCATGCAGAGGTCACTCAGACATTCATAAAATCACAGTTACCTACAGGTGCACTTGCCAATTAGCAGAGAGACACAGTTAGCAACACATACAGGAAGTGAACACAGTGGAGTATTTAACAGCTGAAAGATATTTCTCTCAGGAACCGGAGGAGACCAAAACAGAGATACAATGAGAGTGAATATTGGAGTCAGGTGGCTAGAAACATGACTGCAAATGACTTCTAATGTTACACAGTGACTGCCATGTGCATAATTGTCAGCTGATTGCACACATATGGCATGATCAACTTTATAAAATTAATATGTCAGTGTGTTTTTTACAGCTTATTCTACTGACCAAAAAATGATACATTTACTATAGCTGACTGCAGTCTATAGTAATGTGCCAATGTTGTTTTTCTATTGAAATTCAACATAGAGTTAATACATAACTTGTCATTTAGAGTTTCTCTGAGAAAGATTTCAGTTGGAGAGAAACTACTCTTAGAAAAAGTTAGTACCACTTTCTGATAACACTCTTTATAAAAGGTTATTATTTATAAATAATTTATAAGCCATTAATAAGCATCATTTTGGGGTTGCCACCTCCAATATACTAACCAACCTCTTCTGGGAGAACAGCAGGACAGATGAAAATCCATTTATTGACAATGTATTAATGTTTATAACCACATACTTTAATTATTGTCATTAATGACCTTGTATCACTGCAGGATTTATTACTTATGAAATATGAAATACCCTTTATTAATAACTCTTAAGACTCAACGACTCAGAAAGTGACTCAGAAAGAGTAAGACATTTAACCGTTTACTGATTATTCCTAATCATGTATATGTATACAGTATGTTAATGGGTTTCATTATTCATTCAAATGATCACACTTTCTGTTAAATCATCAGGCCTGCAGTTATTAATGATTATAACTCAATAGCATAGAGTAGCATTACTAAATAGTTCATTAACCATTAAAAAGTCATTAATGTATGCGTGAAACCCTTCATAAAGGGTAACTTATACCAAAATAAATGAATGAAAAATGAAATTGTTTATTTCCTCAATATGAAAACATAATTGCTCTCTTAATTCTAATTTCTAGCTTCACAGGTAGCTTTGGTTTTATTTGTCCAGGTTTTCAGGTATCTGTCTCTGAGATATCAACGGAGGTGAAAGGGATTTCATAGGTGGTGCTCACACCAATGAAAAAGTAACATTTAAAAAATTTCAACAGCAACACCTCTTTGAAGAAACAATGTCCTCATTCACAACAGACTTCTCCCTGTGGATCGTTATTTTCTAGTAAAGAAAAAAAAAAAGTTTCTCTTATTTCTAAGTCAAAGTCTTACCGGACAAATTCCCCAGCTGTCCATCTTTCACTCTCCATATTTGTTTGTCTGTGTTTACGTGTGTGCCTGCTGTGCCATGCTGATTTCCCTCGATACCACGTTTGAGGAAGTGCCAGGATAGACAATCTCAGCGATGCCACAAACACACTTACACACACACACACACACACACACACACACACACACACACACAGACAGACACATTTACAAATCATTTGAGAGTACAGTGAGCCTGTCTAATGTAAGCTGCAGTGCTATGGTTCAAATGTTGTCTTCTAGCTGCCAAATAATAAATACCATACACACATGGTTACATGATTTTATATAATCACTACTAGGCTACTAGAAATCCCTGAGCTAATTTAAGTCATGAACACACTTGGGATTAGAAGTGCTGTCTCAGTCTTTGTGGTAATCGTCTAATTGAAGTTGTTTTTACAGTCATATAATGCAGGTTGAACAGCTGTAGAGACAACACTGACAGTCAATGGATTAGCACATTAGTAAAAATGTCAAATTGTACTAATAACAAATCTTGGCCTTGGTCTTTTTGTACAATATGACTGAGCCAACGAGGAGAGTGAAGTTAAATTCAGACCTGAGGGACATGAAGGGAACAGAGGAAACCATGTACCCCTGAATTAAAGTAGACCAGCTGTCAGGGATTCAGTGGCAGCAGCACTGGGCTGAACCTGAGTCCCATTCACAAATGAGACTGTCTACAGAGGACTGACAGTAACCTCTCCATGACCTATACAGTCCTCATCCACTCTCTGAACACATCTGAAATGAACAGGTTTACCGTGTTTAAGTCAAAACTTCAATGAATGACACACTTCTTGGCAGGGTGCAGTTGTAGTGTATAAGCTGTCTTTTGGTAACAAACTGAATTTCTGTCTGCTTAAATAGCAAAATGGCCAAATTATTTCTTTTCTAATCAAAATATGGGTCATTTAAACCATATTGTAGATCCTGGTGGATATAACTCCAGAATATTGATACTCCAAAAACTTAGACTACTGCTACATCTAATCTGCACAAAGATCTGTCATGCTTAATTTGCATACAATAATGCATAAATAATCCCTCATGACAGTGAAACAGTAGCCAAGCTTAAAAGATATGCTGATGACGTACATGAGAGCCAATGATTTTTAGCCTCATTGCTTGTGCCCGCCTCCCATATCCAAGGGCGAGAGTTCAAGTTCACAGCAGTACTGTGTTTGTCTACACAACGCAGGTTACAACTGCATTTATAGTTTATAATATAAGCCATATAATTATTGTAAGCCCTTAGTGAAGCATACATATACAATACAGATATTGCGATGTTTTTGCACACTGATTACTGGGAGGGCCAAATTCCTTGATAGGGCTGGCCCCCCACAGTCCACCCTTAAAACCAAGTCTGCTCAAAAGATCCAATTAACCTCCTTTAATTTTAGATCTTTCAACCAAACTGATTGTTAGATGCAGTCAAAAGATACACCTGTTGCACTCATTATAATGTGTATAAATAATAAAACTAAATTAAATATGATTAATCAAACCACCTTTGTTTATGTTGATTTATATTTTAAATAAAATATGTAGCTGCTGTAGTCAAATGTCCACAGAGGCAAAGCTGTTGAACATCATTCATTTTTTACTCTGAGGTCAAGGTTTATCTTTCCAAAGCAATGATTAGAACATTAAAGAATCATCTTGTGAGGCTTGGTCTTGAGCTGTGGACTTTAGAGGAGGCAGCCTCTGACCTGGGACACAGAGACTAATCACATGACGAGGAGCAGCTGGTGAGGCCGGCTGATGAGGGGAAGAGCCACAGGTGTGCAGACAGAGGAACACAGCTGTATGTGTAACCAGACTGAGACACAGAGAGCTCAGTAAAGCCTCAATTTATACTGTACTAGGTCATTAATGAAAACTGGGACTAAATATAGCTGTTTTTCTCCATGACTAATGATGACAACACTAACGTCACTGAACACTTGACATGTTGACGATATCAACATGCTATATTGTCATTTAAAGAAGAAAAATCTCAACAGAGGAGACATTATTTCTCATACATAGGCTCTACTTCCACCCACAAAGCTTAAGGCCTTCACAATCATCAACCACTAAAGATGAATCCTGAATGTTAATGATGGGAAAAAAAGACAGAAGTCAGCTGTGAGCAAGAGGTCCTAGCTGCAGGCCTCCACTGTGAGGTTGCTTCCAGTGCAGGCTCCACTCTCAAGCCACCGCCACTGTGACGACAGGAAATGCACAGGATACATTTCAAAATAAAATCGCGAATGCACTTCCGGTTGAATTGCTTTCCTCACAAAAGCATGAATTAGTAAAAATATGACGTAAAATCTATCAATTGCTATAGTATATATAGTTTTATATATATAGGCCTATACATTTTATTGTGTACTATACAGTATATACAGTACTTCACTGGCTTTTCATTATCATTTAACTTTGACTTTATTGCACTGCTGTTTTACTTTTTTTCCAATTAGTGTTTGTTGTATTATTCTGTATTTTTATTCTTAACCACCATAAATTTAATGTTTGGTTCTATGTCTGCTAATTATGTTCTTGTGCTGCTGGAACACCTAAGTACCACTAGATACAACCCTAACTCTTATATCTACAGTATAATCCAAGTGAATTATTAAGTGATCAAAGAGAAAAAAAACACCAAGTCACAACATGATCAAATGTTCTGTAGCCCTTTATTCTCGAACACAAGTCACTCATCTGTGAGGCCAAATTATTTCTTGTCCTGTCTCGTCAAATTTGTTAATTATGGTTATGTCAGGTCATGTCTAGTTTAGTTCATGTGTGGGTCCTGTATGTTTCAGTTTAGTCAAGTCACTCATGTCCAGTCCTGCACTTCCTGTTTTATTTTGTACTCAACTTTTCCCCTCTCGTTTCAGATCCTGACTTCCCCCCTTTGTGTGCTTTCCCTCCATTGTGATTGTTAACCCCGCCCCTAATTGGTTCCACCTGTGTCCCCCTACCTCATGTTTTAATAGTCCTTGTCTCCCTTGGCTTGCTGTCAGTCTGTCTTCAGTTCCAGTCAAGCAGCATTAGAAAGCCAAGTTTTGAGTTCTGTTTTTTGAGTGTTATTCTCTCCTCCTAGTGAGTGTTTTGTTATATTTTCATCCTCCTTGTGTAACCCACTTGTAGGAAACACATTCAATGACTAGGTTCGAAAAGAGCTCATTTGTCATAGACCTAAATAACCAGAATGAACAACACCAAACACCCAGAATTTGCAAAAGTAAACTCTTTAGTGAGTATTATGAGGTAAAGGTTTACAACATTTGAATAAACAGTAATATGAAAAATAATAAAGAAAATAAAATGGCGCCTTTCAAATATTAAAGTCTTATTCCCCTTTTAGTTAAGTACCGGTACTGTTTTGTGTTTCAAGATGTTTCTCTGATCAATCCATGTGTGTTGTCCCTTTATGTATCACTGTTGTGTGACAGTCACCAACTGTAGTTAATAGAACTTCTCAAGGATCTGTGGGAGGCTCGCCATCTATGGATCATCGTATCACTCCATCCAAGCTCTGGATCCTCTTCATATGCAGGGACTTCTATGAAGACCAGGGGTCTCCAAAAAACCTGACCTGTTTATTTAAGTAAACAGGACCTTTAAGTTAAATCTAATTGTTGTACAACATAACTAAAGCATAATGACAGTTTCCTTTAACTTTTAATCTACATTACACTAAAGTTCAAATATTTTCAAGTTATAAATCAAGTGCTTATAAATGAATCATTGAATAATAATTCAAACATTTAAACAATTTTAAATCATAAGAAAATGTATTCATCATGAGTTTCACTTTTAGAGATCATGAGATTAACTTTTTAACTCACAACTGAGGTTTTAAGTGCAATTCTTAACACTATAATTCTTATAACAAAATAAATTCCCTTTTCTTAAAGTTAGAAAAATAAATCCTTCAAACATTTCCTTTAAACACAAGTGCTAATCACATAAACACGTACTTTGTGCTGCCTGCAGTCACATGTACTAAAAATTATACTGTTAACTAATTAGCAATGTTCATTTTAGTGCATTAAATACAGACTAAAGAATGAAATAATTACACCATAAAACATAATGCAACAATTCACTAAAGTATCTCCACATAGCTAACCCGTTCAGACATAAACAGCAGCAGCAGCGGCTAACATCACTCTCACCGATGCGTTTTCTTCCAATGCCGAGTGTCGTCGGCTCTCAACTCTCAAGAAGGGAAAAGCGGTTCGTCTGCGTTACCGCTGAATCACAGTGCTAAACTGTAAACAAAGAGACTAATTGAAGCTAACAATAACTTTAATAATTTGCGGTAGCTTTACTACGATCAATATCTTACCGCTTTTGCTCAGTAGATAGCTGTCTGTTCGCTGCTGCGGCTGGAGTCAAAAGGAAGTGGAAACATGCTGCTTACTGACTTATTTTCTACAAAATAGGTTGAACGTGCTCGCTAATTGGCTAATCAACGGTTAGCTGCATTTGTTTGGTCAGACCGTGAACCTGAGTGCCGCCTTCAAGTGCGGTTGAAAACCAGTGTTGCATTCAAGTGCGACTAGGAAAAACATGTTACATTCGAGTGCAACTCGGAAAAAACATGAAAGATGTTAACACATAACAGTAAATTAAACATTAATTTCCTTTTCAGGATAACTCTATGGTTTAGTTAACCGGGTTTTACACCTGGGAGCATTTTTTGTTGTTATTAAACTTCTTTGAGAAGCGCACTTGAGTCCTCTCTGTCCGGTCATTACATTTCTTTTGTCCATTATTTCCTCACAGAATGTCCACATGTCCTTAGTGCTGTAAAATGTAAACTTGAAGGGCTCCAGGATTGATTCCTTCTCATGGTCATCCAGGTGATCTTTCCACACCCTCCCATACTGCAGAGCAGCCTCAGCCTGGTGCTCCTTCCCCCATGTACAGAACATCAGACAGGTCCACTTTGGCAGAGAACAGTTGTTTGTTGACCTCAACCCACTCTGCTGCATGTCTGCAATCACGAAGAATTCAATCTTCAACTGAGTCCTACGGAAAAGACAGAAAGATGTCCCATAGCTGCTGCACCAACAGTATCTGACCAATAGATACTGTGAAAAAGCTTACCCCTCCCACTGGTGTGTCCACGTCAGCAGGTCTGACTGAGACCTCAGCCTGCTGCTCTTCATCCTGAAAATATATAGATAACTTAAATGATCAGTTGGCGGCAGATCTTCTTATCTAAGAGTAAGCCCAGAAAATGTTTATATTAGACAATGACAAACAAGTCACATGAATCACGTGACGTGTGTATCTTTAATCTAAAATGCAATGGCATTACCTTGAAATGCAATGGCATTTTTGATGTGGACCTCCAAATGCCGCTGAAGTCTGGCTTGGTTTAAACATGCCTTTGGGACAAAGGGGGCAGTGAAACTGACTGCAGCATGTTGTGCAGCGTTCCACTGCAGGCTTTCCATCACATGGAATGACTGAATGATGCATCTAAAAAGGATATAAAATGCATTATGTGTTTGAATTATAGTACATGAACTTCAATTCAAATTAATGTATACAGCCTGCAAACTTAGATTGTCTTTCAGGTAAAATGGCCACTTGCACCAGGTAGTGTAAATGAGGCCTTACTTCTGTAGAAGAATTAATAATGACTACAAAAATGCTGTTCATCATTCAAAAACGTACTTAAGTGACAGTGGCTATAACAAGACACTTAAGTAATCTAGTATGTTATGTTAGAAGCAAAATATACTCAAGTATCAAAAACAAAAGTACTGATAGTACAGAAGCATGCTATTTCTCAGTCATTTCAGTTACTAGTCGTTGTGTTTATATACTGTAGTATAACAACAGAGGTGGAAAAATAAAAATGTGCCAAGTAGTCCTGCCACATTTTGATTTCACTTGTGCACTTAAACAGGAGCTAGTCGACCTCTGGCAAAACATCATGGTGTGTTGCATCGTGTTGGTAGCTTGGCTGACTCATATCATGTTTGAGTTCAGAAAGACACGTTTTCAACTTTGTGACGATGCCCAGCTAATGCAAGAAGTTTACGTTTATGTTTCATAACGTTACAAACACATGCGAACAGTTACTATATGTTATACACTAAAAAGTTAACAAGCTGGACTTTTCCCTGAATGTAACCTTCACTATATAAAAATGGACATTAAAATGCATCTTTTTTTGTGCAGCTATTACACATTTTTATATATTCCAAAAAATCACATGTTGTATTCTTCATATTCTACAGAATGTCCTCCTGGACCTTAAAATAGTGATAGTGAACATCTTTTTTCGCCATAAATAAATAGAATGCACTCTGAAAGCTTCCTTAAGGATGAATCAAACATTTATTTGTGTTAATGTGTTTCCTTAAATTTGTGTTTGACGTCACATTTTTTGCCAGGCTGTTACTGTTTGGAGCAGGTCTTTCTTATTTTGCTCCTGTGGTTTGAACCATGAACCAAGTTATTCACAAATGTGCCTTAAATGAAGCATACATGCAAACACAGGTGTACTTCCTCCACAATAGCATATACACACCACCTGTTTTGTTGTGATTATGTGAGTATGTTTTATGTTGGTTTTTGTTGCCATGGTTTTGTAGCAGTAAAAGAGAGAGAACAGTTTTTGCCTGTTTGTCTTACAGCTTTATTGATCACTAGATAGCAATGACTTGGAATGAAGTTGGTTCGATGTTTAAAAAACAACAACTTTGATATAGTTAAGCTACTTTTGTCATTTTATTGCAGCTTAGCTTTCTACATTTATCTGGTGAGAAACTTCAGTGTAGTGAAGCTTCATTTAATGTAGACTAACTGGTAGCTTAGCTCACTACATCTTCCAAGTAGCTTGCCCAACACTGAGCGGCTTCCTGAAGGACGGCCATGCTAGAAAGTCAAATGGTGTGCTTTTCTTTTGCTTTGACACATTGTCTTTTCCCTCCACTGTGGATGAGACGTGGCTTTTAATGTGTTGTCTCTACACAAACAAAATGCTCACTAATGCTAATGAAATTCTCTGTTTGTTATAATACAGTGCCGTCGCTGTGGATTTGATTTTCTGTGTGTGTGTGTGTGTGTGTGTGTTTGTGTTTGTTATTAATATTCTGCCAGCATCAGCAGCTCTTAATTAGTTATTAATTGATTCTTACATCTTGCCTCCCTTTACTGAATCACTCTGACTGAACTGATCAGTGAGCATCTGTGTGATTGTTGGTTTGTCTCTGGACTGGTAGCACAGGCACAATCACAGTGTGGCTGACCAATCATATACTTAATAGGTTCTGAAATACATTATGTTAACCAAATGGGCTACACCTGCCCAAGTGCACCAGAGTCAGGCTTACATACATAGTCAGAGACCAAAAGAAACATTAGCAGCATCACATAGCCTGCTGCATACACACACAGCTACAACAGTATCATTAATGAAGCATATCAATAGCGGTACACCAGCATCAACAGTAACACAACATTAAATATAACACTTTGTTTGGTGGACCCAGCATAACATTTCTGCTTCACCA
The DNA here is from genome assembly GCF_027409825.1 of Scomber japonicus. NCBI lineage: Eukaryota > Metazoa > Chordata > Actinopteri > Scombriformes > Scombridae > Scomber > Scomber japonicus. Next base: position 5,707,844 of record NC_070578.1, read on the forward strand.
TTTTGAGAGAATATATTAGAGGATTATGGCAAAAATGTCTAAGTGGTGTAACCGTAAAAAATTTGTACCAAATAATTATATTTTCTTAAAAATGCTAAATTCTCAATAAAACACCATATCAACTAGTTTGGCATGATCTTACATTATAACTTTTATATTAAATAAAGCTAATGGAATACTATTGTTCTAAATATTACATTTAATCTGGAGAATCATGGAGATCAGGAAACATTTCAGTCCACTTAAATACACTGTAGGTGATAAAATATTGAATATCTATCATTGTTTTATGGTTATACCATTTGACATTTTCAGGAGCATTCAGTCTTACTTTTGGTTAAAAAATGGTGCAAATGTCATTTCAAATGATATAAAACCAACAAAAATACTAAATGTACATTTAAACAAACCTGATGCTGCTTTTAAAACTAGTTTAAAGATATTTTTGAATTGCTTATGTTGCCAAACCTTAGTTGTCACTGACACACACACACACACACACACACACACACACGCAGACGCAGCAACAACTGCTTGAATCCAGCATAAACTACACCCACTAGTAAAGTAATATTAAAATAGGCAATAGCTACCACAGTCTGAACATGTAAATGATCTTCTGTTTGATTATTACAGCAGGAGACGACAGGGCATGGTGTTGTATACTTAAATCATTTCATGGTTCACGGTTCATGATCCAACGCTTCAGTCACTTTCTCTTTCAAAGGAGAGCAGGCACAAAGAGTTCAGTGTGTGTGTCATCACTGATGCCCTGATGCCACTTTCTAATCTGACTGACAGTTAAAGAGTCTTTCAACAGTACAGTGTGTTACTGCTGCTGACGGGGGAGGGGAGGGTTGAATGCCACGTATATGTTGTATACTGACCACACATTGAGGAGAAACTAGTGCAGGAGTAGATGTAGTAGATGAATTCTGTCCTTCTCTATATGCTATCTTTTTGTCTTTTGTCTTTTGTCTTTAACTCAGTTAGCTCGTGGAAAGAAGGCCTCTGTTCTGTTCTACTGTGTAAATGAGGAAGGGCTGCTTGTATCTTGCTTGCTTCATCATCATCATCGTATGGCAAAAGGAAAAATATAAACATTTTTATTGGTTGCATAATCAGATAATTGAAGCAGTATTAATTGGCTGCTATTCATAGGATGATCCAGCAAAAGAAGAAGCCTTCTGATTGCTTGGGCATGAGTACCAAGTGGGTGATCCCATGCCCGACTAGGCCCACCCACAGCTCAATCGTTCACTAACCAAGACCATACCCATGAGGTATTGCACGATAGATTGTTTGAACTGGACCGAAGGAAGGGATTAAGGATGAAGGAAGGAAGAGGTGAGGGTTGAGGTACATGGGATGGAAGGTTGAAGAGATAAGGGTCAAGGGATCGTTAACGACAGACGTGCGTCGATAGGTGTCGATGAAGACGGCTGATGGCGGGTGCCGGCTCATGGGTCCGTCGGCCGATAGATCTGCTTGTTCCTGTTGCGTGACTTTATGTAGTAACTTCTTTTATATCTTCTTTTATAAGTTATTAGTGTGCGTTTCAGTCAAAATATGTTAATACAACAAACAAAAAAAAATCATAGACTTCCACCAAAGACACGAAAACACCAGATCTGTGTGGAACAATGAGAAGACTCAAATACATACACGAAACGGTAGAAATGGAACTTCCACATGGATTTTGCACGTTTTTCAGGTTCAACATGTCCACCATTATCTTCTTGTGACACAAATGAGAATTACGGTCAAGATCGCTCGAAATCGGCACTCAATTTAGACAAAAACTCGTCTAGTGTGTTGTCATCACTTTTAAGACCATAATGACACTCATCAGCCTCAGGTCATGTGTGTATAGGCAGCATGTCTCCTTAGTTAATTGTCTCAGTTGTCATCTGTCACAAGCTATACAAGTTCATCGGCAGCAGCGGTGACACATCCCTTCCAGATAATGACAGCATCTTATTGTACTCATCTTCTTGTTTACTGTCATTAACTCTCTTGCTTCTTCCAGTGCTCAGCCCAAGGTCTTCAGATGAGATATTCCACAGGGTTGTTTATCTGTGCATTCAATTCATTTCTGTGCTATAGCTCATATTATGTGCCCATCTAGGATCAAGGTAGTGTGAATCTGAAGGCATTCTGCATCAACAGTATGAAGGTAGTGTATGGTGACAGTCAAAGAATCTCAGTCATACCTGGAGGAAATGTTGCTGATACTCATAGAGCTATTTATTAGGAATACCTCTGCAATCTAATGAAATCCAATATAACAGCTCTGCTTTAAATTCTACTTTTATACAAATTTTAGTTTTTGTCGTTTCTTGACATGCTTCATGTTTATTGTTGAGGTTGTAGTGATTGGTGGTGGTGTACTGTAGCGATTTATATTAAAGTGTTGCCTATATTTTGTGCCCCTCATGTATGCGTAATGGGCAAAATATTAGAAACACTTTTCTATATAATCTATAAGAAGAATATGCATCTTACATATGTTAGGCTAAACTGGTGGCACATTACTATACAGTCCTGAACTATAGTGTCTGTATTTGAATAAGCAGGTTGTTTTATGCACAATATTGCTGCCACTCATAGATGTCAGTTCATCTTCTGTGACAAAGACACACACCTGTATGACATTCTGTGCATGTGTAGTAAAGTACAACTTTTTGCACTGACCCTAGTGTCTTTTTCTGAATGTCCTTTACAGTCACCAGCCAGTTTATTAGGTACACCTGTGCAATCTAATTCAATCCAATACAACAACTCTGCTTTCAATTCTACATTCATGAAGTTTTTGTTAACATTATCAGAAAGGTGATAATTCTACTTTGTTTGTTATTGGTATGTGGCATACTGGAGTGCATTATATTCACTGCTGTTCCCAATATTTTGCCCCTCTCATGTATGTTAATGGAGTGGACAAAATATTAGGAACACCATTCAATAGAATGCACCCTAGTACATCACCATCACCCACTATGACCTCAGTAATAAACATATAAAGTAGAAATATCACCTTCTTGATAATGTTAACAAAAACTGAAAATGTATCAACTTCATAAAAGTAGCATTGAAAGCATAGCTGTTATATTAAATGTCATTAGATGGCACAGGTGTTCCTAATAAATAGCTCTGTGAGTGTACAGTAGAGTATCAATAACATTCTCGCTAGGAATGACTGAGATTATTTGACTGTCACCACATGTTTGCACACTACCTTGATACTGTTGGTGCAGAATCCCTTCAGATTAACAAATATAATACCTTCATCCTAGATGGTTATCAATATACATTTATTTAAATACATAAAAATACACATATAAACTAGACACCAACATATTTTTATTTTTTTTTGACAAATCAAATCCTTTATTCATTCATTAAAAAATGCAGATGAACTTCTTTCTTTCATTCATTGATGTAATATTTGCACAGCATGCTGGGTAATGTAAAGATCAGTTGTGCAAGAACATCCAAACACCACACTGATTCTAAGCAGATTGTTTTTAAGTATGTAGTGTCATCACACTGGAACAATGATAAAATCATGTAAGCTGATTGTGTTGTATAAACCAGAAAAACCAGTTGATTTTTGAGTGTGCTGTTGATGGACACTATTATCCCACAATGTGATGCACCAAGTGTGGCCGAGTAGGTTCTCCTCCTTTCTTCTGGCCCACGAAATTATCGGTTGGTTGGATTCAATGAATCAGCTGTGCACTGATTACTGGGTGGTACACACAGTGCTATATTTAAGCAGGTGATGGCTACTCGGGTGGATGTTTCTGCCTCTTTCTGGAGCCTGGTTTCCATGCTAGCTGGCATGTGCACACTTTGGCATACTGGTGATATGGTCTCCCAGCTATTTTAAGCCTTGCAGTCTTCCTGTGCTGCATGTTCATAGTATGCATCGTCTCCTGTCGGCATACCCAGAGAGTGTCTTCTTCATGTTCCAGCTCTGGAGTTGTATGTCAGTATTCATTATAAGTAGACAGGTAAGAAGAAGCCCCCTCAGTTTAACACTCCATGTGAACCAGACCAACCAGTAACATTAATAACATAATCTGTACATACATGTCATGTCGCTGAGGAAAAGCTCTTGTGTTTGTGCATGGAGGCTTACTGGCACTTCTTATGAAACAGGATTATATTTACATATATTGTACATTTGACTTCATCGTACAGGTATGGATCCTAGACAAATAATCCTGACATGATATCACACATGAAACACAGCAGAAATATCAAAATCTGGAATTCAGTTTTTTAGTGAATTTTTTTTTCTTCCCAGATGTTGCCAGCATGTGAAGATGGTCGGGAGCTTATTAAGAAATAATTCCCTCGGACTAAACAAGCATCCAGTGGCTTTTTTGTTGTTGTCTTTAGCGTTTGATGTCGCACGTCCAAATTATTTTGACTTGATAAGAACCCAGGCGTTTGTCAATAGTGATTAAGTCCAGCCTGTGGGTGGGGGTGGGTTGGGGATGGGGGTGGGTGGGAGGCAGTTGCCTCTGCCAGCAGTCACAGCAAAAGCTAGAAATGAATGTCAGCACCATTACACAGGAAACGCTGGAATCCATCTGACACGTCCTGTGTGTGTGTGTGTGTGTGTGTGTGTGTGTGTGTGTGTGTGTGTGTGTGTGTGTGTGTGTGTGTGTGTGTGTGTGTGTGTGTGTGTTTTCAGACTGAGGGAATAGAAACAACATGTGCAGTGAAAACAAGAAATGCGTGTTTCAGCCTAGTGAGAAGGTGACTATTTAAATAGCAGCATATGTGTTTGGGGTCTTTTCACAGTCAAGTGTTATTCCACAGTTTGTCTCAGTGTTTTAACAGTTACATTTATTTACAACTGATTTGCGTGAGCTAAACCTGTACATTCTGGAAGGCTAGGAACACCTCTTGCATTATGGTCAAGTAGTTGTTGATAAATCATAGACAGGAAGGTACAGGCACTTTATTAACATATCTCATGTATGATTACGTTTTAATGCAGTTTAATTACTGATATGGACGACTTTCTTCAGTCTAAACTTCACGGCAGCATTTGGTGGAAAAAGGGAACATTATACACTATTATATATTAAAGCCTGCAAGATGGAGCCCAGGCCAGGAACAAATATGACTTCCATGCCTGATAGAATCACCTCTGGGTTTTGGGGTGGTGGGATGTTGAGGCTAAATTAAAGTTGAGGGGGAGGAAGGCACTGCAGTAATAATATTATTAAAATTAATATGTAGGATCCAGAGACACTGATGATAAGACTGTCCTCTCCTAAAGAAGTACATCATTGGTCATATGTCAAACACATAAAAGAGATTATTTCTACATTTTCCTGATAAGTGACCCCTGGTGACTGTGACTTTTCTCTCTTAGGAGTAAAGGCAGAAGTAACATGATGTTGCATTACTGCCTCCAAACCTCTGATGGAGGGAATAAGGATTGATGATTGTGCATAACTGCGTCTGGCTTGGACACTAAGGACCAGCAGTAGATGTCAACAACCTATTTTGTTGTTTAGGTATGAATATCACACTTAGGGCCTGATTTACTAAGATCCCAAATATAGGGCACTAAATTGCGTACAGAGCCACGATATTTTGCCACAACGTTGGTTATTATGACACCGTTGGGGTCACAAATGACCTGCACATTTAACGAATGTGTGTGCGATTCCTGTACACGTGCTCGGTGTTTGAGGATGGGACATGTGTACAGTCGATCGCTCCAATGACTTCTGGAAAACCAGCAACTGCATAAAAGCTGTATTTTAATTCAGTCAGTGCGCTCCGCGTGTGGAATTCTTATGTGCCTGCCCATCCTGCGTAACATGGCATTCAGGACTTGGGACAGCACACCTGAGAAACTGGTCTGGGATACCCCTGGCAGCAAATGCTACAGTACGCTGGAATGACCCGGAAGCTAGGAAATGCAGAGTTGAAGTAGTTTTATCATGGCAGGGATTGCGTGACTCCTTTTGACTTGCTCCAAATCAGCTCTTAATTTGTGTAAGAGCCCCAAAATTTTATCACTGGATAGGCGATATGTTTTTATTATTTTCACCTCTGTTATTCCAAAAATGTTAACACGAGGCAAGACCCAAACCTCAGTGCACTGCGTTAGTAGATCAGCTTGCACATTTTTTGCTCACGTTTTTACACACGCAGACCTTTAGTAAATCCGGCCCTTACTGTTAAATGTTTGACCACTTTTTTGGAAGTTATTCTCAAAAATCAATAATATGTTACCTTATAGTGTTGTATTTACTGCCAATGATGTTTGGCAGTATGTTGCATGTCATAGCCGTCAATGTCTCCATGTTTTCTGTCTGTCACTTCACTGTTGACTGTCCAATAATCAATCAATCAGTCAAACTTTATTTATAGAGCAGCTTTCATACAGGTTCATGTAGTTCAAAGTGCTTCACAGTTTGATTGACAAGCTGATAATAAGACAGAACAAGTGACAACATAAAGAAAAAGAAGAAAAACAAAGAACAGTCCATAGGAAAAAAATGGAACCAAGGCATGCAAGAGAAAATAAGAAAAATTGAAATAAAGCGAAATAAATGAGAGGAAATAAAAATGAAAAACAAATAAACAAGAATAAGAGAAAAAGTTTATTAAAAGTTAGAATTTAAAAAAACATAGAGAATACAAGACAAAAGAAACAGATGAATACAAGACAAAAGAAACAGATGAATACAATGTAAAGCAAAATAAAATGAAATAAAGGCAAAAGAAAGTAAAGAAATTACATAAAATACCTTTTTTTTAAAAAAAATGACACATTATCACTTTATAAAGCCAAAATATGATATGTTAGCAGAGAGTCACATTTACACATCCAGCAGACACATACCCCTTTCATACCAAAGCAGTTCCAGTGTTGGTGCTGGTTTGCAGTCTGTTCAGCTGAGAACCAGTTTGCTTTCCCACTGCTCAAGGTTCCTGCGGGTCCATGTAATGACGTCACCGCATACAGCAGTTACGTTCGCTGCTTTCCCATAAAGACTTGCGCCAACTCTGAAGCAACAACAACGATAGCAGACTAGCATTTGTACAGCTGTTGCTCCTGGCTCGCATCCAAACACGGCAGATACAACATATTTGTGCTGCTCGACAGGATTGAGATGGTTGTTAGCCTTTGTTGTAAGCTAACGTTAGCCGGCAGAGCACAGCTAACTCACAATGCATGAATTTCACCATCAGTCAAATGTTCAAGGGATAATTCACTCCTTATCTATTCACCACGGGGTCTTGTTTGTTGTGATTGGTCTTAATAACCCCGCCCCCTAACTTAAGCGATTCTTTCTTCTCGTCCAGCAAAGAACTGGTGCCACTCTAGAACCAGTTTTTTCGGGCCCGGAGCCAGTTCTTTGTCTGTGTGAACAGGAAAACCGGTTCCAAATTTAGCACTGGAACTGCTTTGGTGTAAAAGGGGTAACAGAGTAGCATAAGCACTCCATTGTTCACTTTCTTCTAGCTCTGTGTGACTCTTACACCATCCACCAACTCCTGACAAAAATCGCTGGTTCAATCGCTGTGAAGTGCTCCCTGATGACCGGCTACCTGCTAACTTTAAACGTTTAAAATGGGCTTTATCAGAGCTTTTCCACTAAAATGCTGAAAATAAGGCTGAAAAACAAGCTCTAAAACACCGAAATGCTCTGCAGAGCTGAGAAAGCTGTGTATATGTGGGGGTGGGTGGACCTCCGACTGATTTTAGAACTCACCAGGAACTCCAGCTCCTTCATTTCTTTTCCTTTAAGTCTCTCTCCTTTTTCCTCTCATAACCCGTTTATGAAGGAGATGAAGAAGGAGCCCAGAACTTTTTGCACAACTTGTAACACTTTTAACTCACCAGGTTGCATCTTACTCATACTTGGAGCTGTCCTCACATCCCCTCTTTCACATCCGCTTGAGTCTCCCCACTGATTTTGTGTGCAATCAGGCAAAAAATAACTTTGGGAATCAACAAACCTCTAAAACTTCATTGGGCAGACGAAAGAACAAGACTTTTATGACGACTCAGCTTAATCTAACATGAAAATACTCTTTGCACATTATGTAACTGATTTTATTTAACCCTTACATACTGTTCATATTCTAACCCGTCACAGTATTTCCTCATAATTAGTAGGGTTGTGAACAACGGTTCAACAGTGAGAGATATGGCTGCATCAGTAGCAGCCTCCTCAATCGATACGAATTATCCATGAATTCCTAGATGAATCGGTTGTAGAGTCATGGATCGGGTATCGTGAGACTTGGAATCGGTTAGCGGCATCACACACGCGCCAGCGTCTCTAAAACAACGCGATAGCTGAAGCTGCCCACGAAAGCTGCCTAGCTGGTATTAGCATGAGTGATAAACAAGTGACAACACGGAAAATGGAGGAAGTGAAGAACGTCAGCCTGAGCGATGGAGAATAATATTGCACCTTTGTTACCTATTCTAGTGTTCAAAACACTATGCTCAGGCTGAAATGTTGCACTTTGTTGTGACTATTCTCTGCTACTTTTACCTCTGGAGTTCCCATCCAACGATTCAGCCAGACTTTTTTTTGGTCCATTGACATGTGATTTTGTTGTTCTGTTGTTTTTACCAGTGGCTTAAAGCCACAATGCTTGGGGATATGTGGTCTTTTACATATTTGAAAAGAAAATATTGTACTGTCACTTTCATAGAATTGGCTTCTTTAGTTTATAAAATATCTACAACAAATATTAACCGTAGAATCAAATCCTATCGTTCTTACATTGTATCGAATCAAATTGGTCTGTAATAAAAGGATATCGTTTTTTAATCAAATCGTAACTTGTGTATCTATGGTGCATATATCGAATCGTTTATCACAGAGATGTGCAACCCTAATAATTAGTCATAACAAACTTCTGAACCACAGTTCATTCATAAGGAGCTCATCAGTCACAAATAAACATGATTAATCCTTCATGAAGCTTTCAGAGGGCAGAGAGAGTTTTTTTTTCTAGTTTTTATGATTTAAAAAAACTATATAAAAACACTTATGGTCCAATGTTACATTAAATAGGAGAACAAACATGCTATACAAATTATTTTAAAAAGTTGAAATATTTCCATCTTTGAATGTTGTTGAACTTCAGTCTAAAAGAAAAAGTATTTTTACAGCTCTCAAATGTAAAAATGGGTCAAATTTGAATCTGAACAGTGATTCATGTACATTTTCACTAGACTAGGCCACAGTCCAGAAGGAGGACTGGAGGATTGGGTCTTCTGGTGAAGGTGGCAAGTAACAGCAGCCAAGAAAACACAAGCTCCTGATTATATGTTATTCACACACATCTGCAAGTCTTGGTACATATTTTGAATAGGAAAATTCTCACACTTTGATTTGAAACAGCCCATTGCAACAGATAGTACACACTGAAGATGGTGATGTAGTCGCTTTTATAGCAGTTTATGTCTGAAACATCTAAAGGCATGAATATTATGTGTCACACTGACATAAACCAACACCACAGTGACTCTGAATGCTTTTGTTAGTATGAAATGTTTTGCTTTTACGCCAAGCTGTTAGAACACCTAGACCACAAACACGGGGGCAACGACTCAATGGAAGAAAACAGGAATTGGGTTGAAAATGTTAGGGTAGCACAGAGCTCTGGAAGACTGAATGGAAAAACATAAAACACACAAATCAACCAAACTGCTCTTTGAATTCAGTAACTAAGGGCCACGTTTCTCATCTGATTCAGGAATTTCTTTGTGTTTGAAAATGTGTGAACCACTGCTGACCACGAGCACTGACAAAGCCCTAGTGGTATACAGGTCTAATCACAGATAAATAGATAAACTATAAATCCTGAAGATGTGCTTTTTTATTTTAGAAAACAAGCATTATAAAAAAAATGTTTTAGTACCATTCATTTAATGTATATTTTCTGTTTAATTGCAAAAATCTGCCAATTATACTGAAGTGATACTTTGCTCTGTGGTGTTTTGTGTACTACAATTCTTGGTTTGACCAACATGTAAGGTCACCTTTCTGACATGATGTTTGAAAGTTAAATTGCCAGGTTAACATATGTATAACTGAGATCAAGTGTGTTTAATGACCAAAATGAGATCATTTTGTTTCTTTTCTTGATTAAGTTCATTCATTCATCTTCCATACCACGTATCCCCTCTCTTTGGTCTAAGGAAGGAAGCTAGAGTACCTGGAAAAAACCCCGACCGGCACGAGGAGAAGATGCAAAGTTCATTAAGTTGGAGGAAGTTATTAGACGTCTAACATTTGATGTCCGTCATATAATTCATTAAATGAGTGACGCCAACTTCAAAGCAGCTGTGTTTCTACTTCCATTTCTATTGGCCTGCATTTTTATTTTCCAAGTTAAATCATTCACTGACAAGGAAAAAGGGAACATCCGCAAACTGTCTTCACTCGATCAATAAATAAACTTTAAGAAGGTCAGTGACCGAAACGTTGTGTATTTATTAAAGCATTTTTATTGAGCGAGTGAAGACAGTGTGTGGGTGTTCCGCCTTTTCCCTTTTCAGTATGTGCTTACTCCACCAACGCACCTGTCAAGAAGACTCAGGTGTGCCAGAGATTTTTTGATGAAGTATAATCATGCAACCAGGGAGTACCAATTGAACCAGTTTTACTTTTGTTTTTAAAGGGAGCAATTTTGTTAAGGATGCCCACACAGAGTAGGCAGACTGATCTGCTTAAACTCTTAGTGAAAGTATCAGCTGTGAAGTTTTTGCATGATTGGTCAAATTGCTTAATAAACATTGCTGAAGTTGAGGAGTTTATTACACGCCTCTTTAAACAGTTGACTAAGGCATTGGAGAGACAGAAAGGCTGAAAGTGATGGTGAGATTATCAGAGACTACAAAAAAAGCTCTTTAGTTGATATTGTGTCGGTAAGCTAAGACAAGGTTGAGATATGGCCCTAATTGTGAAGATGGAGTCTAAGATCAATGGGTCATTTGCATAACCAACATAACCATTAACTCAACCATAATACCAAAAGTCAGAGGTGAAGTCAGGTATGTGTTGGGAGAAATATTAGATACATTTGTCAAAATAGATAGGAGAGCATTTAAACTCATTGGCATGTATTGAAGCTACACCACCTCATTGACCCAAGGGTTTAGGGTTAGATAGGTGTGAATAGTTGGGGGGGATGCTTCAATCCAGGGGGTGGCATCATTATAAGATTATAGGAGGAAATAAAATCACGATAGACTTGTTATTCAGAGATCTCACATAGAGGAGGCCACATTTAACAATCTGATGTGATGACCCACAAACCATAGTGGCTGCAGTATGAACTGAGCATAAAATATTTAAAATCTACCTGCTGCTTATTTGCACATTCATCAATAGACCATAAATGTTTCTGAGATTGGCTGGTGGTGGGACAGCAGTACATTTTATCTAAGAAGGTTTTTGCTTACTCTTTTAAAAGTGCAAAGTTAATGGGAGACCCAATCTGAATAGGGAGATGAACTGGTGAAGGCGTTAATGCCAGTGAAGGACAGTAGGGGGGGCTAGTGATGGAAACAATAACCTGAGACTATGTCCTAACAACAAGCAACCATCCAACTATCGCATCGCATCGAGTCACATCAGATGCTCTCTGTCCACACTAAATCTGTTCAACGTGTACTTCTGTTATGTCGTTTAAGCACACCTGCTATGAATTTGATCTCACAACAGAGACCTAACCACTCAAGTAAAATATGGTTGAGTACTTATTACTTCCTACTTTCCTACATTTGTACTTTATTCAACAGAGAGCACACGTTTTGTATTGTGATATTTAGATGTTTATTTCCTGGAAATGACAATATAAATCTCCCTAGAGCCGGCTGACAGCTTAGTTAGGATTTTGTAGTGAAATGAGGAAGTATTGTAGAGATGAGTCCATCTTTATCTTTCTCAGCTTTAATATATGTACACAACACTGACTATATAGTCAGCCTTCTGGAGGCATTGATGACATTTATCATTGTTCGTTGCGATGAAGAAAGAAACGATGATGAGAAACGATTTAGTTCTGTGTCTTTTATCCGGTGTAACAGGCATGTAGTATAGACACACTTTAGAGCGTTTAGGTGGCATCTTGGCTGCTGAACTGTTAAATGTGACGGGTTGTAGCTGCTGTGGCAGTGGGCCAATCACATGTTGCATTAAATCAAAGAACACTTGTGTTGATTGGCTGTGAGTAAGTCCATACAAGTAGTCATATGTTCTATCTCTGGGTGCAAAAAGAGTTGATTGGAGGTATCGTTTGACAGGAGACATTTCGATACTACTTGGTATCGATTGATTTTGGTCGATTTCTTAAAGGTATCGAGTACTGACACCCAATCCTAGTGAGTACACACATGTTTAATATACCAAAAATGTTGTTGGTATGGTCACTTGTTCCATACATACTTTGATAAATGAGGCTCTAGATGTAAGTTTCAGGTTGAGACGTCTCTCTTGTGTATAACCACACCGTGTTTGAACATAATTGCACCTAACACTTAAAATATACTATTTCAGTTTCTTAATTTTTACTTTGGCTCTCATCTATCTGTATGCTGAGGGGCAGAGACACTGTGTCAGGTTTTATCAGTCGGCATTCACCCCTGCTGATATGGGTTTTAGCATTTCAGCATTTCAAGGTAAGACGTGTTTCATTAGTATGCCAAAAGTCTCTCTAAAATCTCTTTCTCAAATCTGGACTGCAATAAAACGCCTCTATTAGCCTTCTCCACTGGAAAAAAAGATCCAATTAATAGTACCTTTAAAACTTTCAAATTACAATTCAGATTAATAGATTCTTCATTTTCAGCTCGACTGCCCCTGCAGCTCTGCCATTATCATCAATTAGAGGGTTCACTCAATAACACAAATACAGCCTGTTCTCTGTGAGCGCCCTCAGTGTGCTGCGTCTCAGGAGTGGACTGTTTTGGCGGTGCACTGGACTGTGTTTGAATGCATATGAGAAGTCCTCAGTATCTATCACATTAGGCTGCTGTTTTATGACCAACGCTTTCAGAACGTCCTGAAGGAAGGTCAGTGTGAAATGTACAAAATGTCTACGAGCTAAAACATCAATTGAGGCTTGTCACTGACAGCCTCCCTGCCAATATGGACAGTTAATATATGGCAGCTTAAGAACAGGGAGCTCTTTTTGCTCTTGCTTCATTAAAAATGTAAGGTACATGGAAAATAAAGTTTGCTTATTTTGTATTAGAAAATCATTTCATCAAATGCTGCAAACATCTTGTGGTTGTTCTGTAAGAAAATGACTGTCCTTATTATTCTGAATCAAAGGTGAAAGCGTCTGACCTTTTACAGTCATAAAGCGTTGGAAAATAAACATAGAGCAACGTTTACAACCAACAGTCAGTGTTGCCAAGGCTCCATTAGTATCTACAGAGGCCTGATTGGATAGCAACGCTGCTGTCAGGTGGAAACCTTGTCACTCATATTTGTTTTGGACAACACTAGTGACCATAATTATCAATATCAGGGTAATGGGTCAAGCCTTTGTGTCGTATTTCCGTAGAGCCCGACATCACTGAGGGGCCCTTTCTGCTCAAGGGCCCCTGAGCACTTGCCCAGATTGCACATATAATAGATCTGGCCATGAGTGTTGTTTTCTTTTAACCATGACCAAGATCTTCCTCTAACCTTAACCTTGGTTTAAAGATCAGAAAAAACTATATAAAAACATTTATGCAAGCTTTTCAAATGATCATATGGGTCATTTCTTTGTCATTTAATTATAACACCTTGTTTATTTTTCGTGGTTACTGTCTTATGTTAGGAAGGCCTTGTTCTTGTGGTGACCCTCATCCGATTGTCCTCCACTATTGAGACTTTCAAGAGTAATTTAAAACATAGTTCCACTCTCTAGCTTTTAACTGTGCCTTACAAATGAAAACCAGCTCAGGTATTTCACCTGAAGTGTCTGACGGTCTGTGCTGTTGTCGCTCTATGCTCTATGTAACCATGTACTTTTCTATTATTATTTTTATTATGAATGTTGTTGCAGTGCTTTGTATCATCATTCTGAATTCTCTTGTGTTTGTTTTTCCTCTGTGTAAAGCACTTTGGATTAACAGTGTTTATAATGTATAAATAAAGTTGAAGTTGAAGTAATGAGGCCTAATTTGGTATGCAAGGTTCTGAGGGAATGACGGCATGTGATTAGAATTGCAACTAATCGATTAGCTGATCATAATAAATTGAATCTACAACTATTGAGACTGTGGAATAATCATTTTTAATCCTTCTTTAAGCAAAAGTACCAAAATTAGCTGTTTTCAACTTCTCAGGTGTGATTATTTAATGCTTTTCTTCACACAAACAATCCTATATAACATAATGAAATTATGTGGAGTGTATTTTAACAGGTTACAATAACTTAAAGAAAATAAATAACTATAATTGTTATATATTAATATTTGTATTAATATTCCCTCTGTCTATTACTCATATGACACCCACGATTTTCTATTGTGACGTTTTAACAGTCGTCCATCTGGGGAATATTTTGAACATTTTGCTTCCTATGAATTGAACACAGCTGAAGTTTTAAAGAACATTTTTGCTTTGTGTCACCTGTTCCTTTCACATTAAGACAAATTGATGAGTCTGTTTTAATTAGTTTAACATCTGCGTGTTTTCCTTTTTCTTTTAATCACATTGGAATATTAAAAGTTGTGTTTTGTCACTGGTGAAAGTGTGTTTTCAATGATATTTCTATCTTTTTCTAATACTTAAGAAGAGAGTTGTTGGTGTCTGTAAGTGTTCTGATTGTGATCTGCTGTGTTAGTTTCAGAGGTTTGAAGATGTGAGTGCCGGATGTTGGCCTGGTGCAAGCTGTATTTCATATTTAACATGGATACAGCTTATAGCCTTCTGTCACGGATCAGGGATGACTAGTAAACCATAATAAATCGATCAACTCATATAGCGGTCAAACTCAGCTGGTACATCCCTGACGTACCACAAGCTTTTTATAGAATGTTACAAGCTCTTTGCAGCTTTGACTAAGTGGACATTTTCCTTCTGCTAACTCGCCCCTGAGAAGCCGCTGAGAGACTTATGTTGTCCAAGAGGCTTATATGTACACGCATGGAAAGGATACTTGACATGCGAGCGTGGGTGATGACATCAACCTTATCTTGCCGTTTGCTCCTCATTAACTTGCAGACACAGGTTGCATGGAAATGATTTAGATGGCATGCCTGCTGAATCCTGAAAAAAAACCCAACCTTTGCATGTGAACAGCAGCAGATGGAGCGACTGGTTGAGTTGATTCTGTGTGACAACTTAGCATTATGGACAACATGGTACAGCAGTGTTTAAGGCAAGAGGGAAACCACTTGATATGCTATGAAATAAACAAGAAATGGATCAAATTTTGAGTTTGAGTCTGTGTTGTGGGACAGTAAGAGAAATGGACAAGTGAAAAGATGTTCAGATAATAGACCTACTGTCTGGGTATTATTATTTTGTTTTTGTTTTTTGGTTATTATTTTTATGCATATGTGCTAAATTCTCAATAAAACACCATCAACCACCAACATTAACTAGTTTGGCATGGTCTTACATTATATATTTTTTTTATATTAAATAAAGATAATGGAATACAATTGTTCTAAATGTTACATTTCATCTGGGGAATCATGTCAATCAGGAACAATTTACTTTTTTTTAATGAAGTTATTATTACACTTAAATACATTGTAGATGGATAAAACAATTCATATTTATAACATTCTTTTGTGGTTACACCATTTACATTTTCAGGAGCATTCAGCCTTACTTTTGGTAAAAAAAATGGTGCAAATGTCATTTCAAATGATATAAAAACCAAAATATTTATTTTTTGACTTTCTTTCTTATGTTGTAATGTTATGTAATGTTACGCATTATGTATTATGCAATTTAATGCATATGGTAAGACCCCAGAAAAAATGCTATAGCAATGCTGCAGGTAATGGGGATCCTAATAAACTAAACTAAACTTCTTAGGTCATGAGGTATTGGTTGGTTGGTCGGTGTACTTTAATGATCCCAAATTGGTGTGCAAAGTGTATAAAGACGTGCAATATCACCATGTTAAAAGTTATTAAAGGAACAAAACAGAGTGGAGTTTGGTTGAGACAGACTCTCTAAAGCTGAGAGTTCTGAGTGTTCTCTGTATTAAGTGTGTTGGTATTGCAGGCTGAAATGTTGCTCTCCCAGCAGACTACAGGGAAGTACAACGCACTTGGCACAACAGACTGCTAGAAGATTTCCCACATCTTGCTGCACATGTTGAAAGATCTCAGCTTCCCTCAGGAAATAGACTATGCTCATCCCCTTCTTTTAGACACAGCCTCAGCATTGGTGTTGATGTGAACACCCAGGTAGTTGTAATCCTCCACCACACCAACATCCTCTGGGTTATGTAGCCGTCTTCTTCCTTCTGAAGTTGATCACCATCTCCCTGGTCTTAGCCATGTTTGTGAAACAGATGATTTCCTCCAGACCACTCCAAAAAAATTGTCAATAATCACAAAATCACAACCAGCTGGTCGTGTGAGCAAACAATGTCCTCACTCCTCTCTGCATGGCTCTTACAAGGAGTGTAGAAAGTAACAAACTGAAAAACAAAACCATTTGGTTTCAGTCACTGAAACCAAATGGTTGGAAAAACACACACAAACAAGAACATAAAATGACAAATTGGCAAAAAGCATAGTGCATAGTGCTATCTTGCAAATAGTACAGAACAATACAAAGACAGACATCATTTGAAACCATTACCAAACCAACGTTTTTGATATTTCTCTAGACCCATCAGACAAACCAGTATTGTTGAATCTAATTATATTATTAGTTGAAAATATTGTGTCTTGGTGTTTGTTACAGAATGACAAACCAAACTGTACACCCGTCTCCAAGGAGATGGCACATTTAACCTACGTTCTCCCTTAAACCTTCTACATTATCTTCCTACACATGGTAGATTTACAGGTATTTCAAGTAAATCTTGTGTGTGTTTAAGGTCAAAGCCAAATATGATATTTAATTAAAAAGATCATAATATCCATCCACCTCTGCAACACTGCAAGTGCTTGAATTAAAACCTCTGCAGTTACTGTCTCTCTTTTATTTTGATTCGACAGACTATTCATGAATTTAAAGGACTGGAGTTACATCCAAGCATGTTCTATTTCACCTCGTCATATTACTGGACAATAGTTCCAGTTAAAGTGATGAACAGGCCCTCGCATCGCTCTCTGTCGTTAGGGGCTACAGCCAGCTCTGCTGGCAAGGGCCTTCCATGAAAACACAAAAGCTTCTCAAAGGTCTTAAGATCTTTATTACCAGGGACATTTGGGCACCTGGAACTTTTCTGTTTGAAGAAGAGTCACTGATTGAATCAGCATACCTTATCAGTCACAGATTTCTAAAATCTCGGCACACAAGCACACAGACAGAGTCAGTTAAACCCAAATATTAGGTAATTTAATAACAGGCAGGCTTTGTTAAAACAGTCAAAAATGGGAGGGGGACAGGGGGGACACAGTCTTTAGCGAGGATCCCAGCTGGCCAGGCCTGTGGTACCCCTTTTGGTAGTCTGTACTCCACCTTGGTTCCAGAGGTTCTGTCCAAAGAGGCAGGGGAAAGGGGCAAGGTGGAGTCAGGTGACGAGGGCGTGACAACAGCCTTAGTGCTCTCAGCTGTCAGCAGGGTGCTGATATACTGGCAGTGTGTTCTGGTGAGCCGGCTCTGGAGGTGCCTCTATGCACGGGCGTAGCAATCCACTCAGCCAGCGTCTTTTGTTGACCCTCTGCGTCTGATGTCCTCTTCTCTCTGCCATCTCAGCTCACTACTGCCAGGGCCTCGCTCAGTCCTGCTCTGAGTCCTTTTTATCAGTGTTGGAGGTGATTGCTACTTGGCTACAGGTGTGCCAATTTACTGCAGGGGAGGTCCTTCAGACAACTCAACACTTCAAACCAAATGAATTACACAAAATCAAAAACAAACAATACAGTGCAATAAAACACAAAAAGATCTCTCCTGGTCACTTTGTGACAATCTCACAACAAGGCGGTACATTTAAATATGACTCCCACCTACACTGATCCTTACTACACCAATGCTGTTCCTCACGCTGCTGCTACTGGAAAAGCTTGCCTCCAACACCCCAACCTCCACCTTTCTGGTCCTATCATGGGTCAAAGGTCAATTCATGTCTTGCCCACTCTGCATGGGGCTTTTGCATTGTGCTCCCTATTTTAGCTCAGCATGCTGCTGAGTAATCCAGGGAGCCTCTTAGAGTGGAGCCTTCAGCGCCAAGTAAAACTGTATTTCAATTTGTTTGCAGCACTCAGGTATCAGGCCCTAATAATCTTTACAAAAACAATGGCTCCAAAAGGTTCCTCACAGTTTGAGATATTTCACCCATCAAATGTGAACCTCATGGTGGCGCTAGAGGAAAAGCAAGGAATCACCAAAGTCAGGGAGTTTTCATCATCTGGAGACCATGTATGTATGTATGTATGTATGTATGTACAATAATTGTTGAGTTATCTCAAGCTGGACCAGAGTGTTGAAATAATATACTGACTAGCAAACACTGCCATAAAACCGTGGTGCTAGCGTGGGTTAATTTTGCCGGATGAATGTCAGAGGACATAAAGCAAATGATTTACAGTGTGTGGGATTCTTTGTCTTTTGGTTTCCAGGCATCAGAAACTTGTAGCAGAAAACACAAAGCAGCCCAAGCTGACTAATCACACTTCTTACAGTCCTCACAGGACATGTAGCTGCCACAGCTCTGATCTGTAGAAATATTCTTGAGCAGGTGCACAGGCTGCTATATAGACAACTATAAATCCCTCGTCTGTCTGAAGACAAACTGCACAACCTCGCTCTGGGGTATGTTTTATATGCAAAATCATCTAAATCCTTTTAAATGAACAGATTGTTCAGTCTGGAATACATGTAGGAGTACTATTTCACCGACAGACGAATGTGGAGAAACAAGTAAAAAAGAAAAACAAGCTTGGCTGTGTTGGCTTCATACCCTCTGCCCTCAGATCAATGTCTGGTCCAGCAGGAGGCCAGGAGGTAATCTCTACTCCTGTAATCTCCCAAATGAAAGAAGAAAAAGAATCACATTCCTAAATAGAAGATCTCAAGTGGAAGGCAGGAAACTCTCCGGAGAAAAAGAGATGGCTTTATCTCACGGATCGCGGCCTTTTTGCCCTCCCCCCAATTGCCCTGCTCTGCCCTGCTAACAATAATCTACTCAGCAGAGGATCCAATTCTGGCTAGTAAGGTTCAATTTATATGAATACTAGCATTGGAGGGAGAGTGTGAGTTAAAATGGCAAGACAGAGAGTGAGTGGGAATAAGAAGAAGAGGAGGGGATGAGAGGGGAAGTGGACCCAAAGGAGAGTAGAAATCAATAGCACCATAGAGCTCAGGTTTTGAAAGCGCCGTCTATAATACTGTCATATGTCACAGTCACTGAAGCAAAACTGGCACTGATTATGATTGTGTGTGTGTGTGTGTGTGTATGTGTGTGTGTGTGTGTGTGTCTATTGCCAGACATCAGAAGAACAAACATATTTAGGAGGCGTGTCTGCCTGCAGGGTGCCCCTCGATCAGCTGATGTAAATTGAACATGTCTTATTATGTCTCCCATGAGGTGGGGATGAAAAACTAATAGGTTCTACAGAGCTGAGATAAATGATGCTTACTTGGTCTGATGCCATATGCACATCCCTCAGCGCCCCGAGTGTTTTAAGTACAGGAGTCTCATGATGGCTGGTGGAAGCATGTGCAGAGTACACAGTACTGTGTGTGGCATGACTGAGAGGACATGTGTGTGTACTTCAAACCCACAGAGCAGTTTAGGATTATTTCACTTTTTTGATTTTGTGTTGATTACAGCTTTAAACCTTGGGGTGTTTTTGCTTGTTTTTAATTGACTTCATTTAAAGGGTTATGACATAATCACTGCATGGTTTTATTTTCCAGGACAAATTAGGCTAATTAGAAATGACATCATTTTGCATACAGTGCTAGGAGATTTTTTATGAACATTACATAACTTTTATAACAATTTGTCTTTATGTGTAGACATTTTCAATCCAGCACAACTCCCCATATATGAATAGATAGAGGACATTGTAAAGGTTCCAGAGTGAAGAAACAACTTTATGAGACGCTTTGAGTCTTACTAATGTAAATAATTTTAAAAACAATTAAAATAATAGTTCTAAATGGAACTGCAGAAAAAACATTTTTATTCATTTGATCACTCTTTTTGGCTGATTTGGGTGAAAGTCTGAAGGACTTGTTGTTTTTGTGGAGATTATGTGGTGATGGTGTGAAAGGCCTGCTGTATTTGAGGTTATTATTATGATTATTATTAATAGTATTAGTAGTAGTTTTTACACCATTTTATTTTTAAGGGGTTCGGGATATAAAAAAAAACAAATCATGGGCAAATTGCCACAATCTATAGAGATTAGCTGTAGGAATAAAGTTACTTGGATGTTCATGAAATTCAGTGGGATCATTGCTGTCATCATTGTGGACATAATCCATTTTTAGAGAAAGTTTTTCACCAGACAAGAAGTCAGCCATTTTGGATTTTGCGCTTTCATTTTCATTTTACCAACACATATTTGAGGCATTTAGGATGTGCAAAAACTCATGACACTTTGAAACTGACTGAGTTTGACTGGAAAATAGTTTGATTTCATATTGTAAATGGACTTGGGCTTGGCACATCAGCTCTATAGCAAGTGTTGCTTTAAAACATATAAAACTTTGCATATGCATCAAAAGTGGTGTAACGCGACTTCTGATCCTTGGTTTGGGTGTGGAAAAATGGCTCAAGAGCACCACCTAGAAGATTCCTAAGACTAAGCCCCCACTTTTTAAATTCGACATCAATGTATAAAAGTTGATCCAGACTTTAAAAAGCCTTTTAGAGCCAAAGCTTCAGTTCAATATAATATCATTTGTGGGTGTTCTCTAGCGCCACATAGTGGACACAGGAATGCATTTGTTTCTAAACACTTGTGGTTTAATAGCTGACAAAAGATTGAACAGGTGATTTTTATTTGAGAAACCACCAGAAATGTGATGAATATGAACCAAGATCTCAAATTATAAGGAGCTTTTTTTTCTTAATTTTTTGGACCCTGCTCCTGGCATTTAAAAAGTTCCCCCTACAGACACTTCACAAGCAGCAAAGAAGCTTCATTCAGAGCTGGTAGTGAATGAGTGGGACTCCTGGCTGCTATATTACAGTCTCTATCTCTGTTGATTAGTTGTTGAGATGTGAGCTGTGCAGTTTCTGTTTTTCTGCCAATCACTTTTCACTCAGTTGGCTGTTGTCTGTTTCTGCCTCTGCCTGCCTTCTTGCTGCACTTAGGTTCCATCAACTAGATAGTCAGAGTGCTGAATACTATTGTGCTTGTTTGTAGTAACCATATAATACTTCAATTTGTCTTTTAAATGCCACACATTCATGCCAAGCTTTGTTTATTTATGTATTTATTACTAATTTAATAATCCCAACAATAAATAATGAATAGCTGGTGCTTGAGCCTCATCACCAGCCACCAGTAAAGGCTGTGGAGAGTTGGAACCCACATCTCCTGAAAATTTGGGAATAATTTATTTCCAGTTTGTGCTTCTTTATAATTAAACCTCACTACATTTCACAGGGTGATTCATTTTACATTATTATTTAGATACATTTGTAGAGATCTGTTTTGACACATGTCATGGTCTTTCTATTTAATACTGTATAAAACAACAACACGGATTTTGCAACGTAACCATTTATACTTTTTTGAATTTTGAATGCAATGCAATTATTTAATTGGGTCGTCCTGGCACAAAGTGAAATAAGTCCAAATCAGCGACATGTTTTCTTCCTGAGTCTTGCTAGTTTTTAGCTGTTTTGCTCTGGGCGCGTTGAGCTGCTACGCACCGCGCATGAGGGTCAGTTTGATTGGCCGAAAACCGGAAATTACGACAGTGACACAGATTGTGACCGATTGGATATAAAACCGGCTTTTTTTTAATCGGCGGCCGATTGATCGGTGTATCTCTAATTAAAGCTGATTACTTATGAAACTGTGGAAATGTGTGTTTGTGAGAGTAAATATGGCGATAGGAGGTTATGTTGTCAAAACCTCAGAAATGACATCTTCACAACTGACAAAATGGTAAATGGACTGTATGTGTGTGAGCACTCAAATTGCTTTTACACTACACATGTCACATTCACCCATTCACACACATTCACACATTCATGCATTGATGACAGGAGCTACTACACAAGGTGCCAACCTGCTCATGAAGAGGAAACCAACATTCACAGACATTTATACATCATTGGCACAACCATCGGGAGCAATGTTGGGTTAAGTATCTTGCCCAATGACACTTCAACATGTGGACTGTAAATAAAAACATATTTCCTGGAAACAAATGTTCTTGACTCTTACTGACAACACAACATTTGTCCTTGCTGACTTCCTTGTATTTCTAAGTCATTTACCTGCATTTACATAAACAGTATGATATGACCATGACCTATTCAGCAGTTGCAGACAAGACATGTGACTTACAACCATTAATATTCATCAGGCCAGGGCCGAATGTGTCATAGGAAATACTGAGAACTGCACACAAATACCACAGTCTGTACACACTTATTGTCTGTGGCCAATCATTGTTCAAACTTTATTTTAAAGGTCCCCTCCAGTCATATTTTAAAGCATATGAAAATCCTCTGCTTTGAATAATACAGTGTCTGTTTTTTCTACCAAAAAAAAGATCAATTACCTTGTTAAAGATGCTTAAAATTAAATCCCTTCCTTCTCCTTCATCAAAAATCCAGAATTAATGAATATGCAAATATTGTTCATTTTAAAAGTTTAACTGCTGGATACAAAATGTCTCCTACTTCACTAAAAAGTGTATGTGTACTGGAGGCTTCAAGTTTCCAGTTCTCAAATGGTGTACTGGACTACAATTGGCTTCAAACTAGTTGTGACATCTGAGGTCATGCTGATAGGTACACGGCTTAAAGTGAGATTTAATGTGAGCACAGAGAAACTTTCCACTGTCGGCAGATGAATGTGAACATACATCGTTCTGCACAGTGAAACTTAAAAAACAACCTGAAGGAACAAGAATGGGAAACTTTGAATGTTACCAAATATACCAAATAGATTCAATGAACAACTTTAACAAGATGATACACTATATTCTAATGTCCAACAATGTGAAAACAATTCTAACTCAAAAGTTCACTTAATAGCTTTTTCCTCAAGTTTTGAACCACATCTCTTGGTCTTCATCTATGTACTGCATTTGTTAGCTAAATTACAAGCTGTATGCATAGGGTTTTCCTTTTTGTTTTTTTAACTTACTGCTTTCAGTTTGCTTAACTAGGATCACCACAGCCACCATCAGGCCTGGTGAGAGACAGACAGACTCTCTCCTTATATTCCAGGGCTTTATTTGTGTATTCACATCAGATTAAACTCTGTACACAAGTGTGCTCACACACATACAACATGTGCTACTTTCTGAGTCAGACCCGGTTGAAGGTGAAGAAAGATTTGGCAGAGGAAGTGAATGTTGACAGCAGCAGCACTGAGTGGGAAAGCCTGTGACAGCACTGAGCTGATCCTGTCCTGTTATCTGGCCTTTTGTGAAGGCCAGGCCCCAAGGCCTTGGCAGATGGACTCAGTTTCTCCTTTAGACTCCAAAAATCTTCCCAAATCCTCCCAGCAGTTGCCTTGTAAACTTGGCAGCAAATAATGTAAATTTAACAAGCTAATCAAAGAGCGAAAATTGTTGGTGAGGATTTTCTTAGCTACAATCTTGTGTCTTTCAAACTGTCTATCTGACCTCATCTAGGGTCACCTTTGGTATCTGTGATCAAAAGTTATTCATTCTTTTTGACACTAAGGTTACCCTGTCCTTCTCCAACTTCCTAATAAATCATCTGAATGTGCCATTAAAACAGCCTGTCTGTACATAAAGAGCAAGTATGCTAACAGTGTGTACTGTGCTGATATGGAGACCAAGTGTCAACACATTACCAGCTTCCCTTCAGAGCCTATTACCTCTATCTGATGTCGCCTTCAGCTGCCCATGTGAATCAGAGAGCTCCTTTTCCAGAGAGTATCACAACTCTACAAATTTACAGTACTTCTGTAAATTTACAGTACTGTGCTGACAGCTGTACACACACAGCAGAGTGTATCATTCATGAAATGAGTAAAGACATGAGATTTGATAAGTAGAAATAAGAAAAAGTAGAAAGAGGACGGCTAAATTTGGTCTGCAAGTAAATCAGAGAGAAAGAGAGAGAATGAAAAGTTAACGATATTTTTTTCCTGTATGTGTTATTAACATATTAAGTAAGATGAGCATCAAGGTTTATACGGATAAACACTGTGATTGTGCTATAAATTCCAAAGCAGTCTGCTGTTGAGATCTCAATATTCCAGTTGTAAAAATACAATATTTGTTTAAAATTTGGCCTGATTGTGGGGCTGGAGGAAATAGTACAGGCAACCATTTCAAACATCAAGGATTCATTATGTTAATAACAACAGATTTCATGGCAGTCTGGTCAGCATTTGTCTCATGTCTATCCCCAGACAAAGATGGACAATTATTTAAAACCCAAGATTACAGCCAGTGACAACATTTTTAAAAGTCTTTCTCTTTACAAACCTGTGCATGGTGTCTCCGTATGATGACCCTACTAGCAAACTGTTGCGTTTACACACATCTAGCAGACATGGAGTCCAAAATTCTGTTTTGTTATCCACCAACTCTGAAGGGAAATATCTGATTTAGCTGTCATATGCTACGCTATGTGGAAGATAACCCACACCACACCCTATGTAGATGTAAAAGAGCTCATATAAACTAACAAAAATGCAATTCTAATGAGCTGTCCACTTGTGTTTGGATCTAGATGCATGTTAATGCAAGACTCAACCACTTATGATTAAGTCCCTTTGAATTCATAAATCTCTGTTGTAGTGAAGAAATGAGTGGATTAAGGTTTTCACTTATTCAAAACAACAAGGTATTTAACTTTAAACTTCACACTTCACAGGACTACCTGAAACCTCTAAATCACTGCAGACCTTGATGGGAAGCAAGCCATGTTTCGCTGCTTAAAACGTATCAAATAGTTTAACTACAGTCTCAATTTGAGATCTCTTCTGTAAGAAAAGAGTTGTATCATCTGCAAACTGACTCAGACAGATTACCCTCCAGCTACTTTTTAGGCTACTCTTTATAAATCTAATCGGCTAACATTTGCATGGGAAGTAAAAATAAATATGTGGAGATGGGACAACCCTGACCCATCCCCTATTTCATTCTAAATCTGTTCATAGTTCCATAGGGCAATTTAATCAAACTATTCCCAAAAGCATATCAAGTGTGTATTTATTTTTTATAAATAAAATCAAATAAATCAAGAGCTTTAAATATGAATTGAATGAAACAATTATCTAGTACTAAATCTGAATATTCTAAGATATCAAGGATGAGTCTTATGTTATCAATCATGTATCTGCCAGACATAAAGCCAAATTTGGATTCATCAATAATGTAATTTAGGATTTTGGCTATACAAAATGCAATAATTGAATAATCATTGTTTAAAAATGAGATGGACGCCAATTATCCAACATTAATAATAATACTAATAATACTACTACTACTACTAATAATAATAATAATAATGCATTTTATTTAAATGTGCCTTTCAAAGCACAAGGCACATATAACACAACAACAGTACAAATAACAATATAAATCAGGTAACAGTTAATTTAAAGATAAAGAATAAATATGAATGTGACTACAAAGTGCATTAGTGCAATAAATTAACAAGAATGTACATAGTCAGTGAGAGACAGAGTAGGCCACTCTGAATAGGTGCATTTTCAGGCGGGATTTAAAGGTGGAGACAGAGTCTGAAGTGTGAATGTCTGGTGGGAGAGAGTTCCATAGGCGGGGGGCAGATCGGCTGAAAGCTCTTGACCCCATGGCGGTTAAGTTGGCAGGGAGCAGAGAGCTGGTTGGCAGAGTAGGATCGGAGAGTTCGAGAAGGTGTGTAGATGTGAATAAGTTCTGAGAAATATGATGGTGCCAGGTTGTGAAGGATCTTGTGAGGAGTAGAATCTTAAAGTCAATGCGAGATTTGATAGGGAGCCAGTGAAGTTGCTGCAGGGCAGGAGTGATGTGTTCAATAGAGGGAGCTCTGGTTATGATACGAGCGGCTGTGTTCTGTACCAGTTGGAGTTTGTGGAGAGATTTCTGCGGAAGACAAAAGAGGAGAGAGTTACAGTAGTCCAGACGGGATGTGATCAGGGTGTTTACCAGGATAGCGGTGCAGGTTGGTGAAAGTGAGGGACGGAGACGATTGATGTTACGTAGATGGAAGTATGCAGACCAAGTAACGTTATTGATGTGGGCTTCAAAAGATAGTGTGCTGTCCAGGATGACAGCCAGGCTCTTTACCTGAGGGGATGGAGGAACAGTGGAATTGTTGATGGACATGGAGAAAGTGTTGAGTGTTGCTAAGGTTGATCTGGTACCGATGAGGAGGACCTCAGTTTTGTTGCCGTTAATTAAGACATCTTACTGGGGCTTTGGGATTGATATAGTCAGAGAGGAAGTTCTTCATGGTTAATGCTCTCCATAAATACATTAAACAGAAGGGATCAAGGTCTGCTGACAACATTTTATAAAATTCAGAAGTCAGCCCATCTATTTATTGTTTCTTAAAAGCATTCATCATTTCTACAATAGTTATTGGAGTATCACATATTCGTTTTGTAACATGTAGAGTTTTAAAGTCATTTTCAGAAATGTCTTTTGGATTGTTACTGTACTGTTAAGGGAAAGTCTTGTTATGCCATTTTTCTATTGCCTTTGTTTGTCTAACTTGAGGAAGTAGCTGGAGTTCTCTCTCTTTGATCCACTTAGCCCTTGAGTGTATGAAAGCTTGTTGGTTTTAGTGACTGTTATAACCCGACTCTTTGTACGCAATAAGTAGGAAGACATAGCATGTAGTTTTAACAAAAAGATTATTTCACAATGTATGCCAAATTAAAAGATTAACTAAGTATTTACAGTATGGGGTATAATCAGTGTTACAAGAGTGTATGTCATACATGAGTGGAGCGTGTGTGTGTGTGTTATAGGATGAATAAAAGCAAAAATAAAGAACTAAATCAGCATAACCAAATCAAAAGGAGCGCCTGTAGGAGAGAACATAACTGCAGCAGCAGAGTGGCAGCGAGTCAGAGAGAAGTGCCTGCTGCAGCCAGCTCAGGTGTTCCAGGTTACACTAACAATCCTGCAGAACAAGGAGAGACGCTGTATGTATGTATGCAGTAATCAAGCAATGTTCTGTTTTCTCTTCTTTCTTGTTATTTGTACCTGTTTCCATTAAAAGTTAACTCAAATTTAAACATTTTCCAATTTTCTCATACTATTTTCAACAATTAAATTTAGAGATTCATTAAGTTAGAGTGAATTATTGAGCTACCAGTAAGCAGAAGTCCTCTACTCTATTCTATACGGTGGCCCTGAAGGGCAAACGACACCAACAAAAAGGAAAACACAACGACAAAAGAAAAAACACGACGACATTAACTCCTATGGAAAGGGTAGGTACCTGCTATGACAAGGATAATTGCTGATTGGACAAAAGCACGTCCGTCTTTTTAACAGGTGGGAAAGGCTGCTTTACGCCATACCAGGTAGGTTACGACTCGGACGGACTACATTTAGCATCAGAAGGTTAATAACGAAGATGTATTGCCCTTATTGTGACAAAAAGGTCCCTGAAGACCTCGAACGGCCTAACTTTTGCTGTGGTTGTGGCAAGGGGCTTCACGAGATGCTTGGTGCGAGTGGGGAATAATTCTTTCTCCGATACAACCCTGCTTCTCTTAACCGTGTCTTCAGAGTACGAACACTCATTGTGATGTTGTGAAAGGTGGACAGCATGTCAATGATCACCTCATATGTGTGCCCTGCATCAAAATAATGCTTGATAGCTTCTTCTGTAGTAACCATGTTTGTCGTAAACTACCTGGTATGGCGTAAAGCAGCCTTTCCCACCTGTTAAAAAGACGGACGTGCTTTTGTCCAATCAGCAATTATCCTTGTCATAGCAGGTACCAACCCTTTCTGTTAGGAGTTAATGTCGTTGTGTTTTTGTTAATGTCGTTGTGTTTTTGTTAATGTCGTTGTGTTTTTGTTAATGTCGTTGTGTTTTTGTTAATGTCGTTGTGTTTTCCTTTTTGTTGGTGTAGTTTGCCCTTCAGGGCCACCGTAATTCTATTACATATTCAAAATCAATAGAATGGCTTTATGGTCTGTTAGAGGTGTCTGAATAATTTCAACTTTACTATTGGGGTTTTTCCTCTATACAGTTCTAGCACTACTCAACTCACCTCGACTAGTTTTTTTTTTGCTTTTCCATTAGGGGTAGAACCTGGTACCTGGTACTTTTTTAGTATCTGCTCTGGCGAGGTTCCGAGCAGAGCCGATACTAAGCCGGTACTATAAAGTAATGGAAAAGGTTGTTCCTAGTGCCAAACCGAGTCAAGCCAAGTAGTGCTAAAACTGTATAGTGGAAAAACGCCATATATGAGTAGAATAAGGATTCAGAGATTAACCAAAAAGAGCCAGACTTGTTTTTCCAAGTAATGTTTTTAAATTTGGAATTGCTAACTCTCCACATATCAGTGTGTACAACTTAAGTGGTGTCTAGCAGAACAGACTTTACAGAAATTGAATATGATAATCATAAGTATGTTTTAATTAGTGTATAATCACCTGGAAATAGGTATTGTTGTGTTCTTGTTTCTTTAGAATGAGCCCTTTATATCTACATAGGGAGCGAGTCCTCTTCCACGGAGGCCATTGAGTTCCTACAGCAGCCCAGAATGGACAAACCAAGAACAGGCTCTAGACAGGACTTTTCACATTTTTAGTGAGTTTTGCAGCCACAATAGGTTCTTGTAAATACTTGGAAGGGGGGATGGACATTCAATTGCAATTAGCAACCTCACTACTAGATGCCACCAAATCCTTCATACTGCTCCTTTAAGCCTCTCTCATTCATAAAACCAGTCATAAGAAAGTTTTCTCTATGTCTACTTGGCCATCTATCAACATCCTCATTTACAGTAAAACTGAAATCACCACCCAAAAGAATCCTTATATCTATCTATATTAGTGTTCACAGTTTCAAGCAGCTCCTTGTTTTCCTCAGCATTGCTATAGCCATAAATATTAAAAGTTAGAAAAGGCTGGTTATTGTAATAAAGAACCATAAAAATGTAGTCTCCATATGGGTCAGTTAGCCTCCTGGGTCAACAACAGCCATAACTCAAAAATGAGGTATAATTTAATTTAAATGAAGCCTGCTGACCATAATTTCAAAGAATACGTGCAAACTTGTGGTAATAAGTTGGAATGAAGTTGGCTAAAAAGGTCTAACACAGAATTGTGTGATAATGTATACCTTATGCTTTATAAACAGTCAAACCAGACCAGGTCAATTATGATCCAGGAGGAAAAAAGTTCCCAGGTCGACAAGAAGACAGCAGGAGGGTTAAGAGTTAGTGTTCTTGCATCCACAAGTCCTCCTCTCTGTTCATTTTCCAAAAGTTATCATCCTCATCAACAGAATGAGCTTCCTGGATCAAATAAAAGTCTGCATCAAAGTTTATTGCATAAAGAAATAATGCCTTTAGTTAGATAATGTCTCACAAAGCTCCAGCATTAACTGAAAATAACTTTATGAAAGACATTATTAAACAACACAACTGTCACTGTAACCTGACAGCTGGTGATGTGCAGAAAGCAGAACTTATCCTCCTAGCTTAATCCGAATGCGAGCATCAAATCAGTATATCTCCTTGTTATCTACAAAAGCTCTCTCTTCAACAAAGTATGCCATTTTCTTCCCTGATGGGCTTCCTGGATTACTGGCTGCAGTCACTTCCGTTTTTTTCACAATCCACTTGGGTAAATCCGTCCTTGAAGTAGAGACTTCTTTGCTTCAGGTATGTAGAGTGTTTGGACATCTTCTAGACCAGTGGTCATCAACCCTGCTTCTGGAGAGGTGCTGCCTTGCATTTTTTAGGTAGCTCCCCACTCTAACACACCTGATTCTAATGATTAACTTGTTATCAAGCCCTTGACAAGCTTCAGCTGCTTGTTAATGAGCTAATCATTAGAATCAGGTGTGTTAGAGTGGGGCGATACCTAGAACATGTTACGAAACTGTCTCAGAGAACTGAAGAATGGCATTGCAAACTTCTCCCAAGCCTGAAGTTAATCAACCACTTCCAGGGACCTCTCTTTGTAGCATGGAGCAACATCTTGACATGAGTTGATCACCGTCATTCACACCTCCTCCTCTTATTCTCCAGGCAGACCAGTAGGGGCAAATTCCACTTTGAAAACCATTTTTTTCCAGAGATTGGAAAACCTTTGGAAGTCTTTTCTTAAGCTTTGTTAACTATATTAACCCTCCTGTTGTTTCCCAGTTGACCATGCAACTTGTGTCCTCCTGGTTCAAAATTCACCCAGTTTGCTTTGACTCAAAGCAATCTGGGTCAATAAAAAAAAAAAACGTCAATAAAAAAAATGCGCAGCAGAGAAGACATGGTCATGTGACAGCGCAGAAGGGAGAAAGAAGACAAGATGGCGAGCGGAACATCAAGCGAGTTAGTCCCCAAAAAGAATACAGTTTCTCCAATTTGGCAGTATTTCGGTTTCAGGCCAAACGATAGAGGGGAACCTGCGAATGTTGACGAGGCTGTGTGCAAACTGTGCAAGAAGACAGTAACTGCAAGAGATGGAAACACCTCAAATCTCAGAGCGCATCTCAGGATTAATCATCCACTAACAGCTTCAAGACTGAATTTGGCGCCGAGCTCAACCAGTGCAACAGTGTCAACCCCTCCAGCTGAAGATGAAGCAACAGCAATATGGAGTTTATTCCCTATCTTAATTCAAGAGCATATTAAATGGATTTGAGAGCAGTATTTATTGATTTCATGCTCAGATTTTGTGATATTTTCTCTCAAAACTCTGCTCTCGCACTCAAATTTGCTCTGCGCATGCTCACACTGTGTCCTCGCACTCGGTTACAACACTGCTCGCGCAGATTTCCTGCGCTCACACTCGAGTTCTTCCTCTCGCACTCAAGTAGTTTGTGCTCGCGGATCTCTGCTCTGCTCTCGGATTTTTTGTGGCTCAAAGCTGTCAACCAATAGAAGGCCGGCTAGTATTGACCAATCAGACTGTCCCTGTTTGTTTATGGGTGCGTTCGCTGTTTTTCGAGGACCGTCGCATACGGGCGGGCACTCTTTCAACCGGGTTTATACACTCCTGACCTCCGCTGCTGTAATAAATGTGGTTTCTTTCATTTTTTGACCACTGTTGGTCAGTGTTTTGGTTTATGCTTTTGGTTCACTGTCAGTGCTCAGCTGTTTTAAGAGAGAAAGCTCTAAAAATCCACTCTACAAAACCCCCAAATATTGAGCTGTTAATTATGTTTGAGGAGGATTTAGCAGCTAAAGAGCTGAATATTTCCCTCAGAAGTTGTTAGAGAACAAAAACAAAGAGAAAAGAGAGTGAATATTGGAGGTACAGTCAACGGTGTCATGACTCCAAATGAATGATAATGTTGATCATTTACTGCTGATGTGAAAATAAACAAGTGTTTTATATGACACAGATGATTGTTTTGCGTTTGAACAGGTTAGAAGCATAGACATATATATGTCTATGGTTAGAAGGGTCCAAGAACAGTGAACGCACCCATAAACAAACAGGGACAGCCTGATTGGTCAATACTAGCCGGCCTTCTATTGGTTGACAGCTTTGAGCCACAAAAAATCCGAGAGCAGAGCAGAGATCCGCGAACACAAACTACTTGAGTGCGAGAGGAAGAACTCGAGTGTGAGCGCAGGAAATCTGTGCGAGCAGCGTTGTAACCGAGTGCGAGGACACAGTGTGAGCATGCGCAGAGCAAATTTGAGTGCGAGAGCAGAGTTTTGAGAGAAAATATCACAAAATCTGAGCATGAAATCAATAAATACTGCTCTCAAATCCATTTAATATGCTCTTGAATTAAGATAGGGAATAAACTCCATACAGCAAGGCCCACAACCACTCTCCGGCAACCAACAATAATGGGGGCCTTCCAGAAATCATCAAAATACAAAAGGGACAGCCTTCGGTGGAAAACTTGCACAGATGCGGTGGCCAGGTACTTGGCAAAAGAGGCGGTGTCTTTCCACACAGTGGAAAAACAGTCATTTAAGGACATGATTAAAACCCTTGATGTGCAGTACGAGTTGCCTGGTCGGAAATATTTTTCAAAAACAGCAATTCCAAACCTATATCATAAAGTCCGATACGACGTTCAAGCGCTGCTGTCGGGGACTGACAGTTATTCACTAACAACAGATATGTGGTCGTCAGTGAACATGACACCATACAGTATATGTCCGTGACAGTCCACACCATAACACCAGAGTGGAAACTTGAATCAAAGTGCCTGCAGACCACATATTTTCCAGAGAGCCACACAGCGGACAGCTTTGCTGTTGCGCTCAGGGAAGCGATTAATGACTGGCAACTGGATGAAAAAAAACTTGCAGCTATCACCACAGATAACGCAGCCAACATTGCTGCTGCAATCAGGTCCCTGCAGTGGCCCTGGCTCAACTGTTTCGGTCACAATCTGAACTTGGCTGTGACAAATGCAGTACAGGACCAAAGGCAAAAAACAGAGCGCGCTCTCGGACTATGCCGTAATATCGTCGGGGCCTTCTCACACAGCTGGCACAGAAAGCGTGAATTGCATAAAAAGCAATTGGAATCGGGACTCCCAGAGCATAGTCTCATAACGGTAAGCATTCAGTTTCATAGGTCTATACAGACCAGAGCATGTGAGCGGGGTATGTTTGGCCAAGCATCGGGACCGTGATGTGAGCGGTAACGGAGCGAAAGTGGAGCGCTCCATCCGAATCATCCTAGAAAAAAAAAGTCCCGCTCTGCGCTCCTTCCAAAATTCGTCCGCTCCGCTGCGCTCCGCTCACATGCTCTGATACAGACAAATAAACACATTTTATTAGCATTGTGATTATCTTGGTGGAGAATAGAATAACACAGAAAATTATATAATCTATTCTATATTTTTATTTTCATTGGCAGGACTGCGCAACTCGCTGGGGCTCTAAACTAGCGATGGTAGAGCGCATCCTCGAACAGGCCCAGGCAATCAGACACGTACTGTCCGACGACAGAAGGAGCAACCTATCACTCACCTGGCAGGACACTGATGTTTTGCAGGCTGTTCATAACACACTCAAACCAGTCAGTGACTTCACTGATGTTTTGTCAGGAGAAACCTATGTGACCAGCTCCTCTATCCTGCCCATGCTCCAGCTCTGCAAGGATGATGTGTTGGCTGTGTCAGACGAGGATGTGCAGTTGACAAAGTCAATAAAAACTGGTATTCTTGCCAAGCTGGAGGCAAAGTATGAGAGCGATTCAGTGCACAAATTGATGCGCAAATGCACCTTTCTTGACCCTCGATACCGTGGGGGATGTGAGGATGACGACTCCGCGTTGGCTGAAACAAGAGCCGCGTTAGAGGCAGAGATGGTGGCACTGGAGGGCCAGGCAGCAGCAGACCCAGTGTCCAGCAGAGTGGAGGAGCGGGAAGTGCAACCCAGACCACCAAAAAAAAAGATGACACTGGGTAGCCTCCTTCAGAGAAAAGCTGTTGCGTCGGCAGGTCCAGTCGGCACCCCAGAGGAGCGAGCAGGAGCAGAAACAATTGCTTATTGTCACGAACCAGTTACCCAGGGAGATGAAAACCCGCTTCTTTGGTGGAAAAGTGACGGAGCGAAGCGGTTCCCTCTGATGTCGAGGGTAGCCCGTAAATACTTGAGTATTTGTGCGACAAGCTCTCCATCAGAGCGTGTTTTCAGCACCGCGGGTCATGTAGTAAATCCGCTGCGTGCCCAGCTGAAGCTGGAGAAAGTTAACATGTTGGTTTTTCTGGCGAAAAACCTTGATGTGGACTCTGAGCATAGGATGCTGCTATAGTTAGTTTTTTCCATTTTCAGGGAGTAGGCTAGCGTGTTCTGCGACAACAGTGGACTCTTAACTTTTCAAACTGAAGGTACACTACTAAAATAAACCAAAAAGCAGCATTTCCCATTCTCAGGATTGTTCCCATTTTCGGTTATGCCTTGTTATTTATTGTTCTGTTTTTATTTAATACGTAGCCTAGAGCAGAGCTGTGCTTTTAATTTATTTTTTTGATTTGTTTTTTCATAGGTTCTAAAAATAGGCTAAAACAAACACTGCACCCATTGCAGTGTCAGGATACCTTGTAAATTTTCATTCTGCTTGTGTTATTATTGTTACTTTTTTATTATTTGATCGGCCAATAAGTAGGCTGCTGGATGATAGGTCCGTGTTGTGTCTTACTGCACTGTAAGTGGATTTAAGCCCGTTATACTATTTGATATTTTATTCACTGCTGCATTTGCACTTTTTAAATATTTGTTAATAAAAGTTGTTAATGTTATAAATGGATTGTTGTTATTTTTCAATATTCTTAGCCCTATATAATGCTTGTTATTCTGTTTCTGAACATATAAGCGCAAGCCGGCATTTTTATGGCAACCGCAGCTCCGGAGCCGCATCGCTCTTTTATTCGCTCCTTGCGGTTTGGGGAAATAAATTAAAGCTTATTTAATCAAAGTGTAGGCCTATGTTATTTGTGTTCATTTATTTAAAATTGTAGCTCTAAATTGGAAGATTATAAATTCGAATAGGATCGGCTATTTTAAAGAAAAAAAGGAAGGTAAAAACAGTGTGGTGCTGCTGTTTTGAGGTTTTTGTATTGAACACTTATTTAATTTTGAAAGCATAATGTTTTTTGAATACATATATTAAGTCATAGCTTTTATAATATTGAGTTACCAACAACAAATGATTTTCGAGTTGCGGGGGGGGGGGGGGGGGGGGGGTATATTACCGTATACCCCGGTAAAATGTGGAGAAGGTATCACGGTATGAAAATTTGGATACGACCCAACCCTAATGTCCATGTTTTATCATGAATTATTTTTATTTTATATTTTTTTACAATGTATGCATTAAACAAACACTGTCTTTTTCTTGTTAACCATCTAAAACCTCTGTAATGCCCAAACACCCCCCTCTATTCACATGAAATGGTTCAGTGCGGTCTCCAAACTAGGCTGCTAGCAATGAATTGTGAGTGAGGGGGATTGCAGCATGACCATAATGTCTCAACAGCTTCATAAAATATAATCAGGGTTCGAGAAATAAAACAATATTCCACCAAATGTTTCATAAAAAAAGTGGGTCTAATCCATGAGTGGTGGAAATGAACCTGTCAGCCAATCTTAGTCCACGGTGAAACAGTTTGTTACTTTTGCTGCCCAAATCTTAGTTACTGCTAATATTATAGAAATGTCTGAGTGTTTGTATTTCACTCCTATTTATCTAACATTTGATCAATGCAGATAAATGTTTAGCAAGTTATTCCGACTAAATCAGTTGTCCCTGCTCCTGGTGCTAGGACCAGCAGATGCACCTTCAGGTTCAGCAGCTCCAAACCTCCATAATATGAACCAGCCTTACTGCAAACTGAAGAAATAGCTGAGCAGCATTGTGTTGAATTGTGGTGGTGTGGCCCAATGTCCCAAAATCCCTGGTGGCACCCCTGGCCCCACATGTCAAGATAACATTTAGTGGTTATCTTTTTTCTTAGTAATGTACAGTTTTTTGCAAAGCAACCACAGGAAATATACTTGCCATTCACCAGCTCAATAAGGACACACAGTCCAAGCAAACACAGCAAAGGAATTCTATACTAAAATAAAAAAAAATAAATAAAAAAAACAACGGAAGATGTTCACTTGCTTTGGATGAGTCAGACAGAACTGTCAGCTGAACTGCACTTTATGCACTGAACAAGGACTTTCCTTTAATTCTTAAAGTGTCATTGGAGGAATTCACTACCAATATTGAAAGCAGGGATGATGAATAATGGCATGTATCAGTATTCAGATTAACTTGAAAAAAACAGACATAACTTTAAACTGAGAAGAGGGACATAACTGACCTGAAGTGCTTTTTGTTGAAAAGTCACATTTTACTGCAATATAAAAGCCAAGAGGGGTAATTAACATGCAAATCATAATCAAACTAAGAGTCAACAGTGCTGAACTAATGGAAGATACAGAAAAACAACACAATGTTCTACAGTTTACACTTGCACATATTGTATGCTGAAACAGTGTTCTTTGAGTGGTATGACACATACCTCTGCAGTACAGCTTGTACTGCACAATAGACTGTGATTTCATTGTTCAGCCAAGCATTACATGCAGCTGGAAACACTTACTGGAGATAATCATGTATTAACTACAGTTAGATAATTTATATGTGATTTTTCAATTAGAAACTGTAGAAGAATTTAATGAAAGCAAGAAGATGAAACAGGAAATAGTTTTTATCAATATTCTACTTGGTAGAAGAGCATGAAGAGACGCTGGTTTATAGAAGTGGACAGCATGCACAATGTCCAGTCATCCTTGTCTGTGTACCCTTAAGCAATAAGCAGTAACACTATTCATAAAAATGGTACATGCAGCAATGTGCATGACTTTCATTGTTTGTTTTCCACATATATTATGCTTATGATATAAGACTTGCTTTCTTACAAGATTAATACATATGAAAGCAACCAACCCTTATTCTCAATAAGTTCATAATTCATTGTCAGTCATGTCTCTGAATTGGATTTTTAATGTCTAATATTTCTCTACTGATGAATCACAGCCGACTCTTAAAAACAACAGACTTTAATAGCCTCTCTTCTAATATTTGATGTGAGGCTGGTAACATAGAGGTTATTATTCAATCTTGCCTTTCTTTTCATACTCCAAGGATGAATGTGCAATCTTGTTTTCTTCATCTGAGACACACTGCTTAAATCAAGATCTTTTTATCTGTTGGAAATCTTGAAATGCTCTTTTTTTATTGTTATGGGGAGGTTTGGGGGGTTACAATCAGACATGATTATTGTAATTCTCTATATTTTGGGCTCAAAAAAAAGAAGAAAAGTCCCCCCATAGAATACTGTTGCCAGGCTGTTAACAGGCAAGGTCATATTATTCTGGTGTGATCTGCTCTTCAATAGTTGCCTGTGAGTTCAGAATTGATTGTAAGATTGTGTTAAAAGCTTTTGATGGTCAGGATCCCGCCTATATCTGCAATTCACTAACCTCCCATGACAACCCAGTCTCACTTCAAAATGTGTAATAGCTACATTGGCCCACAGCACAAAACGTATTAGTTTGACTATAACAGCTCTGAAATTGTGATGCCTCCATTTTTTTTTCTTTGTGGCGTATTATTTTCTATAGTCCTGTGTCCATGCCATGTGACTGTCTGCTCCAGCAAACAAAATGGCTTCCATTCCTTTTTTTCTCAGTTGAAAATGCAATATTTTAAGATAGTTCAGATTTCACATTTGTTCAGTGAATATAAATGATGTTTAGTTTTTCAGTTATCCCAAAGATTTTGCAGGCTTTCTATCATAAAAACATGTCGGTGCCTGTTGTTTGAATCATTGTCTTTGCATTGTGTACTTATCTGAACTGTTATGTCATTTGTGTTATTTTATGTAACTGTTTGATGATGTTCTTTCAATAAAAGTGTTGAAGGCCTCAATATCCTGGTATTTAGAGAACCAAAGCACATGGCTTTCCTTTGTCCGCTGAGGGCAAAGCTCCTGATGTCACTTCCTGTCGATGACGTCACCCGAGCCGAGAAAAGCCAGCTGTGCACCGTAGGGCTGTGCGATTACCTCTAAATTTCTAATTGTAGATTGTCATTGCTCTAGATTGCCAATACATGATTAAATCAGCAAAGGGCGAGGGGGGTTCACACCTTCACCTTCTTTTGATTCTATGACTGATTGAGGATAATCAGACAGTTTGGTTATTTCCGGTTTTCCTGGTGGTGTCCCATATTAATCATTAGAATTGATTATTCTTTCATTTCTTGTTAGTCATTAATAATAACCAAACACATGGTTGTCTTGTAGCAAGCCTATCGCCGACATTATAATAGTCCCTCCTTAGCGGCGCTAGTTCTTACATTTTGGTGCTCAGTAGTGAGGCCATGAGTTCTAACAAATAGCGCTCCCGTGATGAGACTAGATCCATTCCCCTAAATAATGGCTTCCCCATTATTACTAGGTTCCAACAATGGTGCCCCCTTAGTGAGACCCTGATTCTCAAGCACAACAAAAGATTCATTGGATTTGAAATCCAGAATTTGAACAAAGCTTCAAATTCTGGATTGGCTGACTGGAGGACCTGTTGCCTGTTAGTAACATAGGCATCTAATAATTTCAGACCCCTTATTGTGACATAAATACATTTTTCACAGTGGACCAACGAAGCTATTAGACATTTTGATGTGAGACTGAGTCTGATCACTACTTGATATCTCTTATAAGGTCCTTCTAGCTGCTCCCACAGACCTTGCTGCATTATTAAGTTCTGAGCGAACCATCACTGTCTGAATCCTCAGCTCCTCAATCCTTACCTGATAGTCTCAAGTACACAAGAAGACAGTGTCTTCTTTCACATCTCCCTTGAAAAACATCCATATTTCTACATTTCTGTAGTAGTCCTTACAAGCCCCATCAGCAGGACATCATTTATCTGTGCTTTCCAACACTGTTACAAATCACTAAAAGGTTTCACTAGGTTTAGGGAAATATGATGGTTTGGATTAAAATGATCACTTGTGGGTTAAAGTTACAACTTCTTTAAAGTTAGGCAAACTCATCATGGCTACACAAATAAACAATAACTCAAGGTTAAGGTTTAACTGTCCTGATTGGCGGTTGGAAATGTGACACTTGTGGTTGGAAACAGTAAACAAATAGCAGCAAAGTTCACTGTTGGGTTAACAGCTGATATGACCTGCCACATGCAAGGTTCATCATGTTTTATTAATGAAAGCAGCAGTCAGTGGTGGCTGTAAATGTGAAGCACCTGACTGTTTTGATATAATGAATGTTGAGATGTAAAATAAGGCTGAGAACTGTAGAGAAAGAATTCATTTTAGGAGATACCAAGACTTACTGTACTCTTTTAAAAGAAAACAAATTGTACACATTGTATTTGTGGCCTGTTTTTAAAAATGTATGTCTTCATCCCACAAACAATGTTTTCACAAACATTGTTTCTAGCAGCAACACACAGCTGTTTTCAGTTTAAAAAATGTTTTTTTAAAAAGCTCTGATAAACCAACTGTACACCACCTGCTCAGCACCAAACATCAGACAAGTTAGTCTAGCTGGTGAACATAGTAATGAATTTAGCAGCTTGAGAGCCAAACATTTTCTGAGGAGTTGATGAAGACCATAAAGGTTGAAGAAAAGAAACAGCAATTGAATACTAATGTCTCTCTGTGTCTGGAATAAGCATCTGATTTCCAACAATTTTCCATCAAAAAAAAAAATCATGTAAATCTTGTGGTTTGCTTCCACTATCTAAATATGGCCAAATAAAATCAGACAGACCTCTCATCAGTGTGATCATTTCTTTCCTGAAAAACCTGATGTACACGATGAGATACATGTAGAGCATAGATTGACCACCAGGGGACCTTTACCTGGTGATCCACAATTATCAAGCATGGATATTTTTGCCAATACTGAACAATTAGTACTTTTATGGTAAATGTTTTTAATGTTAAATTCCTGTTGAAAATGTGTGTATCAAATTAGATACAGCAGGTATAGAAGCTATTTTATCTGTAAATCTGTCAACTGTCATTGTATTGCATTTCATGTTGTGGGTGATATGAGCTCTATGCAGAGGCTTTAAGGGGTTTAAAATTGTTGTATCCAATATGTTTTTTTTTGTTTAAAAGAAAATCCACAAATTCTGGATGTATCAAATGTGATACAAAACAAAACTCATACATGCAAACTGTTATATAATTGTTTTAATTATTGTAAGAAGGAAAGCCAGTGGCAATTATTTGAGGATTCAAACCTTACCCTCAATGCAATGCACACAAGAAAGTGTATCCATGAGAGTAGGAATGTTTATATGTTACATAAATTCACACAAAGAAGACTCTTCAATAAGTGGCATTTATCAAAACCTGTAGTTAAAAATGAAAAGAGATGTCAGCTGTTGTCAAAACAAAACAAGCATTGTGAAACTTTCAAAATCATATAGTTGAGAAAGAAATGTTATTTCTCAGCACAAAACAGGCACTATGATCACAATCAGAGGATAGCAGACAATAAAAAGTCAATCCGCAAAACGATGAATGTAAATGCAAACATGTTTCTATGATGTTGTTTAGTGTATGGCTGTTGTTGCTTTGCTTGCTGGAGAACAACTCACCCTGTGCTCTGTGATTTCTTTCTGTTGTAACTGTGCTGTGTTTTACTGTCAGGGAAGGTGAAATTCACTTCTGCTCAGAACCATCCAGCTGCGACTCTTTGTACACAGCTGCTCCACATCTGAACGATGTGTCTTATGCAGAAGCACACACCATTATGATTTTAGATCTTTGGACATTTGTCCCTCCTATACCTTTCCTTATCTTTGCTGTCATTACCTAAAGAAGCAAATCAAATGTTGTGTGTCAAGTTACACAATGAAACACATTTAACTCTCCTGTTGTCCTCAGACAGGCATTAACTCAAAAATTAGGTAGTATGAGACAGTACTATTATTTAATTCAAAAGAGCCTTACAGTTGGAATGAAGTTTGCTAAAAAGGTCTAACACAGAATTGGGTGATAATTTATATCTATGTCTGATAAAATGAAGGCAAACTCTACATGCCATCTTCCTGTTACTTTCAGCAAGTTAAACATTCTGAATGTTAAGGTTAAACCAATTAGGTTTAAATTTAGGAATCCATACAAACCTTTAAAGGACCAATGTGTAAGATTAAGTGGCATCTAGTGGTGAGGTTGTACATTGCAACCAACTGAATACCTCTCCACCTCACCCCTCCCCTTCCAAATGTGTAGGAGAACCTATGGTGGCCCCAAAACATAATCTGTGTTTGGTTTGTCCATTCTGGGCCACTGTAGAAATATGGGGGTTGCAACTTGGTGGCCTCTGTGGAAGAGGACCCTCTTCCTATGTAGTTATAAAGGACTCATTCAAAGGTAATGAAAACACAACTAGTCTTATTTTCATGGGATTTTACACTAATTATAACATACTTATTTCTGCCAATAGATGCCACTGTATTCTGAACACTGCACCTTTAACGTGGACAAAGTTGTATTGTATTACTTGCATGTTTTTAGTGTTTACTGATTTATAGACTTTTGCACTTTTTAGATCATAGCTGACCTTCAGTCAAAAAAGTCCATAGTCCACAAAATCCTGAGAAACATATCTAGCTTCAGCTACAAAATGCTCAAATATGTCCACCAGCTAGTTGCTAGCTGTGTCTATCTGCTATCCATTGCTGGTACTATGCAGTGGGATTTTCCAAGCTGATGAAATGACTCTCAATAGCAGTGTAAAGCCAAAGATTTGCGGGCCATAAAACCAAACGAATGAGCTGAAAGATGTTAAAAGTCGAGGAGAACTGCGGAGTCAGTAATAGTTTTCTATTGGTTGCTCCTTAAGAGCAACCCGTTTCACATTACACATGATGGTAATGTCAACCATTGCTGATGTTAAAATAGTGATTAGAGTGGATTTAATCATTTACTTGAACAGGTGGCAGAATAGAAACGTATGCAGACCAAAAAGCAACATAGAAAAGGCATAAAGGAAAAACAGGAAGGAAGGGGAAAAAAAGACTATTTCACGCTACGTGTTGGTATCATGAAAGTATGTATCAGTGAGCAAACGCAGACAGACAGTCCAGATGGTGTGCAGTTGTGGAAAAATCTGGTTAACCTCATTCAGCAGTCAGCCAGTCAAGAGCAATAAACTGTACATTATGCTCAGGTAGGTGATGTAGCTTTAATGTTAGCAAAGATATTTCTTAGTATTGTTATCAAAATTATTAATCATACAACATCTGTATCGCTATGTTAAAAACTGAGCATATAGCTGTGTATCAGACTTTCTAGCAGACTGTTCTTCTCTCTGCCCTATTAACTCCACTATGCTCTGAATTAAATTGCAGGAAAAACACAGACAAGGTCTTCTATTATAATTTAATTACTTTCTGCCTCTCTCATTCTTCTTTGCTGCTTGCCCCTCAGTCTTCTTTCAATCCTGTATGACCTGATTCACAACGTTTTTGACTCAATAACTTTTAAATTGAGTCCACTTTGAGCAGCTTCAGTAGGCATTCGCTCACTGTACATTCATCATACATTTGCAATGACGTCTCTTTTCCAACATTTGTAGTTGATGATCATAAGTAAAAAAAAACAACATATCGCAACCACAACTTAAACATTTTCACCTATAAAATACAAGGGAAATCCAAGATCTTGGTAATAAAGAAAAGAGGGTTAGGATTAGGGTTAGAAAAGATAACCATCATTCTTTAAGGTTTCTTGTGGAAAAGGTGATGTGCATGGTGTTTTAACCCTGTAAAGCCCGAACCATCAAATATTTGCCAGAAACTGGACTGTTTATTTGGCCTTCTGACAGATACTTTTTTACCAAACTGGCAAAAATATCCATGCCTCAAAATTGTGGGTCACTGATTGAGAACATCCATCTTGGGTGCCTCAAATAAAAGGTCCTCTGGTGGTGTATCTGTGTATGTATTTGATCATATATAGGATCTGAATGTTGGTGTCTATACTGTATTTCTGTTCTGATGTCCAGTTTCTGATTGTCATAATACTGTAGCATGTTCATAAAGATTCACAGTGTGTGCATATTAGCTATGGAGGAACTTATTTCCAACACTCAGCAACCAGTAACTTATATTAGCCAGCTAAAAAAGGCAAAATCAACTGATCAGACAGCATTTGATGAATACCTCAACAAGTCCTCAGCCAGCGCAGGCACTATTCCTTTGATGAGATCTACCCATTGAACCATAAGGCTACATATTTGTCTTAATTGTGAGTCTCACAATAAACTTGTTCTTTATAGTTCGACTGTTGCTTGACAACACCACTCTGCCTATGCCTCCATTCTTTTCCTTTGATTGGCCAAAGGCTTCAAGGCTTTGCTTACATTCACTCTACTAAGCCAATCCATCACGCTTTGTCTTGAGAACTATTGACTGGATTTCC
Source organism: Scomber japonicus (assembly GCF_027409825.1). Taxonomy (NCBI): domain Eukaryota; kingdom Metazoa; phylum Chordata; class Actinopteri; order Scombriformes; family Scombridae; genus Scomber; species Scomber japonicus. Next base: position 5,751,286 of record NC_070578.1, read on the forward strand.
ATGACATTTTGTGCAGCTATTCATGTCCTCCTCAGAAAAAAACATTTTGAGCTTCTGACTTTTCATTTGCACCATCATCAGGTCAACAATTGCATTTGTCCAATAATTAGGTTTACAACCAAATACCTGCAAAACTATTGACCTTCCCATCAGCCTCAGCTTTACTTTGTGCTTAGTGCTAATTAGCTAATGTTAGCATGGTAACACTAAACTGGGTGTTAGCAACCCTGTTAACATGGTCAACAAGTTAGACAATACACCTGCTTAACAACTGCATGTTAGCATTGTCATCGTAAGCATATTAGCATGATGTAAGCACAGCAATGACTAGCCTGGCTGTAGACTTGTTTCTGGTTACATCATTTCAACTTATTGTCATTGTGTGTTTTGCTAGCATTGTTTTGAACCCGGGACCACCTGCAAAATCCATATGAAGACCTTTTAAATAAAAATTGAAGTAAAGCTTGTCTATAAGGTGTTTATGTTCGGAAGCATCTTTAAACACTTTAATGTCACTCTAACTGGAAATAAAATAGGTTTTCATGTTTTTATGAAAAGTACGCACCAGATGTTCTTCCATGAGCCTGCTGCCTTTGTTACATACAACTATGATAATCTAAATATATCGAAAATATTGTTTCTTTTGTGGAGCATATATGTTATTTCATTTGTCTTGTCTTTTCAAACACCAAAGCATCTTAGTGTTGTCTACTTAAAGCGTGTCTAATTAGAATAACTCCTCTTTAAGAAACAGCATTGTGTCTGGAAATGGGTTCACTGACTGCTTTTATCAGTTAAGACGTCTGCTCATAATCAACCTGTGTTTTTGCAGGTCTGAGTTTAAATTCCACAGCTGCAACCTCTTCTTTCATCCTCCTTGTCAGAGTGTGTTTGCGTGCGTGCTGCTGTAGCTATGATGAATCAAAATAACATGGCTGCTACTCGCAGGAAGCAGATTGCCTCTGCCAGAGTCAATACAGAGAGAGATATTTTATCACTGTACCACTGCAGCAGATGTGCTAATCCTGCATCCTCCTCAGAACACATCACACACACACACATACACACATATAGCTTCCAACCACATGAGCCAGGTGCAGGGTCTCTGAACAGCAGACACAGAGCAGAGCTACATGTTCGTCTCCTCTCCACACCTGTCAGGCTTTTGCGATGATCGATCACCTCTACTCTGTGTGTGTGTGTGCATGAGTGTGAGGTGCTGGAGGACCAGGTCACGTTATGGTATGTTCGTTCCAACAGAGCAGAACCGTGTTGGGCCAGGACTGATGACCCATTTCCATAAAGGCCACAGATCTGTCTTCCAGGAAAGCCTCGCTGAATATACACTGCAGGGTCCATGAGTTCTTAGCACAGATGCAGCAGTCAGATTACCGCTTTTAGTATCAACCTGATCACCAGAAATGATGGAATTCCTTTTTTTTTTTTAAGATATATGATGTGAAAAGGCCCATCAGTCACTCATCTACACTCTGTCATCCATCTCCAGTATAAAGAGTAAGGTGAATAGTATACATTTTTGTAGCAGTATAATAGAAGCAGTATTTTATTATTTAATAATGCAGTATGATGCAGTGCAGTTTTTACAGTATTACCTTAAAACAAGAGGGAATGTTTACAACATATGGAGGAATTTCAGCACTATAATCTGGTAATTACTCATTTTCACCTCTAAGAATTGTAATTTGAAACGTACTACACTGATAATAGCCCATGATAGTTTGAAAATGAGCAATATATAACCTCATTATTAACTGTTTTTTTACTCCACAAATGTCACCATATTACCATTTTAAATAAAAATATGATATAACCTTATTATTACCAGATTGCTATATTGTTCCGGATATTTTACTGCACTATTACTAAATGTACGTGTTTCTGTATATTTACTGCTTTGTTTTTGGCCCCTAATAACCCTGTTACAAACATTTAAGTCTAACATTACTTAGTTATAAACATTGTTAATACCAAGCTATTACCTGTTGATTACCATTATAATACATTACATTGTACATAAATTATTATTACCTCTTTATTATCAAAATATTACTTCACTATTACCTCGTTACCAATCTGCATCCAAAAAACACTGCAATAAATTAAAAAACAAGCAATTTTACCAATTTACCAATTTGAGAAATGCGCAAATGCAGAAATCACAAGAAAACACAGACATATTTGTGTTCAGCATTTTATTTTGGGGACACTAAAAACTAGTTATGTATGTGGTAGGTAACTGCCAAAAATGCCAGAATAAGAAGAAGCTGTATGCTTTAACAGTTCAGTTTCAACAATAAAAGTTTACGTAGAAAACATCTGCCTATAAATTAACAGCAACAAATGAATGAATTGTCAAAATGGACAAAGAACAAGAAGAAAGTTCATCATCATCTTCCTGGGTCTCGCACCTTCACCCTTTCAAATAAATGTTCTCTCACCCACACGTTTCATCAGCAGTGGAACCGATCAGATATCAGATAAACACTATAACAGCTCAGTGCGCCTTTTATTAAAGTATGTATTGAAGTCACTGATACCTCTTTTCTCCCTTTTCACAAGCAACAGGGAGAACAATGGATGATTTTGAGTGTGACTTCAGCTGCCATTATCTTGTCTTTAGTCTTCATCTTAGTTACGTTCCCTCCTCACTTTGTAACAAAGCTCACTAAAATATGCAAAGAAGGGCAAGAACATCAGAACACCACTCAGCCAGGACCAAGTTTCTGAGTATATGTTAATTTAGTGAATTTAATGAGAGCTTCAAACCGTTCAGTGTGAGTTCACTTAGTATCAGGTCATCTCACTGTTAATCCTGCCAAGACTCAGGCTTAAAGGCACACTATGTAGGATTTTCCTAAAAAAAAAACAATGCATAGTTTCATACAAAAATAATTCCTCTAAATCATGACACGCACACACACGCAGATCAGAGAGTGTGTGTGTTATTTTAGCTTTGAAACGTAACTGCTGTGAAACAATCATATTAATATAACTTTTTATTACTCCAATTCGAGGCTTTGCTCTTGCCAACACCGCTCGCTCTCTTTATTCACATTCTACCTTGCTTGATCACCACTCTCACTCATTGTGACAGGGAGGAGGGTCGATGATTCCTGCCTTTAAAGTTTGAGCTAGCTCAATTAATTGAATCAGGACTTCATTCTTTGTACCAGATCTTGTTCTTGAGAATGAATGTTCTATCCAACATAGGAAACCCTTACAGAGACAATCTCAGATCTCAGTCATTCAGGATATTTAATTTATTGTCTCCATGAGGATTGTCCTACATTCAGTTGTAAAAGGAATTATTTTTGGTTTATTGTAATAGCACATTATGAACACATAACACAGTTTAAATGCCGAAAATATCTGTAAAGACTGGATCACATACTAAGGGTTTATCAGTGTGTTCATACAGTCCAGTATACCGAAGAATTATGTTCATATTGGAAGATCCTGCATCCTGTGTGTGTGTGTGTGGAAATTGGGGATGTTGTGTGCCAAGTCATACAGGTGATTGGAGTGTATGTACTATAACAGACCTACTATTAACTTTGTCTTTTCCTGTTTAACCTTGATTTTTTCCTTCTTTTCATAGCTCCATCTTTCCCAAATCTTAACCATATCTTAACCCTAGGGTGATTTTACATATTTAAAATGTTCTGTATTGATAAGCATATGGCAAAGTCACTGTACAGGTACAACAACAGCCAAAGTTAAGACCTCCCCATTCCCTTGAATGAGAAAGTGCGTCCAAACATGTGAGTGGTACTGTATATGCCACACAAGCATGTCATACAGTTAGTTGGGTTTTCTAAGAACACGTTAATGAAAGGATGGGAGGGGGGTCCAGGAATATAAGAATCATGTTAATGGGAGACGTTGAGCCTTAGTAATGTCAAAGAATGTAAAGATGATTAGTGGCAATCAATCATTGATTTGATTACTTGGATTGTTCTGTTCATTTTAATTGTTCTGATTTAACCATCAAGCCATCACCATTGTCTTTCTTTCTGTATGTCTTTCTGTTTTTATTTATTTATTATGGCTTAATTGCCATGTAAACATGCTGTTATTAAGGTCTCATTAAGGTTTTCTGGTGTATATCCTTTGTAAGCCATACCACCTTTTTAATGGGAATATTCATGTAATGTATTGTGTCTGCAAATCTGACTGCACCCCACATGCTGCAATTTTAAATGGAGTTCCTCCATCAGTGTACAGGTACAGTGTGTCTAACCTTAAAGCTATATCCATGACAGGTGTGACAAAACTGATGCAGACAGATAAGATGTTGCTGATGGATCATCTTTTCTCTCAGCGAAAACAGCAGCACTAAGTCATGCACATCTTTCCGAGCATGAAAAAATCAGGGCCATACAAACACTTGAAATTTAGCCACACTACATTTTTATTTGTAAAGATCTTGTGCATTTAAATTATCTTCATTAATTTATCATTTTCTGCATGCATGCTTCCACCTTCAGTTTAGCCACTATGGCAGTGTTTTATTGCTAGTCAATATAGCTTTTTTTATTCGTAACTCTAAATAATGAGTTCCTGCTCGGTGAAGCCCACAAAATGTATTTTTTTTTAATCATGATTTGTTTTATCTGTATCAATAAAATCAAAGTAAGGTAAAGGTAACTTTATGAGAATTAGGACCGCATCAATCACTCTGTATGTGACATGATCCTGGAAAACTTACAGTTGACACAGCTTGCTTTGTGTCGGTTGATACACATGATATGAATGAATTAGGGCAATCTGCCAATCACAATAACATTAAGCTAATTTAATTGTAAGTGTTTTCCTCAACTTAGCACGAGCATCCCAACACATCACCAAAGAAGAAACAGTCCTTGCTCTTAACTTTATTACCACACAGCAATAAAGTAACCATGTGAGAAATAAAAAGACACTCCATGATGGATTACCTACCCATAACTGTCCTGCCGGGAAAGTAGCAAAAAACATTCATCAATCTTAAATCCTATGGAGTGCTATGGGAAAATGTTTGGTATGGGTTGTCAAATACTGCATCCCAATTAAGGAGCCTGATTCTTTGAAAGGTGTGCCAGTCTCCACATGTGCTTCTAACATCTTATATACTCAAATAAATCAAAAGTAATGGTGCATTTGAGCTCATCAAACTTGTAGAGTAAAGTGATTAAAAGTTAATACATAAGACAGTGTTCATCGTGAGAGCCTATGGAAGTTCTTAAGGGTATAACAAGTACTATCCAAAATTGGAGAACATTTTGACAGAGTAATTCTCTGTGAAGTCTGGAGTAAGACAAGAGGCATTCTCTCCCCAATTCTGTCTCTAATCACCATCAGCTGGTTGATATGCCAAACAACATGGAACCGTTCCAATAGAATCCAATGGACCTTGTTCGGACATGTACTTGGAAGACCTTGACTTTGCCAACAATCAGGCACTCCTGTCATCTCTGTGGATTTATCTCCAGGGAAAGTCTGACAGGTTAAGCAATTATGCAAAATGAAATGGTTGGCACATAAATCACAAAAAGACCAAGGGATGGGCAATCATGCCCAGACAGTACCCTACCCCCAATCACCATCAATGGAGAGGCTTTGGAATGCGTTGAAGATTTCTCATACCTCGTTAGACTCATTAGCAGTGAAAATGGCACCCAAAAAGATATCAAGTCATGTCTTAACAAAGCCAGAGGTGTTTTTAGTCCACTCTGCCTCAAAACTGGGATCAGGCTTTTCAACAGGCTGTCCAAAATCATACGAGAAAAGTCATCATTTTATACAATATCTGTTTACGTAAAATCTGTTATATCTACTGGCCTAACAAAGTCTCACCTCTACAGGAAGATAGGCATTGTGAATATGTCCTTTGAGATAAGGAAATTCAGGTTACAATGGCTTGGTCTAGTGCTGATGATGCCCAATGAAAGGATACCAAAAGTTGCCTTGAGATGGATCACGATTGGGAGGAGAAAGAGAGGAAAATCAAAAGCCACCTGGCAAAGGACAACAATGATTGAACTGGAAGAAATGGGTCTGTCATGGGATGAAGCACAGACCAAAACACAAGACAGAGTTCAGTGGTTGTGTATAATTAAAGTAATCTATAAAATGATTATATGTCCAAGTTTAAGTTGTGACATTTCATTTCAACACACATAGACATGTCAATTTAACTTTGTAGTTGGAATTTTAATTTGTAACAACCAGAGATTAACAACATGTCAAGGCTGCCAACAAGAAATGAACAACACTGATGTATTTCTGTCCATATGTATATGGTGTATTTCCAGGAAAAGTCAGGGAACTATCAAAGTCATTAGAGCATCATCTGGGAACCCTGAATATCTGCACAAAACTGGTGCCAATCCACCAAGGAGATGTTGAGATATTTCACTGAAAGTGTGAAAAGTTTGACCTAAGGAAAAGGTCAAAAGGACATCCTTTTGTGACATTATAAATCTGTAACAAATATGATGGCAATCCATCTAATAGTTGTCAAGATATTTCTCTGAATCACAACTGTCAATCTCATGGTGTCTGTATTGGAAAAGTCTGAGGATCACCAAAGTCAGTAGGAGTCATCCTCCTCTGGAGAACATGAACGTTTGTACACAGTTTCAAGGCAATCCATCCAATTTTTGTTGAGGTATTACAGTAAAGACTAAAGTAGTGCACTGACTGACAAGCAGACATTGACATCCCCAGAGGCATGCCGCTAGCATCACTAAAGACAAAAAGAAAATTCCAGGATTGTGTAAACTTGGAGGTAAATACTCTAAAGGTTCTATTCTTATTGTTCAACCTGTTACTAAGCTTCTCTCCCTCTCAACATGCATTGTTGTTACGCATTACCACATCTATCTTCTGTTTTAAGTTCATCCCGCTTGTGCAGCACATCGTAGGATTGTATTATGATAGAAAACAATGGTAGGAACATTTTTTATCTCTGTTTTCTGAAATAAAGACATCTGTTCATTGAACCGTGCAACACATGTGGCACTATTGATCCCCTGTATCAATGCACTGTGGAGAGCGTATGACATATATGTGATAAAAATGCCATGTATCTCGACTCTTGCAGACACCAACAAGCCACTCATATCATAACTAATATACAGAAGAGCAGTGAATGACAGCAGCGAGAGCTCATGTTGATGAATTTATAAGCTGTATGAGCTAACAGGTTTTTTCCTCTCAAATGAAGATGACATGTTTATGCTCCTGTTGTCAGGGGGAGGGGTGAAATGATGAGAGTGGAGTTCATTCTCTGTGCGAGGAGGCCATTCCTGCTTATCTTGGTTCATTAGGACCTGACAGTGATAAATCCATTACGTCCAGCTTTTTTTTTTGCTATCAGACTTTTTCCCTTTTTTCCTGCAGGGTGATTCTAGAATTTAGGGTACACTGCATGTCCACTGTTGTTAAATATACTTATAAAATCAAATTTCTTCAAACTAATTGCATTTTATGTGTAAACTTGCTTCATGAAATGACATCACATAGTCAATATGTGCAATATATTCTTAGTTTTTCTAAAAATGTGTCATTATGGCCCTAAATGTACAGTTTTGTCCATGTCCGATTTCAATGTGACAAAGTTGAGGGTCCAAAAACATCCATTAAAACCAATGAAATAAATAAATTATTTTTGCAAACTTTTTCAAAAGTCTTAATATTATGATGAAATAATATATTCAAATAAAAAATATTTATTTAAATACTTAAAATAATACAATTTATTCGTGTTCACAAAATGTTGGTCAACTATGTTACAAACAAAACCTCCCCCAGCAACTCAAAAATGGTTTGTCCCAAGACCATGTGACCAGCACCATGTGATGTCATTTTCCTCTGTGACGGCCATTTCAAACACAGCATGGTGAATCTCCTCTCAGTTTTTTCAATATTTGATGTAAAAAAGCATATTGTCAACAGCCGTATTATTAACCATCAACTATGTTACATACATTGTCATGACTAAAAAGTTTTATTCATTATAATGACTTTTTGTGTTGAATTCCTACTGTACATTAACCTGCTCTAAAAAATGACATGTGGTTAGCTAGGCTAGGTCCACCATTTCTGTTATGGGGAAGAAATTTGGAAATTGTCAACTAAGTTACAGTCAACTATCTTTCAACTAAGTTACACCAGTGCTCAACTATCTGTCAACTAAGTTACATCAGTCCTCTATGGAATATCATGATAATTAATTGTTTCTATGTTATTTTATTTTTTAAAAATGATACATTTAAATAGATGTCAGCAGCTGAGAGACAGCGGAGACAGGACTCGTAGTGATGCAGATCCTGAAAGAAGGGCAGCATATTTGGAGAAACAGAGAGAGGCATGGCACAGGCTCAGGTCACAAGGAAAGGTGAAGACAGTGGCAGATATGAGTGAGAGAGAGAAAAGAAGAAAGAGGGCCTAATGGAAGAAAGCAAAACAGAATAGCAGAGAGACATGTTTTGTCTGTACATTAATATACAATATACTGGTTGGTTATTTCAGAAGACAGAAGAAGACTGGAAGAATAAAGGCCAAAAGAGGAAACTCAAAATTACATAGAGAAATACAGAAACTGAGAGACTTGCTTGAAAAGCAAAAAAGAAAATCAGATAAACTTCGCAAGAAACTAAAAAGATCCCAAAGCACTTCAAAAGAGCATGTGTCAGAGTCCCCAGGATCCAAGACTAGGCGGCAACTTCAACATGCCTCTGTTTCCTCTGAGGTGCGCAGGTCACTGCTTGTGCACAATGCTCTCATGGCCAACATGAAAGATGCCTTTATCACTCCATAACTTCAGGTCATTCCATAAAAAATAGCTTGTTTTATTGAATATTGATTGTATGCTTTGTGAGTACATGTTAAAGCTTCCTTTTAAAGGTTTTCTGATCACTCTATATTCAATTTCCCATGAGTTTACGCGTGTAGTGTTTGATCATTTCAGAATAAAGGATGATTTTACGTCACAGGTCTTTGTGAATTGAACGATTTGTTAGCGTACATTTCAATGTATTCTCTGTGGAATTATGTGTAGTGTTTAATAATTTTACATTTAAAATAAGAGGTTTTCACCAAAAGCAACTTTGCTAATTGAAATCTGTCTCACAAATAAAATGCTGTCCATGGTCAAGAATATGTCCAGTCAACTGGGTTACTACTGTCAACCGTGTGACTTCAATTGTCACCTAGGTTACACATGGAGTTTTAAAGTTAAAATAGCCAATATTGATGTTTTTGATATTTTTAAACATTCTACTTATTTGCATAGGTTGGAGTTTACTATAACATATTTTTTTAATGATCAAAAATAACTTTAATAGAGATTTATGATGAAAAATACCATCACCTATAAGGACAGTTATAAATGCATTGCATGTTTATCTTAAAAAAAGGTTGGTTATGAAAATCATTTTAAATAACAATTGTATGTGTGGCAGAAATAGACTCAAGAGCCTTCTAAATTGCATTTAATTTCATGTGCAAGACAGAATTTAATGGTTTTTATAACACCCTGTTTGTCCGTAACATAGTTGACCAACTCTGAAGTAAAAACATGTTTTTTAGTTAAAAAATATAAAAACAGTTCATGTTTAAGCTCTGCAGATAACAGATATGTAACACTGTTAATTAATATACTATATTGAGAGACTTAATGTTGCACTGAGGAAGGACAGTGCTCTTGTGCTTTTTTGCTGACATGAAATGTACCCTAAATTAGAGAATGACCCTGCAATTTTTGTTTTCTTTTACTTCAACTCAGTTAGTTTGTTCAGCCACTGAGAATGAAGCGTGGGTGCAGAATCCCAGAGCTGCTGCTTACCATGTTACATAACTACAGTACAGCTGAAACTTAACGCTGCTCTGATTATTATCACTTCATTACTATTGATCCAAGCTGATTCACAAACTGCTAACATGGAAGCAAATCATTCCAAAGGAAGTGAGGACAGTAGCTGCTAGTCTGCCACCTCTTCACTGCTCCTCCATCATTAGGTATGCAAGCTCACATTCAGATCCTTGATGTAATAAGTTAAATGAGACAACGTTTTGATGAGGATGCAGAGCAAGATCATTATACCCAAACTTCCATCACTGTGCTGATTTATTTGTTCACAGACAAAGACTTCCTGGTGATGCGGCTGGGAGTTATCTCTCATCGGTTCAACCAGCTCAGAATAGACCTGCCAGACACCCACTCTCACCAACAAACAAACACTGATGATAAATGATGACTCACTGTAAAAACACAAGAAGACTTCAATCGGAAATAAATACTTGTAGTTTTAAGTGCACTGAATACATTTTTCTGATTACATTGTGTTTAAGGTAGGAGATGCTCCTGTTATGAATAATACAGTCAAGTGTGAAATGTGAAGCTACAAGCAACAATGCAGCCATAAAGTAATAAGCCAGCTAGGGAAAATATGGACTTTTGAGAAAGAAATTCCAAGAACAAATGGGGGGAACAAAGGACCAAAGAAAGCAAGTAAAGGAGAGTAATGAGGGTGTAAGAGAGGAAAGAAGACATACAGTACAGTAGACAGCAGCTGTAGGCTTTTAACTTTTTCCTGTCAGCTCCATACCAACATAGACAAACAGCTAATATTCATATGGAAAATCAACCTATTAAGTAAACAATAAAACTATTTAGGAAATATAGACACTCACAAATAATCCATCTTAAGCACCAAATTGGAGCAAGCCATTGACACGACATTCTAGCTAAAGCAACAGAAAGTTTACTGTTTAATCAGCTTAAAATAGTGTAGGGGTCAGACTGACTCGGTCTATATTTAATTTAACGGCCACTGGTTCAGGTGCTGGAACAATCTGTGTTCAGGAGAACAGAGTGTGTCATGATGATTGATACTGGCTACTTTTGAAACCGATCCAGGAAAACCAAAAGTACAGATACAGTACTCAAGTCAGAGTTCAGTGATAAGTCATTCAGTTGTGCAAATGGATTTCAGTTGCCCTTACAGTGCACAGTCTGGTTCTGATGAAGAAATAATAGGTGTAAAGGAGATGAGTAGGCTCCTGCTCCAGAACTGAGGGATATTTGAGGGATATTTAAATGATTACTGCATTGTACCCCTCTCTATGTCAGCCAACTTTGTGTTTGATAATTTTTTTTTGGCCAGTAGGGGGCAGTGTATTGCGACATAATCACAACATTAGAATATCACCTTATAAAGCTGATATGATAAGCATGTGAGCAACATTAGGCATTTATGTGGAGTTTGTGTCCACCAAACTAATGTAAATCCAATATTGTCCCTCATTTTAGTTCTATTTTACTGTCTACCAGCTACTGAGAGAGTTATTCACCAGCTGTTCACTAATCGTGTCTATCTGCTGCTGGGTGATAATGTACAGTGTGTTAATAATGACTTCTTCACTGAAAACTGCTGCCTGCTGCTGCTGGAAACAAACTTGATGAGAGCAGTGAGAATGAACCAAAAAAAGGAAAGTTGCAACCTGTCAGACCAAAACAATGAGCTGAAAGATGCTAAAATATGCCTGGTGATAATTCAGCAGTACAGATTATATCCTAATTATTTGTTAATAATAATATAGTAGAATATAGTAAAATAGAATTTGGAATGTGTATCTTTTAATTACAATTACCTACATTTTGAGCTCCATGTGAAATCACTGGTTCATTTCTGCTTTTGGGAACTAAAGAAAATAGCAACATCCTGACTGGTTCAGACTAAAAATTCTTTACTGCCGGAGCGGCTTGTTCATTTGCTTCTCTATACCTCAACTACAACTGGTCTAGAAAGTGTCACTCTGATATGACTTCAGCCAGGGAACAACAGTGAACCCTAACCTTGATCTTACACAGAGAAAATGAAAAGCCCACTTACAGGATACCTACTACACATTTTACTGTATATGAATTCCTGCTTTGCCATTTCCAGCATGCCAGTTTAAAACAAGGTGTTTAATAGAGGCAGACAGTGTGACTGGAACAAATACATGACAGTGTAATAACAAGGCAGTTTCCTGAAACGATAACAGTATGGGTGTCTGAAAAATGACCTAACTAAAAGGAATATCCTGGTAATCTATAGGCTTTGGTATGGTGCATTCACTTTGGCTCTACTAATCCCAGATGAATGGAAACACGAATACACAGCAGAAGAAATGAAGCTCCCGGGAGCATGACAGTTCCCTGAACAATGTTCTCAGCCTGGGAGGTTATGAAACATTGATAACAGAGGCTGTACAAAACATGTCAACCCACCGACCGACGAGCATCACTGAGCTCACATGCAGAGAGAGATGAGGAAACATATCAGCCTCCCCCTCCCCTTTGTAGTCCCCTCTATAATTCATCACTCCCACCCCCACACCCACTTTTGTCCCCTAGGTGCACCACACACACACAAACACACATATACAACACATACCTTATGGGTGCATTCAGTCTGACAATAGCACTATATGGCAAAGCGACACATACTACAAGGTACAGGCAAAAGATTAAATGTAAACCAGCAAGTCCAGTTTGAAGGTTTAATAAACTCTGCACAGTGGTTTATACTCCTTTCAGAGCAGACTACACCTCTGGAAGGTTATCACAGCAGTCGTAATTTTCTCCTCCATCTAGTTGTCGGTGGGGTAAACCGTAAATTAGCTCATGTCAGGATGTTCTACCTGGTTCAGACACTTCCAGATATTTGAACAGCCTGCACAGCCTTACTATTGTGTTTTTTCCAACATCCCTCTGTGGCAGCGTGCGGTTGTCCGTGACATTGAACAAGCAGCCCCTGTTTGTTGTTTATTAGTCAGAAACGCCCATTATTACTCAATTAAATATATATTTTCTATCAAATATCAAGCTGTATCAAATTATGACTCCCATGTTCCTTTTTTATCCTGGAATAAAATGTGTAAAGAAAATAAACATTTAATTTACCTAAACTGCTTTAGATTGCTAAATAATTATATATACTGAATGTACACCCACACACATGTTTTCAATTACTGCGGCTGATTAGACCTCTAATCAGATTGAGATCCGCTGTTGGACATTTTGTAATGTAAGCAAATATCAGTGAATTAAATCATGATTATCGTCTAATTGATTGAAGTCATGACCTAACAGGTGCAACAAAGCTCACAGGAAAGTCAGAGTCATGTCAACCAGGAACAGTGTGTGCAGTGATGTCTAATCAGGCAATATAAATGAAAACACCTGTGCAGTGGGCTATAACATGTACTCATTGTATTAAGTTTTGTATTAAGTGGTAATGTTTTCCTGGAATGAATAATGCATTTGAATTGAAAGCGAGTAAAAGAAAGTCACAAGTTATTTTTAATATTATTTTTCTTTTTTAAACACAGCTGTTTGCAGGATACATACTATAGTGATGAGGTACTGTAATGTATCAGTTTGTGGCTATGTAAGATTAATAACTGTAATATGATGATGATGGTGAAACAAAGTCAGCTTTGTCTTAGTATCGTTCACACACTAAGTTACATGTAAGCTTACACCAACAGATTGGTAATAGTGATTTTGTTGAGAAAACTAAAGTCATCAACTAGATGTTTAGGATAACCATGTAGTCTTGCTTGCTTATGAAGGTCATGTAGAGGCATCAGTATTAAATTGAAACTGTTTCATAACAAGTTAAAAACACCTTTTAGCTGCTTAAAGTTACAAGCAAACAAAATAAATATATATTCATATATATCATCAGAGCTTTATTTTTGGTGGAGACCATAAGGATCTTGACATAAAGACATGTGACTTTCCAAAGGAAAAACTGTACCCTGAGTTCCCTCAATATTAAGACAAAATCTTACCAGAGCTGCATTTTACACAGAGTAACTCCAAAACACACACACACACATTATCAACTTATAAAGTTGCCATTATTATTAATGTGCTAGTAATCAGTCACCGTCCATCCAGCAGACACAAAGCAACATTAGCAGTCATTTGGAATTGTGTGTCTGTCCATCTCATGAATCTTTTTGAGCATTATTATCATTAAAAAATAAAATATTGGTTAAAATTATATTTTATAAATACTCTTATTGATGTGGTTCTCTTATTGGTAATTTTTCATGACTAAAGAATGTACTTTTTTATTATTATTATTTAATAAAAGAATACATTCAGAACAGGATTAAAGGTGATTTATAGTTTTAAAAAAGCCATATATTGTTTCTAGAGCTGCAACAGTGATATTTACATCAGCAAAGTCACTACTATCATCCCAGAGTCACAGCCGCTAGTGGTGGTGGTGTGGGCTAGTGATGACTTTGGGTGAGAATGATGGCCGTTAAAGTGATGGGACCGCTGACCCTGTGAAGAATGGGTCGAGGCGTTGGATGCGTGTATAACAGCTGCATGCCAGACTGAAGCACAGAGAAAGAGAGACATATTTGAAAAGACAGCTACCAGATGATGATGAAGTGTGTCATTGTGCTATTGGTTAGACGTTCTCAGCAGGTGATTACATGACTGTTACATGAACTAGCCCCCCCCCCCCCCGCATTAGCAACCAATAAGTGAGCATGAGTGAGAGTGTGACAGGGGGAATGAGCAACAACTACGCCTGGTAAGCAAATATATATTCTTCTGACTGAACTATCGCTAAGCTTCGTATAAACTTAATAATATCTCACTGGAGACAGATCTAACATGTCAGTATAATAAATAAAATTCCATCCTGACATCAAAATACTGAGTGAAATTTAGAAAGAATGAAAAACACAGACATCAGTCAGTATCAGTCATTCTCTCCGTCTTCTTTCCTCCCTCTGCTGCTGGTGTGATTCACTGCCTGCAGGTAGTAGACGGAGAGGAGGCTGGTTTGTCTCAGCCAGCAGCTAAGTGTACTATATAAAATCTCATATTGAATGAATGTGGCTATCTCCTGTTGTTTTTGCTATGATTTACCTTAATAAATTACCTCAATAAATTTTTCTCAAGGGAATCATCACAGCGCTCCTGATGGCCAGTCTGGCCAAGGCTGAGCAGATATCATATAGTGGGTTTATCAGTGCTTTTACACTGAAAACATCTGTCTACCGCTGCTGGAAAGGTTGATGAGAGCTGTGAGAGGGCTGCGATTTCAGGTCATAGTTTAATCTTCTAATTTGCAGTTCCACAGCAACACTGGTTACACCTTGTACAAGATAAGAATTGTCAACGTAATTAGGTATTACATTATCAAGAAAAGATATTGAAACATTCTGGAGCAATGTATCACTATGACAGGTTTTATTACTTTTTTATCTCATTTGGAAGCATATTTTATTACACTTTGAAAAGTTACAATATCATAATTGAGTTATTAGATTATTGATTCCTTCATGTGTGTATGACTTGCAATATTCTGGTATGTTTAATATGAAATCATTGAATCATGAGTATGACCAAGAAGGAAAGGTGTAAATGAAACAAGTCATTTTTTTAATGTCCTTTTTAATTTATGTACGTGCTGTTTAATGTGATGTTAATGTGATTTGACATTTAAATAAGCAGATTATGTGTTGCAGAAAGAGGTGCAATGTAAAGTGTAGGAGTGTTGTGTGAGGACCTCAGAGCTCGTCATGTTTGGCTGTGACTTACCATGAAACTGCTGTCCTTCACTCTCTTAATGCTGTGCTGTTTGTGTGCTTATGATTCATCTATGGCTTTTTTCATGCTTCTCAGAAATCACACAGTGCAAACTGGTCAATTTTGTATCTAGTGGATACAGTATGATGTTTTCTCATATGGATCATTTTTTACACCCATCAAAAATGCAATTACTTACTGGTTTTTGGCAAAACGTCCTTGTCTTCCGGTAATTTAAATCCTTTCTGGAGCACTACATTCAACTCTACAGCGCTGCACTGTGAAGGCTTATGGCTTTGTCCATTGTCATACCACTATTTACTACAGACTACATCCTTTCATTTCTGATTGTTAAAAATGTCTGGAATGATCTCAATTAGAAGTCTAGGACAAAGAGCACTGAAGGTGTCCCTCATGGTGGAATACTATAATTCTAAGTCCTTTTAGGTGGGTGTTTCCTTTAATTATGTACTTTATTATTACATTTTATTTCTTAATTTGTCTACATCAAACATTGTAGACAAATAAGACAAACAGATGTCATTAGAGTTCTGTGTTTTTCCCTGCCTGCAACCTAATCCGCCATGCCTGACTCAAGCTATCTCACAGACCTCTAAACCACAAGATAATGTCCAATGTAAGGTAATGTCCAATTTGCCAGATTGGTTTGGCGCCGATAGTAACCTTGTTAGGTGGATGAGTATCTGCCAGCAGTGACCGATCCACTTCAAATACTTTGTCAATGTCATGACAAAATTCAGTGTTTCTGCTATCAGTTACATTTATTCTGACCCACTGCTTGCTGCCGACACAGGCCTGTTCCATTTGAATTCTCCTTGACTTCAGCTCAGCCTTTGATAGAGTGGACCATGATATCTTAAACAGCCGTCTGAAGAACAATGTTGGCATCAATGATGTGGCACTGGATTGGTTCACCTCTCATCTATCAAACAGGTCCTTCTTCGTAATGCTTGGAGGTACTTCCTCTGCTTGTGCACCTCTCTTTTGTGAAGTCCTCCAGGGTTCTATTTCGGGTCCCCTCTTATTCTCTTTTTACATGCTATCTCTGGGGAAAATCATGCCTTAATACAACGTTGACGTCCAAAATAAAAATGTTACCATGCAGACAGCCAAATAGATTATAAATTTGGGAGGAAGAGATTATTAATTTCTACTTGGTACTTTGTATCAGCAGATACCCTGAGGTGAGTGTGGTGATAGGAGCCATTAGCTCTTCCATCCACTAGGTGGCAACCTAGTCCTGAGTTCTACTTGTGTGGTACAGTTACATTGCCAAGACACACGAGTAAGTAGCGTAGAAGAAGAATGTTTATGACCTGTTGTTAAACACATTAAATGGCTGAGCTTGCCAATAAAGAGTTTTCTCACATGTTTTATTGAAAACATTACATGGTACCAGGAGTGGACCGGTTACAGGAATCATGGAAAGTATGAAGCCGCCTGACACTATGAATTGCACCGGGAATGTTGACTGTGAACGGCAAACCTTCAAGCAGTGTTTTGTGCTGTACAGGCCCTAGGGCTAGATGCTAAGCCAGACACTCAGTAGATAGCATTGCTTCTTACCATCTTTCAGTTGTACAGAAGTTTGATGAACACTGTTCGCCTATGAAAAATTAGACTTTTGAACGGTACGTGTTTCGGTCACGCATTCAACAGCCTGCAGAGAGCTTTGGTGTTTTTTTGACGGACTTAAAGCTGAAAGCTCGAACATGTAACTTTGGGGTGCTACAGGATTCAATGCTTCGTGATCAGATTGTGTTTGGGATTAAGGAATCAGAATCATGATTGGGAAGAGCAGATTGCTGCATGCTTGAATTTCACTTCTGAGCTCATACATGTACTATATGTAGTGTCATGGTTAACCATGGTTAAAAGAAAAAGTCTGCACAAATGCATCTTTGCAATACTTGCGAATCTAACAGGCATGCTTGGATTTGCTCCGGAGCAAGTTCAAAATAAAGATGGATTACTGAGGATAAGCGTAAGTGCAATGTTAAAACTAATTTTGCTGTATTAAAGAATAAGGCTGCTGCTCTATTATCTTCTATTAGTGTCCCCCCAAGAAAACAAATTGCTTTTTGCTGCAGAAACTAGTGACATCCATCGTTTTGACTGGTAGTAAGCTTTCATTGATTTTATTCTGATAAATTAGATCTACTGGCGGTGCCAACCAATCAAAGTGTTGCGTCATTTCAAAAGGCAAAACTACTGCAGTTGGAGATGTGGCCTTTTACAAAGCTAGTCAAACTGGAAAGACTCATGAAGCCTTGACAGCTAAGGATCATTTCAGTGATGACAGGTTGCCTGGGGAAGCAGTGGAAGCTGGGAAAGGCAGGGGGAGATGCTGTCTGGACGAATGAATTGCTTCCCAACAACATATGTCAGCTGGGTAATTTTATCCTAATCATTTTTGCCCCCTATTGCTAGAAAATCTCTAAAGCCATTTTTCCTTCTTCAGTTAGAGACCTATGATGAAGCTATATTTCCAATGGCTTGTAATTAAAGAGAGAACAGGTGAAGTGACCTGTAGCTTCCATAAAATATTACTTCTAATTTGTTATTTACTCTATTTTTGAGACTTTTGTTGCATCTGAGCATCTGAGCTTCAAATTGAATGTATTATGAAGCTGTTTGTTTGAACTTGGGGCCTCGCTTTAAACCTCAGATTTTCTTCAGATTAAGTGATGCAGAGGGTTCAGTACTGTCAGGTCAGGGTACTGTTTATTCCTTGCATGAGCTCAAGTAGTAACCTTTAAACAAGTAATCATTCAGGGACATCCACTGAGCACAACATTCAAAAATATCCTACAGATTGTCCAGTACTTAAAACGACAAAAGCTTCTATTTTTTGAACATCATGTAGTCCTGGTGATGTTTATGTAGAGTTCTACAGAAACCTCAAGAAATTAGATCCAGGGTTGGCAAAACTATCAAAGCCTGGGAAGACATCAAGAATCATTGCAAGAAAAAATGTTCAATAAATTAAGACTTACCAGAGATATAAGGAAATTGGTGGTGTTTAGCTGTCCCACAGTAAGGAGGATTTGTACCTAGCCTATGGCAAATAACTGTCCAAGGAGCAAAATTTTGATTTAGTGAGATATTTACTCATGGCGCTTTTCCACTACACAGTTCCAGCACTACTCGGCTCGACTCGCCTCGGTTCCAGGAACGACCTTTTCCATTACAAAGAAGTACCTACTCAACGTGGGCGGGGTCGTCATAGCACGGCTCCGCGAAACTGCCGTGACTTCGTTTTATACGTGACACAAACACATAAACAATGGAGGACATGGAGGCAGTGGTGTACTTGCTGCTGTATGTGGCTTTCTGTCACACACAAAGCAAGAAAATTGAGCTACTATAACGCTGCTGCCGGTATTTAAAAATGCTGGGTTTGATTCTTGTGTGGGACGGCTCATGACTCTTCCAGCGAGAACTCTTCTGACCAATCAGCGGCCAGCATTCTGTCAACGTCACATTTTAGTATCAGCTCGGCTCGCTTGGAACCTCAGCAGAGCAGGTACTAAAAAAGTACCAGGTACCAGGTACTATCCCTAGTGGAAACGCAAAAAAAAAACAAGGCGAGCCGAGTCGAGTCGAGTCGTGCTGGAACTGTGTAGTGGAAAAGCGCCATTAGACTATAAATATAAATGAGCCCAACCAGTGATTTGCATGAAGTGTTACTGAGTAGGAGCTGGTGTCAGGCTTTTTTGGCATGTGTTGTGAATGTGTGGAATGACAAACAGGTGTTGTCTACCATTGAAATTGGAATACTGGTTGAAGAGAAGACAGGTTTGGAATTGTAGGTGTATTCATCCCACAAGAGGAATGCTACACGTGAGGAAATATGAGTTAGATCTATGTTTCTCAACCTAGGCTTAGCTGGGTTTTGTCAGGGGTGCCATCAAAAGAGAAAAAATCCACACATTGCTTATATAACAAAATGCATAGAAGAAAAACACCATAGCTACAACTTAACATGAAAATGCATATCATTATCCACCTCACACATCATTAAAGCTTGTCTCACATGCCTCTTTGCCCATGTCACAATGTCTATGTCAGGATTAGCCTGATGGCTACATAAATAGCATACAGTGTTTGTGTGTTGTTGTTTTTTACATTACTGCATGATGCATGAATCAGATAAATCTGAATCTGAGCCATCGACTTTGTCATCTTGTGGTCGCTCAGCAGTGAGGGTATCTGAGGTTACTTGTCATACGGTTTCATCTTTATCAGATAATCATCACGCCTCCTCCTCTGTGCCTGGTATGTGCCAAATAAAGCAATGCTTCTGAATAAACTTAGGAAACCTGATAATAACTCACCTGTCCCCAGCCAGCAAGGAAGCAGAGTATTTTATTCCTGAAAAGTCAAACACAACTGACATGAGCAAATAATGATGAAGTGTGCTAAAGTGTTAGAGAAAGCACTGGAGGCTAGCTATCCAGTGGCAGAGATAGTAGCTACAGTAAGGCTTAGCAGCCATACATGATTGACGAGTATTGTCAGTATGCACAGGATTGACAACAAAATATTAGGCCTACAAGCAGAAACAGAAACTGCAAAGGTTCCACTACTGCAATTTGCATCCATAAGGTGCATAAGTGACATGTCTGTTCAGTTAAAAATTAGATCCAGTGGGAATTTTTTCTTTACAAGCTGATGAATCATCAGATATCAGTGGGCATGCTCAGCTATTGGCAAAGGGTTAGTACTGCTGAAAGAACTTTCATACTGGTCATCAAGGTGTTAAACATATGAGAGATTTAAATAGTCATTTGATGCATTTCTTGTATATAATATAATGTATAATGTATAATGTACAAATGGTGTTCTTAAATTAAGTGTTCAGTTTAAGTCTGTCATTCCACATCTCTTCCGAATACCTTCATGCTGTGTCTATTTTAAACTTAGACACACTTGCTGTGTAAAATGAGACAGTAGACAGTATGTAAGACCTGTCTGTTTTCAACACAATGTGAGGAAATGGGAGCAGAACACCATACCTTGTCATTACATACAATGGAGGAAGGTTTTGTGCCGACTGTACAAGATGAGAGAAGAACTCAGAACATTTGTGATAGAAGAGATGTCGGCATAAGTGGAGTTGATTGCAGTTGCGTGACATTTTTGTTGGCATCTAAAATGCAAGGCAAAGTAAAAAGTCTTCTCATCATATCTGACAAATTGTGCTTCAGAGCTAAGCTCATCTCTGGCGCTCCTTTGTGGAACAAGGTAGGCTTGAGATGTTCCCCTTGCGCAGTGAACATTTAAATAGCAGCACACTTTCTAACCTTATCTTTCAGCATCCGAGAATTTTCAAGGATGCATTTAGCTTTTATTTTCCATTGGAATCTTTTGTGCAATTTGATTGAGTCCATGACCCTCAGAGTTTAGAAAGCTTAAAAGAGAAGGGAAAGGAAGATCACACATTAAAAATGAAATTTCAAGACATAGCTTTGGACATGTTGGATGCCATTGGTACTCAATACCCAAGTATGCAATAGTACCCAATAGACCCAATAGTTTCAAGTTGTGCCATTGCAATTCTGCTATCTTTCTCCACAATGAATTTGGGAAAACTGAGCTTTTCAAGTCTAATTTATATCAAGAACAAGTACATAGAGTGACTGAGGGCTGTGGACCAGGGGCTCAGTGTCTTACCTTAATCCATCCCAGAATAGTTTGCTTGCGTGCATCAATTCGTCCCAGACTTAGGTTTCTCATTGATACTAAGTAACATTTACCTCTCTCTCTCTCTCTCTTTCTCTATCTATCTCTCACTCACTCTCTCTCTCTTTCATATAACCACTTGTGTGCTTGCATTGGCTGTCAAAGGGGTGTAGAGTGTTCATTTTTAATACATTTTAGACTAACGTGACTTGAGATTTTGCATATTTTTAAAGGGTACCATGACTGGAAAAAGGTTGAAAAACACTGAATTAAATATCTTGATGTCAACTCTACAAGAAGATCTGTGACTGAACGAGTTATGAAAAATACATGTGTGCTCTAACACGATGTCACAGATTTTAAAGCTGTTTTTTTGAGATGTTACCTTTCGAACAGTTTCCTCTGCCTCACAGGTCAATGTTTGGTGATAAATCTGATTCACTTCTGCACTCCTGTAATATGAAAAGTATACTCTCTTTAGTCAACCGTATGCTTAATATTCAATATTTGGTTACACTTTCTATGAAACCCATGTCTATAATGGAAAGATAAAACATACTTATAATGTGTTATAATCTGCTTATAGCACTGTATAATTAAAGTTATAAGCACTCTTGCATATCCATAACGCTTATCCCTGTATCAAATGTATCATATTGGATACATGAGTTTTAGAGACCTTTAAATCATCAGTGTGAGTATATTTCATTCCTGAAAACCTGATGTATAAGATCAGATACATGCAGTACAAAGATAAACAAATGCAATGTTGAATTACTAAATATTTTGTAGCTTATTTTTGGCAAATTCCTGTTGAAAATGTGTGTATCAAATTACAGCAGGTATAGAAGTCTGTAAATCTGTAAATTTTCATTTTATTTCATGTCATGCATTATATATTATTATCATGCATAGTTAAGTTTAAAAGGTGTTGTTATGAGCTTTATGCGGGACCTTGAAAGTTGTATTCATATGTTTTCATGTGTTTAAAAAAATCATGCTATGAAAAATAAATTGCAAAAAAGTCTCAGTGTATCAAATATGATACAAAACAAAACTCATAGATGCAAAGTTATTTAATTAATATTTTTAAATTACTTGTCAGAAGGTCCAATAAACTCTTCAAAGAATTTTCTGGCAATTATTTGATGGTTCTGGCATTATAGGGTTATTATTATTAACACATTAATAATCAAATTTACAACATTTTGTGTTTTGTTCTTGCAGTCGCAGTACTGGCCTGTGTTCTCTGGAGAGTAACTATGGATGACTAACAGTAGTGGCCCTGAGCCAATGGCTTAATTGTTTGGCTGTCTGGTTAACGTAGCCATCTGTGGTCTGGGAGACCACGGTTCAAAATGGAGTGTGGAAACTGGCCCTTACTATACAAAAATGTTATATATTTCTCACTTAATTTACAGCACCCAGTGGACACTTAGAGTGACTTACAATCACATTGAAATGCATTATAAAAATGATTATAATGTGAAGTAGCATTATACTTGACCTTATAAGTCATAAAATGTTTTATAATGTGTTGTGATTATTTTTATAAAGCATTATGAATATTAATAAGTGCCTACAGTATAACCTATGCAGTGCTTTAAGCAGATTACATTATGAATATGTTTATAATGTATTATGGACACGGGCTTCATAGCAAGTATTACCCAATACTACAAAAGATAGTGTTCCTGAAACGATCAGACAGTGTTGTCGCAGATCACTACATTCCTCTCAGCATACTACCACACTAATTGAAACTCAGCTCTGGGAGCTGCAGATATATCTTGAAATCAATTCTAGAGGCACATTGGGAGAATACACATTCTCACCTGTTTCAGCCTTTTTTTTAAGTAAAGCACCTCCTCACAGTTCTCAAAGCCCTGGATAGATCTGTTCTACTCGGTTGCTGATAATTGAATTGGATTTGTTGGATGAGCTGATACAGTAGCAGCATTGAGGTATTGATCCATGCTTGCAATGGGCAACAGTCCAGTCCTTTTTAAAGAAATGTCTTTTTTTTCTTTCTGTAGGACCTAGTGGGTAATCATGCTCATTTTTCACAAGCTTGCGATAATATTACAGTTATCACATCGGCTGTCATAAGGATTTTTTTAAATATGCATTTGTTTGAAAGAGGAAAGTGTGAACTCAGCATTAGTACTCTATTATTAAACCATTACTGAGAGGTCAGAGGGGTTAGACAGTGGACTGAATCCAACAATATAGCATGAGCTGATGATTATGTTGTTATCAATTCCCTTTTAAGTAGATACATTAAAAATACAGTGCATGCAATAGTCTGATGACATCATCATCATTGCATGCATCACCATACTGTATAAGAACATATCTTACAGGCTTTTGTGACATAATCCAAGGCTGGCTTCCACATAGGGGAATGACCACACAGATGGTAGCTGTACAGGACATCAGACATTGTCATCTTAAATCAATTTTATCATCAAATAGGTGCTTAGTCATAACATTACAATGTGTGTGAGAGTAAGTACACCCAGTTGACTCTTGTTGTCATTGATTAGGTCAACAGAAGGTTCAGCAGTGATTCAGCAGTCTTCCCCCTCTCTACACTAAAGCTAAAGTTAGCTCCACTGACCTAAAGTTTGGCTGAACACCATTCATCTTATATCAAACTTAACTCCAAATGTATCAAACATTTTGTTGAGATGTCATGTTCTGAACTAACAGACCATATAAATGGCATTGCAATTACATGCTGCTGTAGATGCATACACAGGAAGTTGAACTCATGATGGACTTCTGTTGAGACAGATTAGTGTACACTATAATACAACATTTGCAATAGCAATACAATGAGAAATACTGAAACATTTTCAACTCAACTATTTTTTTCAAGAAGAGAATGTTTTTTTAAAAAAACCCTGTAAGATCTCCAGGGCAGCAGGTGAGTGCTCCAAACAATGATCAATACCCTCATTAGTGTACAGAATGTTTTACAGTCTTTCACCGTGAATAGAAAAGTGAGGGCAGAGGGATTTCCACTATCTTGTTCAAAGTTTGATTCATTTACACAGTGGTTTATAAGGATTCTCAATCATACAGGTTATAGGACAGCTGCAAGTACTAAGTCAAAGGCATCTGGGTTATCTAATTAA
The DNA here is from genome assembly GCF_027409825.1 of Scomber japonicus. NCBI lineage: Eukaryota > Metazoa > Chordata > Actinopteri > Scombriformes > Scombridae > Scomber > Scomber japonicus. The sequence goes on from NC_070578.1 coordinate 5,775,745, forward strand.
CTGGGCCAGGATATATGGGATAAACTCTACCCAAGACCACACACACACACACACACACACACACACACTCCAGACGGAAATGGCTGATCAGGGAACATAAAACTGTCCTCTGCTGGACTGATCAGGTGGAACAAAACTAAGACAGTGGCTGGCTCCATGTCAATAGCACTGTGGTATAGTCACACACACATCATACTGTCAAGGGTTTCACTTGGAAAAAAGAGCAAGATAATGTCACTTCAGTTGACAAACTCTATCACTCTATCGACTATTTCTTCTTTTTTTAAATTGTGTCTGTTATTCCACTCATGCTGCCTTGCCTCTACAGGTATTTTTGTGGCTGCTACAAGGTCTGTGTGTGCATGCTCATGCCAGAGTGGGCTTCATTTGGTTAATGTTACCTTGTTTCACCATGTATTGTTTTAGGCTGGACTTCAATGTGACTAACTGACTAAGGGCCTGATTTACTAAAAGTCTGCGTGTGTGCAAACTTGACATCACCCACAAAAAATGTGCAAGCTGATCTGCTAACGTAGTGCACTGAGGCTTGCTTCTTTTAACTTGCAAGATGCTAGCTGTCCATTGAGGCATTTAGGTTCACTGTGGAGACGAGGAGACGGAGACACAATGACAGAATATGCACAGGACTGATTTTTTCCACTTGTGTTAATATTTTCATTTTAATAATATTACATTTCATTTTGAGCTTGCAGGCTTTCTGCTCATCCAAACTCTCCATTAAGACACAAAACCCTCATTTAAATACTGCTGTCTCCACCCTGTTGCACCTGATTTCATTTAAGCAGTTATTCTTCTATTGCACCGTGCACGCAATTTAGTACCCTTCATTTGGGATCTTAGTAAATCAGGCCCTAAGTCGCTGAGTGATGAAGTTACACCAATGGTTGTCCAACAAAGTGTAAGAGTTTCCCCATTGGCTATTGCTCTTTCAAAATGAATTGCCACAAACAGTTTTATTATGTCCTCAAGGAGCGTTTGCACTCAGAGACTGCAGCTCAGTCTGAATTTATCACATGCTAAGAGTACCCTGCAGTCGAGCTAGTGGATGTTCTACCTCGGTCTGCACATGGACTCCCATGCTGTGATTGCACAACTGTTGGAGGAACATGTGGAGGCGTTGTCACAGCTGACCCGGTGCATGACGTCAATGGCCTAGGCACCAGCAGGGAGCATTATGTCCCTTGGATGATGTCAACAGGTTAACTGAAGGTGCGCCTGGAGCTGCTGCACATGTGGCTTTGGTTGCATCCAAGCCGGAACATGACAACATGGTAACATGGGCGACATCAGAACTACTAAATAAGAACAGGATTGAAAGCGATAACAATTCAGTGTATCCAAGTGGTGCATCCCTATTTAAGAATTATTTCTAAAGCTGCATGGAACACCTCTTTTTTAATGTTGCCAGGTATCTAACCAGCTATGTAGGAAGATGACATCTATATTTCTCCAACTGGAAGAAACAACTGTCAATGAACCTGGAACTTTTGCTATCATTTGTAATGTAGACTTCTATCTTTTCTCTCATTGCAATATGTACTTTTTTGTCATATGTAAAGTGTGCATACTACCTCACATTTCACTGTGTAACTGAATGTCATGTTATCATGTCACCTCCTACTCTGCAAGCTGGCACTGTTTGTTCTGCCTCTTAAATCACCTTATTTCATCAACCCTAGTGAAAAATAAGTAATAACTGCTACTGCAGCTTCCATCTTGACTGATAATGATTTTGATGGAAGCCATACATCATTTGCCTGCTAACTACTGGCTAGGACCAAACGAAACAACACCGGCTGGCAAACAAAATTCATCTCATATGAACATAATGTCAGTCTGAGTGAATGAAATGAAACAAAGTGGCAATAGCATCTGATTATCAGACTAATACTACAGTAGAGTAAACTTTATTAATCAGGTGGCAATTACATTCACAGGCAACTTATACATTTCTATATGCTCAAATGTGCATTTGCAGATACATAAAGATGAGCTCCAGATTGGGAGATGGAATATTATGTGATATGGAGATAGACAAGTTGCATAATTTAATAATATTTATTATGCAATAGCCCAAAGTACCAGTGGAAAATTAATGGACAGAATGGAAAGTAAATGCAAATTATTGATATCCAAGTAATGTATAGGATGGGAGTTTATGTATAAAATTTGCATACTTGTGCTCTATAAGCAGAACTATGCTATAATACTGAATGGTGTCCATAAAGGTTGGTTTCTGTTGGGTTGTGTCTAGACATGTACAGTTAGCATGTATGTGTATATCTATGCATGTGTAAGTTCTAGGACTTTAGAGACCCCTGTTAGAATTGTTGATATTGCTTTGTAGTTTATGTTGTTGGCCAGCAGCATGTAGCCTCATGGTATTATCCATATTAAGGATCCTTATGGCCCAAGGGAAAGATACTCATCCTGAGCCTTTCTGTGTTGCCCTTGTGACTCAGAAGGTATTTGACTGCAGCAGTTTGATGAGGTTGTTGTCAGACTGGCCAGGATCCTTAATGACTTTCCTAGTCCTGGTTTTGCCTGGGGTAGATGCGCACTAGATAAGGGACTGCAAATCTTGGGTTGCATGCTGCTTACCACATTGCTTTGGCAGCCCAGGATCCAAGGAAATATGTTATAAGTCCAGAGCTCACGATTTACATGCAATTCCAATGTTCAGTACCAATGTAGGAGGTAGGGTGTTTCTTTCCTTCACCTTAATCAAGTGTTTTAGTTGCCTAGAACACACATTAACCATGGATTATTTGCTTTAACCACACTCTTAACCTACGTATCTATTCCTTTATTGAAAACAGCTGTTTGCTGCTGGTAATGATGCTGATGAGAGCAGTGGGACTGTATCAAAACAGTGAGGTGAGGGCTATAAAACCATAATAATTCTCTGTGGGTTCATCACTATGACCATCATACTGAATAGTGCTGCCTTAACAAAAATAAATGATGAAAACGTCTTGAACGACTTGAAATTTTAAATAATCTTAAATCATAAAAAATGATGCATGAATTTTGTCCATTTTCTATAGTAGGTGTTATATACTGTTACATGGCTGTAAGGCAAGGTAAGTTGTAAGGCAATATAATGCATTAAAGACATTAAAAAATGGAAGAGGGAGTATAAAACATTCAAAGCTCATTTAGAAAAGAAAGAATAGAAACATTTAATTTAAAAAAAGTTGAAAACATAGACATGAATACAGGATAGATTTAGATGCGTGGGCAAGATGGAGTATGGATGTTGATGTGCAGACAACTTAGGGTTTGTTCAGATGAGGCCAACTCTCTGCTGTCTGGATCCCTGCCCAGTCATCTCACCCAGTGCAATAACCTCTGCTGTTACTCAAATCCATCTCTGTAATGCTTTGCCAAGGCAGGGGGATGTTAAAGCTGTTTTTAAAAAGCCTCTAATATCACTCCTCAGGACAGCTTGAACCTGCATCTTTATCAGGTTAAGAGCCAAGCAAATATCATGTGGTCAAAAAAAAGTAAAAGGTTTTGCACATAACCGTATTCTTAGTTAGACAAAACAATAGACAATGTTCAACAGTAGGCATATGCAGTCATGGGCCCCCATGTAAGGACACAGACACTGCTGGTTAAAGAAATATGCTATAGTTCATTCCAGGTGCTTGCTTGGTATATGCATTATTCAAGAGGCACAGAGCAACAGTGAATATACACAGACATGCACATCTGATCTCAACACTACAGTATCTAGCATCTCACTGGGTCTATCCCTGTGAGCTACTGTAGAAGCACACAAGCAAACACAGATTCCCCACCTTTAATGTATCTCATGTTTTCTTAACCTACCATAAGAGTAGCAATTATTATAAGTCACATGCTTTGGTTTCAGGTATCAGCTATTGAGCACACTAATAATGAATAGAATTAACAGAATGGACAGATCAACAACTACAGCTACCATGACAATAAATGACCGGGAATTAGAAGAGAGAGATGGAGAATGACATTGTCCCCAGTCAGATACCAACCAGGGACATTACACTTCATGGTCTGCATCCCAGAGGTACACATTTTACAGACAAGGGCCCCATTTAAACCTGGTATTAACATGTGATCAGTATCTGGATACATTATCTGGATAGTAACATCCGATCAATGGGTCTCTGCATTTACACCTACTTGGTATTAAAATGCTTTCTCGTTTTCTCAGCTGTGCCTGCATTGTGATTGGATCTCAATATGCAAATTAGGTGGTTTTTGCAGGGCTTGCAAGTATTTCACGACAGCAGCAAGGAAAAACTCTTCTTTAACAGCAAGGAACCTGAAGCAGAACCGTACTCTAGATAGGCGACCATCGGCTTTGACTGGTTGAGTTGAAAGATGATAGTTGACAGAGATGGGAGAGAGAGACACAGAGAAGCACAGCAAACATAATAACAATACCAACAATAATAATAATAGAAATATGACAAATAATAATAATAACAGGCATGGCTGTCAAGCAGGACCACTCCGAAACCACAACCCATGTAAGCTGGTGATCCATAACCAGGTGGTCCAGGACTATGATCTATAGAAACCTGTGAGACAAGAAAGCACAACATCTCTGGGGAAGAAGCTCACTTAGTAACATGCATTAATTGTACATGAATGTGAACAGTTGGAGAGGGGGATGAGGAGGGAGGAGCTTCGGAAACTGGAAGATGGTTCCACAGGAGAGGAGCCTGATAGCTGAAGGCATTCTATTTTTGGAGACTTTAGGAACCACAAGTAAGCCTGCAGTGTTCTAGTGGTAATGTGGTACTATGAGCTTTTTAATAATATAACAGTGTATGATCATTAAGGGCTTTGTAGGTGAATAGAATGATTCCTGGATTTTATAGAAATCATCATCATCATTATTGACGTCCACATTAATGTCAAAGTCAACTTCCATAATGACTTCATCTGTTGTAAGGACTAATTATACAACAAATAGAACTAGCTGTTCTTTTTGGCTGTGAAAGACTAAGAGCAAGGCTTTCAAATAAGTTCTAATTAACCTTAGGTCAGGGGTTGATTTGAAATTGGCTGCAACTACACTGGTGGTAGTGGATTCATTTAGGCGGACAAATTCTTCATGACAGTATAAAGTAAAATAAATCAATAAGATAATCTGATATTAGACCAGCTGACGGAGATCTAATGGTTAAGAATCCGCATTTAAATCTCCTTTTTTGTTGTACTATTTTACAGTGGTGTTAATTTGTATTACATGTTTATGTATAACTCCTCTTCTGCTTAAGCTAGATTTAATTAATTTAAGTGGTCAGGGGGAAGACACAGTATTTGTGGGGGTTTGAGTGGGTAACTGATCTAATGGAAGCTGTAGGACCGCAGCCATGCCTCCTGGTCTCAACTCTGGGTTTTCATGATTTTGGTCTACTAATAAACTCAGCCATATTTCTCACTCAGCAACAGAGTCGTAGCACAAAATAACAAAGTGAGACATCTCTTCTCCCTTCTGCTCTGCTGTAAACACACGTAGCTGTCAGTGATCAGCTGCTCTCATATCTCAGTTTTGGTCAATCTTGGTGCCTGTTTTCGGCAGAAGCTCACCTTCACATGCAATCTCTCACTGTAAAGCACAGTTGCCATGTAACCCTAACCCTATACAGTAAAGGAGCTGTGCTACCAAGAGTTTCCCAGGCAACAGCTCCCAGGCCCTATTCATTTCTGAATAAATGGATATTTGGCTTTTTTTGCCAGGGTTTGCAGAGGTACTTATTAGCCTGGTGGCCCATTATAAGGGAAACATGTGTGAATAGAATAGAATAGAATAGAATAGAATAGAATATAGAAAGAATGTATCTTTATTGAGATATTTCACTCTGGATCAAAGTGATGGACTACCACTGCAGTCATGCCTACAAATACACTTCATATAGGCATTTTTCATTGCAGACATGATCACAGACTATATTCAACCAAAATAAAATATTGGATGACTGAAATCATACCTACTCCTTAACCAAATGATTAAACAATGGGGGGAAGCGACATTCATATAATGCAGTCAACAAGCCAAGTTATCTGAGCTAATGCATGCTAACTATGCTAATGACATAGTGTAGTTAGCGTGCTCCATGCAGATATCAAACAAAAGCCAGAGGATATATTGTATTAAGTTACTGCGCGCTGTAAATTCACCACTTCCAAGCAAATGGGAGATGATAACATTACAAGTCCAGGCAAAGCCCCTCTTCCTCTGGTCAGCTCTCCTGCCCCAGCCTCCATCATAAGCGGAGATGGACAGCATGCATAATACCAGGTCCATGAAACTGAAGCAGCTACATGATATTCAGCACAGATGTAGATTTTATTTAAAATGTTACATCATACAGCTGCAACAACAACAAATAATAACTAATAATAGCCATCGTAGAAGTCAGAAGAATTTCAAGTTGTAATAATTACTGTAATAATGTGTTATGTAGTTTTAAAGCCAAATGATCCTTTTCAGGCAAACACACTAGTAATAGTCTAACTCCTCTCTATTTTCATTGTAAGAAAATATAAGTATTAGATGATAAGTCACAGTGAGTTGTCAGTCAACTTGTTGAGGTTTATTACTATATTACATGTAATGTGTTTTATTACAGCCATATGGCAAGGCTTTCATCTTTTGGAAATGCAGTATATATGAGGACCTGTCTGCCTCTCCATCTAATCCATCTGATCCTCTCCATCAAAATAGCTACTTGAGATTATTTTCCTAGCTAATTGCAACTAAATTCGGTATAGCCTAATATATGTGTACGGTTTTCTTGGCTTTGGTATTCAGGTAAGTGGCTAATCTAGACTTCTGGACTATCCTGCTAGCCTAAGGAGAGCAGAAAAGTGTCTTTATCTCCCAGAGAGAAAACCACATTCAAAATTCAACATAAATAATTAAAAACCCATCCTTGAAAGATTTTTGCTGTGTTATCTTTGTTATTTTCTTGCAGCCTTAAACAAACAACATTTCCTAAAAGACCTATACTACAGGGGGTTAAACGTTACGGCATGGCAGGCGTTGAGACCATGGGTGAGTTGAAGGTTCACAGTTAGTTCAGACATGTCTTTAATAGCAGCAGGGCTGAGGATCAAAGGGTGTGAACATTTTTTGACAGCAAAGATTAGATAGCTGTTAAATTGAAAGAAATGATATCAAAAGAAAGTGCTGGGGAAATTTATGGATATGGACAAGTACTGACACTGGTACATTTTCACGGGGAGTTGCAGTTTTTTGGATGTGGATGATGACAGAATCCAGAAAGTCAACTCCAGGAACATGCTTCTTCTTTGTTCTTGTTTTATTTAGGAAGACCAATGAAAGAAATTCTTAATGAGAGATTGCATTGAGTTACAGAAGCTAGCAGAATGGAGGCTAATCAGACAGGGTTTCTGTCTGTGTTACCTGATTATACTTGGCATCAACCCAAAATATTGCTCAAACGTGTGAACCTGTAGTGATGAAATAATGGATTGTAGTGAGGTGATGAAGGACTTGTTCGTTTGTATATTACAGTAGTTTAGTTACTCAGGTAGTAGGATCAGTCTCCTTGTTATTGGATCAGGAATCAAACCATGAACCACACACACCTACCTGTTATTAATATACACTGCTGTATTCTTGCTGATGCACTGCAGTGGTCCCCATAGGAACAAGCTGTATTAATATCAATGCTTCTAATATGACCTATGATATATCTCTTTACCATGTTTTATTATTTAACACTTAAATAGCTCATAAATTATCATGGTATAATTACCCCTTTACATATTTTGAAAATGTTTAGCTATGTATTACTTAAAATAATGCAGTTAGTATTTGCAATTAAAGCTTTAGATTTATTTTACATATTTAATTTCATAGCAGTTCACAAATAATGTGTTAATAATTACTTTCAGTGGAATGTAATTAACTTAATTGCTTTTCAAACATAAATGAAGATAATTAAAGAAAGCAAAACATCTCAATTGATATTTAAATATAAACTGGTGGTTATTTGACATATGTGATTTTGCAGAAAAGAATCAATTTGTCATTTATACATATGTATTAATTATTTTTAAAAGACTAGTTTGTCATTAACTAATGCTTTATTATAATGTCAAAACACTTTAGCTTAATGGACATACATATGCATGTCTTATGTTGTAACTTTGTATTTTCAGGAGTTTCTATGCTGTACTCAAGCTTTGAGAATATTCAATCAAGTGGATTAATAGCCACTGCAGAGCTGAGGACAGAAACTAAGAATAATAATGGCTCAGTTCACACATTACTCCCCATGAGCCTGCGATAATCACATTTGATTAGGCAAATTAGATCAAATCAAACAGCATTGATCAGGTTTTTCATATGCATTCACAGCGGAGTCACAGGCATGCAGGCAGAGCTTTGTGTCCTGTAAGTCCTCCCTCCTTCCCCTCGAGGGTCTAGTAGGCTGTTCTACGTCATTCAGCCGACTCGCCATGGGCGGCTACCTGTGGCCCTTCATTATGACCCCATTCAGTCAGCCCGGCTTCCTGCCAGCACCGCTTCCATTGCCTCTGCTCACAGAACCGGAAAAGAACCACAACGGCTCCTAATCATCGCCGCTTCGCTGTTTCTGCAATCCGCTGAGAAGATTATCTCTTTCAAACTGGTGAGAGAAAAAAAAAAGAAAAAATGCAAGAAGTGTGTGTCCAAAGAGAGAAAGGAGAGAAGAAAAAAATATGAACCTGAAAAAAGTGAATATACTCACCATATGGTCTACAGTTACCATCAGTACAATGAAATGTTTCTGAATATTTCCAAGCACTTTCCTGACACTTTACCAAATGAAAGAAGTATTTTAAGCCCTACGACAACACCTAGTATGTGACTGGACTAAGACTTTCAGTTTTAACATCTCTTGGTTACTATCAGACATGGATACACAGCATTTTAAAGACATTTGTCTTTATGTAAGTTTATATATTGAAATGTATTTATCCACCATTTTACAGTCACTCTTCTCCCCACGATTATCTGCGGGAAAAATGTGTTTTGGGCCCCTGTCGGACCCGGATGTTGTAATTCCATGGTTTGGCCACTATGTCAAATTGGGCTTCTAAGCCCTGTGCTGTCCCTGGTGGATCGGTGATGCACAGCTGCTGTACTGATTTCTCTCCAGAGACTGACAGAGCTCTTCTGTAACCCTAACCTAACCCATTTCTCATAGGTAAGAAATGCATACGTTTTAAAACAGCTGCCACAATATGAAGTGGCAGTGCTACATTTCATCTCATTGCTCTGTAATGTCACTAAATGGCTTGCATACTATTTTTAATCCAGCATGGCAGTGTAATCAACTGTAACTTCATTCATCAATTAGAATTTACACAAGGAAAGTTTGCTGACAAAGACCGAAGATGAAGAGTTCATCGGCCCAACAACCTCCTCTGGTGGTTTTGTTAGTCTTGGAGGTTGAGGTGACAGCATGCGGTTTGTGGTGCTACTGGATTCAGAGGCCGTGACCGAGGGACAAACTGTCGAGCTGGCCTGGATCCCCGAAGGCATGGGCCACTTGCAGCGTGCTGGAAGGCTTCAATTTGAACTGGTACATCTAGCATCTAATAACAAAATGACACTCTGCTGTCTGTGTGATAGCTCACCAATCTAAAACTAATGCAGTCTTATACAACAATCCTGTAAACAAATCCTCCATTTATTGAGGTGTTAATGTTCAGTTTTTGTTAGACTTTTTCAATGTGGTTTCACATTTAAGGCTCCAGATTGCACGGCTGTTGAAATGTATCTTACTATGCTTACAGTGATTTCTAATCTTGTGCCCATCCCGTTATATCAGTGAGATAAGGCTACAAAACAGTAATACAATTCAGCAATATGACCATGCAGTTGATTTAATGCCTCTCTGAAAACAGTTTCAATAAAAACCTGAAGATTATAACCTTCATGAAGTGAGGATTTACAGCAGGATAGTTGTATTAGTCTGCATTACGCTTAGCTAGGTGGAGACGATACCATCTCACTATTTGTATTGTTTATTCAAGTAATTCAGCTGTCATTTACAGGAAGCTATCAGGCACACTAATTTGTTTTTCTGGAGAAAGTCACCTTAAAGAGTTGTATTTTCATACTTTGCCAATAGACCATCATTGGAAACCTAGACAGCTGTCACCAAGTCCTGCAGACCTGCCTCACCTGGGACCCCAGCCTCATTTATGATGTCCTTACCATTACAGATGGAGACAACTAACCATCTAATCCACTTACCATCCCATCACAATCTCAATGGTGTATCTGCCAGAGGTGTAAAGACATGCCAACACACACATACAGTTTTATTATGGAAATAGGATTGTGAACATGTGTCTTTGGATTTATTTTTGCTTCTCCCATACTTCACATTGTTGTGCACTACACTGTAATAAAACAATGCACCTCCATTTGTGTTATCTAATGTTTTATAATAGTGGTTTTGGCTAAAATATAAGAGAGCCACCACTAGTGTAACCAAAAAGCAACCACATGTTCAAAGTTTCTAGGAGGAAAATGAAAAAGACAATAATATTACGGTGTGAATCACCATCACCAACTTCTTGTTAACTCAAATATTCATGACAGCTCTTTACGGTTACATTTTTTTGTGACTATTGAGCTGTCGCTTCTGTGATCGACTTTATACAGCTCTTTTCATACAGGTTAGTGTGCTTCAAAGAGCTTTACGGATGAATGACGAGCTGATAATGAGATAGTACAAATGGGAACATGTCATCAGAGGGAGCAATCATCTGTATGGTCAGACTTCTGAAATCAAAAGGGGCGGTTCATTCCTTAAAGGTTGTTAGCTTCATTACTGTGATGTGACTGATTGTTACTCTGTTGTCAAGCAATGTAACCTCTTGACAGTTTCCCATTTTCTCACCAAGGATTTTCTTTAATACAATGAGTGTTTATATTGTTCAGCCCTAAATGTAACTGCTAAATCCAGCTGTCAGACAGATGCAGTGAGGTAAAAAGTACAATACTGTACTTATTTCTTAAATGTCATCAAGTTTAAAATCACACAAAATGAAAAGCATAAGTAGTACCTTTAAATTGTTAAGTAGATTTGAGTAAATACACTAATACTCTTCACCTCTGCTTTTAACACCCTTATTCACCTCTACTAGTATAATGAAAGGTTTCCCAAAGTACCAGTGCAGTCGATGCAGCTCATCCCTTCTACCCTCTATTCACGGAGCAACATTTGCATTTTCAATATGCAAAGGTTTAAGAGATCAGGGCTTCAGAATGGGATTTGGCAATTGATTCCCTCTGCCGTCATTACCAGCAGCTTGCTACAGAAAGCCGGGCCAGGGCAGCGGTCAGCAGAGGATTTAACGTAGACATCACATCTCCCAAGATGATTCGGCTTGACGGACTGGTGTAAATTTCCTGGGCCGCATCAATACATCCTGGCTGGCAGGAGGAGCTGAGTAACTGGCTAATGGCAGAGCTATCTGAGCTGTGAAATGCTTCAAAATGAGTCTATCTTCAGACTAATTTTATTTTAATAAAAAAAAACCTGCTTTGGCTTTGTTCCTTCGCTGAAAGGCCACATGAAGCGATGAGAGGAAGGCAAGGACAGTGATACAGAGGAGAGAAATGCAGAGTGAATAGCAGCAGTGCTGTGCCTGGTCAAAACATGCCCGTTCGAAATGGGTCGATTGCTTGGCCCCCGGCTGCTACTTCAAGTTGAGCCTGGTTCAACTTTTTGGCTGCACGACCCCGTAAATGAGATGGCTCCATTTTTTTCATGCAGAGCTTATGCCTGCCGCCTCATGCCCTAAGCTCCTATTACATACATCTTAAAGTTATAAATAAATAAATAAATAAAAGCCACAAACACTTTAAAACCAAGGTAGGATGAATTAGTTTATTATCAATAAATCTCTCAAGGAAATCTCTCAAGGAAAATACCATACTGTATATGGGTCAATGATGTTTTTTGTGTCCATGTGATTTAGTCAAATTGAAAGGGGTTAAAATGTGAAAATAAACGTATGAATAACTTGCACACATTCTTTTTTTGTGGAGCCAGCATAACATTTCTGCTTTTAAACCATTTTGAGAGAATATATTAGAGGATTATGGTAAAAATGTCTAAGCGGTGTAACCATTAAAACTTTATACCAAATAATTCAACTTGCTTAAAGATGCTAAATTGTCAATAAAACACCATATCAACTAGTTTGGCATGATCTTACATTATAACTTTTATATTAAATAAAGCTAATGGAATACAATTGTTCTAAATATTACATTTAATCTGGAGAATCATGGAGATCAGGAAACATTTACATTTAATTATTAGTATAAGTCCACTTAAATACACTGTAGGTGATAAAATATGTAAAATATTTATCATTCTTTTGTGGTTACACCATTTGACATTTTCAGGAGCATTCAGTCTTACTTTTGGTAAAAAATGGTGCAAATGTCATTTCAAATGATATAAAAACAACAAAAATACTAAATGTACATTTTAACAAACCTGATGCTGCTTTTAAAACTAGTTTTTAACATTTTTTCTGAATTGCTCATTTAGCCAACCCTGATTTGTCACTCATATGCACATCAACAAATTCTTCCGATAAACATGAATGTATTAAGTCAATCATGCCATTGTCATAATCTTGCTATTATTATCTTTATTTTATATAAGCAATGGAGAAAAATGAATGTATGAAAGGTGTCGCATACAGTATGAGACAGGCCTATAATGGGATATGGATCATTTCCTTAAACTGTGTACATGTTTTACTCTTTAAATAGTAGTGAATATTTCTCTACATCTAGATCACAGATTGTGCCTTTAATGGAAGCTGATAAATCAAAGCTTTTGGACCATACACATTGATTCTGCTTAAGCCAATATCATCTACTGTTTAAAAAAGACACAGCATGTAGGTCAGTGGTGAAACTGATTTGATGGCTTTTGGTTACTGTAATCTCATACTGGAGCACACTGTAACAAGATAAAAGCTCAAAGATTCCGAATCAATGGAGGGGAGGATGAAAAAGTCGAAAGCAGATGGAGAAATGAACAGCTGTGGATCATCATTATTAACTTTATAACAAGTATGCAGTTCATCTTAAACTGTAAAGACTCCTCTCTGTCCTCATGTTCTCAAAAGTTTGTTCTTTACAGTACAACTTGGACATTTTCTCCAAGGACACGAGCATCATCCTCTGTGTTCTTGGATGTGATTTTCACCTTTGTGTGTAACATCGTCAGCCTCCCTGCCTCTCCTCTCCATTTCATCTCCTCAGCATTCAGTGCTTTCAGCCAGTTTCTCATTCGGGCATGCTAATAAAGTGTAGGGTCCCTGGTGTGCGAGGGGGCTTTGTAGCCCCACAGATCCACAAGAGCACATGAATCCCAACAAAGCCCCACTTCCACATTCGACATCTTGTTGTGTTTGTGTGTCCATGATTTTTTGCTGCTGTCCTGCTGAGCTCAATAAAGTAATCCCGTCTTGCCCCGGCTCTTCAGAGTTTCTGCTTGCTATGACAATACCCCAACCCCCCTACTACCCCCCACCCCGCTTACCAATTTTGCCCTTCCTAATCCTCCACTCCTCTCCACCTTCATCCACACACAGCCAGATGAATGAGATGAAATCCCTCCATGTCTGTTGAGCCCTGCTACATGTTGGAAGGAAGAGAAGGATGTAAAATGTCATATATAACGAAAGTCAATTTGCATATCATTTGAACTGTACTTTGATGTGAAGCAGTCAAAGCTGGATTGATCTATGTGATATCCAGTGTTTGTAGATTTAAGTGAGCAGATGTATTTTTTTTTTTAAAAAGACCAGAGACAAAAACAATGTCTTTATAATTACTTCTACACCTTCTTCAGAGTGTACTGTCAATACTAGCAGCTCTGTGAGGTTGCATTTAGTAGTACAGTAGAGCTTTGAGTGAAATGCCAATGGTCGAAAGGTAAAATATAATGTCATACAATGTGTATTTTTGTGCATTCTAGTATAGGGGTGCCAAATATGTGATACAAGAATGGAAGTGTATACAAGTAGTCACTGAATCTAGTTTATTATTATTAACCGACCAGTGTTGCAATGGAAATGTGTCCGATTTTAAACGATGTGACGAGAAAAACAGGTGTAAAATATGGTATTAAAATGTCAATATCCAAGAAAAAAGATTAAATTAAGATTAGAAAGATTAAAATTGGATAATGCCTCCTGCAATAGTACAATGGGTACAAAAAAAATCTGACGTGTGTATGTGATAGAACAGATGACTTCCCTTCTACAGCTAAAAACACCTATGTTTTTAAGGAGATGGACATCTGTTATTGTCTACCTTTGTTAACTCTTCCATTCTTTATGTGATGTATGGACCTATGGTGTCTATTTGGTTCCTATGCAGCATTATTTTATTTGTTTGTAGCCTACTTATGTGGGCAATGAAACCCAACTTCAAGGTGATTTTGTCCTGTACAGTTTAAATTGCCTGTTAATGTTTATGAATGGCAATAAAGTTTTAAAAAAAGACACTATACTTACTGTAAGGATAGATTTAAAAGCTAAATTCAGTTTATAATGGAAACTGAAATATAAGCAGCACCAAATCAGAGGTCACTAATGAAGGTGGACCGCAGTCTGGATCCGGACCCAGATGTCGTCCTATCCAGACCCGGACGTGTAACTGATGAAATATTAAGGAGCGTAAAATTTTGTCCGAGTGTTTCTATTTTAACGGGTGCAGCTTCTCTAGCCATTACGGTAAAAGAGGAGCAGCTAACGGAAACTCAGAGACCACTGTACACAGCCAATCTTCTCACTGGACGCTTATCAGCCAATCAAATCCTTGCATTCGGACATGCGGAGACACAGTGAGATACACACTGAGAAAAGAGGAGACAGAGACAGAGAAGAGGCACATAAGAGGAAGCTATTTCTCAAGCTCTCTGTAATGCACTTTATTTTAAAATGCAATACTTTTTTAATTCTTATTTTATTATTTATTTGAATCCCACAAGATGAGTGTAAGTACTAATAAATGAATTCTACTTTATTTATTTGACAGTCTACAATCTACCCATTGGACACAGATGCTGATGGAACTACAATGCTACTTCAAGGTACTGAAAAATAACACGGACATTATGATGTTCCAGACCTTCACTTGAGGAAATTTTCACAAATTGGCCCTGAGGGAATTTTAATTGAATACCCCTGGCATATACTAGCAACACTATCAAGGTATAAAGCACTGAAATGGAATTGTAATACTTGTGTGATTGTAAATGAAAAGTGAAACAACTCTTTCCGTTACATTTGCAGACTACATTTATCTAAACACTACACCTACTCGTGTGTCTTTGAGGCATGTGTTAAAGTGCAGTTTGGTGATGACTGCTCCACACTGCAGCACAAACCACAACAGCTGGGCGGCACAACTGCCTTTCAGCTTAGATGTGCATGAACTTAAATGGATGAGAACTGCCAGGAGCGAGGACAACGACAGGAAGACAGCTGGCTTTGAAAAAGACATGAAAGAGGTCTTGGCAGAGCGAACCACCAAGCGCGAAAGGAGGAAGTGGAAGAGACTTGCATAGCAAAGGAAGGCACACGCATGTACAGAGCTGCTGACTGTAAGACAGGAACAAAGAGGATAGAAAAGGGTGATGCTCAGAAGAGGAAAGCTTCATCAAGGAGACGGGTTTGAAGAACAACTATGAGAAGGAAGCCAAATTGAAAAAAGAAGAAAAGGTATGAAAGGCAGGAATAGACAGAATAATAGGACAGATAGAAATAACTCAATAATGCAGCTGTATGAAGGTATATATGTGAAAGTAATAAAGTGGTATTCCTGGACATGGCTGTCAGCTGTGTGGCTCTTCATATTAAGTTTTCACATACCTTCTTCAAAGCTCGCACAACATTTCCAAACTGAAAGACATGTTGCACAACAGTGTTGCCTGTTGCTTAATATTGCATTGGCAGCCTTGAAAACATTGTTACTGATTTAAAAAGGAGACATGAGCACTGACAGTGAAGTCACAGCATTCAATATGAGGCAAATAACACAAGCAGCAAACCCTACTTCTAGCCTCCCTGTTACTGAATCTTTATTTACAGGCTCATGTTCAAATAATACAGAACATTCAGAAGGATGCCACTTACATCATTTCTTATGAAGTAACATTTGTCTCACATTTGAAAATGTATTATAGTATATTTCAAAAGTCTGGCATAGGCTTAATTGGTAATGTGACACCATTCCACCATTTTCATGTGTGCTCCAAATAAGCCCACATCAACATTTTCATCAGTAACTGTAACAGATTACAGTTACATTTATTTTGAAATGAAATTACCTAACACTGTTGCATGCAACTACCCAGCACTGCTAAACTGCTATAGCTAACAGCTATGCTTACGTTCCTGGCCATTGGCTGTATATACTTCAGACTGCAGTGATGGGGTGTTTGTATGTAAAACACAAGATGCAACCTCATTACTCATTTCAGTTAATTTTCATTAAAGAATTCAATAAGAGGACAAGATGTTTTCAACACAAAACAATTAACATAGTGAAATCAATAAAGACCTACACATAAGGGCTCTCCCACCATCTTCAACCACACCCATTCCATCTGTTACAAGAGTCATCTACACAAGAAATAAATGAGACATAAATGAACAGACCAAATAACATGGTGTCAAAGTGCTGAGTCTACTTGTATGAAGGTAAAGACAATCCAAAACAAGAACGAGTACATTTAAAATAAACAAGCAAAGCAGTATTGAAGTCATGGAAAGAAGTAATCAATCAGACAAATTATTCCAGTCTGATGGTGCTTTAAACTCCAAAGCACATTTCCTAATGTCTGAACAGACTCTAGGCACAAAACAAAAAGTTTGTTGAGTGTGTCTGAGTGAATATGATGATCTGAATGGAACTAAAAGCTGCTTTATTAAAGTAATTACAAAGAGCAACTAATTAAAATGTTCCACAATGTTTTATAAATGTCCAACCTTTGTAGGAGAATAATAACCAATGAATAACCAATGCATGATGTGAAATTGAGCTGTGAAATTGTCTGCAAGATCAGTGAAATCGCCTTTTTTGGTACAAAGAAATATAAATATTTTACAAATTTTAGTGACTTTTTGGAGTCTCCTTGATAATCTATTCCAGATTTGAAAAACCCAAGTAAAGTGTTTTTTCATGTAGACCTGATGTAATGTAGTCTCAATGAAGGAATAGCAGTGAAATTGTACTTTTTTCAGTTTTAACAAGCAAAATAAAGGTTTTACAAACAGTGGGTTTAAACAGTGTTAAGGCTTTTACTATGATGCCTAACACTTGTTCATAAGTGTAACTGGTTAAAAAGGAGAATCAGCCGATTAAAGGTCACAGTCAGTGTTGAAAGTGACCGATCAAAGGAATGGACTCTGTATTCCGTCTTCTTCTTTTTGGCATCCAACTTATTGGTGCATTACCACCATCTTCTGCTCCAGACTGTGGATCAAACAATAGACTTACAATTTAAATCCCTTCAAAACAGTGACGTGCGGTGAGGTTCATGTCTGGTGAGGCACTGACTTCATCACAATCAGATTTACAAACATATGAACAGACAAGAAGGGAAAAAAACGGATGACTTGCCGACTTGCTCACTGTAGTTGTAGCTTACTGTCACTTATTCTGCAGCTAATGAGTCGTAATAAGAATCACTGGGATCAGGAGCGCCCCCTGCCATGAGGCCGGAGAACTGCGTGCCTCACTTAGTGACTTTTTGCTGCCGTTTTATGGGCTAGGGTTAGGCAGGCTCAGCACACGAAACACTGTACATTATATCATCAGCTAAACTATGGAAATTTAGTTCATATAGTAAAAGTGTTTGAACATGTTAATAGCAACATACAGAGAAACAGCTGTACAGCTGTACTGTCTCACTGCATAGCATGCCAGCGCAGTAAACCGAGTCATTGCGCAATCCATGGTGAGGCTCGTCTCGCTGCTGCCTCACTGCGCGTCTCTTTTCAGTGTTTGATCAGTACATGTGAAAATTCAGCGATTTTGAATTAAAAATAATCCGAAACTGGTAAAGTTAGATAGAAAATAACGTTATAGTGCAAATCACTGGACAAATATAACCATTTATTTATTTTTTTCATTTTTAAGTCTTTTTCCATGATAACAGGTGAGGCACGGCCTCACCTGCCTCCCCTGACCGCACGTCACTGCTTCAAAAGAAAAAGAAGAAGAAAAAACGCCACATATAGACCACTAGGTCATAAAGCATTATCCTTTATGTTTTACAAACTAGTCTTCCTATAAAATCCCAATCCATGTCGGCCAGCCCTAGCACCCTATCCCTGCTTATCTATCATATCCTATAAAAAACTGCTATATCCCTTATGAAAGCTAACAGTACCCTGACCTGCGCTCTCTCACCTATGCTCAGTAATCCTTCTAATGTGAATTCCTGCACCCCTAATTCCCTCAGATTATTCCTCATCATCTCTCTCTGTGTTTTATACCTCCACTGACTCTTCTTCCTGACATCCTTCACACAAGCCCGTCTGGTGTTTCTCTACCATTTCCAGTTTTTTACTTAATGCTTCTTTCTTTAAAGCTTTGTTTGCCAACTCATCCATCCTCTCTTTCCTCCCATACCCCTACATGTGCTGGAACCTACTGGGATTTTACCTGACCACCCTGATTTGCTGTTCTTGTGACTGACTGAAGGACTTCATGGCTGTTTGAATGGAAACCATCTTCAACGTGCTTAGGCTGAGGATGAGTCTGAGATTATCAACGCCTTGTCTTGTCTAGTTTTTACCATCCATAGTAGTATATCCAACATGTCCAACATCTCCATTGTGTAAAACCCTAACTTATAAGATGCTCTCCTGTTGATTCCAGTTCCTTTTGCTGGCATTGCCACCCCAAATCCTGTCCCTCCTGGCTCTGTTTTTTTTTCTTAGTACCATCTATGCAAATCTGCGTAGAATCACAATACTTTAATTACACAATAGTCAAATGCACTTACCTATTTTGTCTTTTTCTTTCCTTGTAGTAAACCAATATAGACTGGTAACAAATTAACAAAAAACATCAGTCAATGAGTGGAGAAACATAAGAAATGCAGCTCCTTCCACACAGATACAGTTAATCAATTAACATCCCATCATGGTTTGTAAAAATGCTAAGCAGTTCCAGTTGATTCTGAAGATGGCAAGAAGAAAAGGGTTCATTATTGGGGCACGGATGGCAGGAGCCACAGTTCTTTTGCAAATGTCATTCCCTACCTTGCCACACCTTTTGTGGGGTGAGAATCATTGTGTCCCTGCAAATTTGTATCCTTCTTAATTCGAATGGTGTTTCTCCAATTTCTGCCTGTAGGACAGGTACTGGCGATTTGTAAAAAGACCTTACTGGACACTGTCAATGCCAGTACCTGAGTCACATCCAATTTCCTTATAAGAGACCTGGCTGCTAATCCATACACTACACTGCCATAGTCTCACACAGAGCTTATCAAGGCCACATGCAATACATTATTTTCAATGGCGAGCAACTGACTTTGCATTCCCTACCATTGAACATCTAATATCTAATCACATGTATTACTTTTTGTATTTTTCCCTTATTCTCCTGGCATGGTCTGCCCATGTTAACCATCAATCAAAAACAACTTTCCAATTCTAATCCATACATCCTCAGCTTCATCCATTTCTCAATTATTTTTCTGGTGAAAAAGACAGTTTGAGTTTTATCTATTTAAAACCTAAATCCCCATTCAAACCTGCACTCCACCATGTCAATATTTTCCTTGTACTTTCTTGACCGCATGCTCCATGTTTCTTCCTCTTTTTCACAAAGCCATCATCCACAGTGACCTACCTCTATCTGCTGCTACCATTGACGAGACATCGTTGATCATAATGATGAAAAGTGCTGGGCTTATTACACTGCCTTGAGGTGTGCCATTTCCAACCATGTATTGATTTGACAAGTCTGACCCAATCATTTCTTGAATTTTTCTTTCAAACAGAAAATCCTTTATCCAGTTAAAAACCCTCCCATCAACCTGTATCTTTTGCAGTTTAATTATCAATCCTTCCTTCCACATCATGTCATAGGCTTTTACGTCTTTCTTGTCAAAAAACACTGCAATCATTCAATCATTGACTCTTTATTTGCCTGGGTCTTTCTGGGTCTTTCTTATCTCTAGCTTTATCAGTAAGTCCATGGTATTCCTTCCTTTTCTAAAATCACTCTGATAATTTGCCAGCATTCCTCTCTTCTCAAGCTCATATGAGAACCATTTTGTTATCACACTTTCCATTAACCTGCATATATTTGATGGAAGTGCTACTGGCCTTTAACTAGCAGGTTTTGACAGACCATTGCCAGGTTTTCTTATCAGAATCACTACTGCTTATTTCCATGCATTTGGTAATCTTCCCTCCTCCCACAATCTGTTATAAAGGTACAGCAACTTCGAAAATGCTCCTTCCCCTAGATTCTTTAGCATAACTTACCATATCTGACCTTTCCCTGGAGAGGTTGGAGAGTCTTGATCTATTTATTGCTCTCATTATCTCTGCCAAAGTAAATTGGTTCATCGGTTATATCATCTGCTTCTTCACTCCTGTCTAACCCAACTGGATGCTGACTCAATATTCTTTCTCTTCTTCCATCTGCTAACAATTTTACTGAACTACAAATCTTTGCCAATGACTTGGCCATGATCTCTGCCTTATTTCTGTTGGAGATTGCTGTTTCCTATTCAGGTATCATAACTGGATATTCCCATTCCCTTGTGTCCCCTACCATCATCTTTATCACTCCCCATACCTCTCCTCTTGCCCTCTTAGCTCGACGTACCACTCTTCTCACCACTGTTTGTGTCTTCTTATACTGAAACAAATGCTGCATTCCTGTTTCTTAACACCTGACAATACTCCTCTGTCCACCGTGTTATCAGTTTTTAATTCATCTTATTTTTACTTCTGGGTATAGATCCATCTGCTGCCACAATAATTACTCAGGTGAAGGTTGTTTATTTCATATCTCCAGAAATGTCTGTCCTTGTCATTGTTTCCTTACTCAACTTCTGGAATTTATCCCCATTTGCTTTTAGGATAAATGTTCTTCTTTCTGACTCAATTTTGGATTCTACCACGAGACTCAGTAGTGATCATTGTCTACAGTTGTAGCTGTCCAAACTTCCAGTTACTATTCAACACCTATGATTCGGTACCTGTTGTTATATTTATCCTTGCTCCTCTACAATAATTCATATAGAACAAATGCCTATCAAGTTTCAACCAGGTTTCCTGAACACATACTACATACAAGATCTGTTTTACAACCATTTCCTTAATGAAATGCTTGAGTTCCTGGCTATTTGCCAGTAAGTTTCTGGTATTACATTGTAAGATAATTAACATAATTAGTATCAACCAACCCTGCCTTTCTGGCTTGACGTTCTCCGTCACTACTTCCCATGCCAGTCCCTTTAATCTTAAATTATTCACTGCTGCTTTTTCAACCAGCTGAATTCTATCATTTTTTAACTTTACTCTAGCCGTACTGTTAATCACTCCTACAGTGAATATTACTAAATGCCTTTTCTCCACATAAGTCCTGTCATTTTATTATTTGTTGTAGTTCTTGAACCCACATTGCTCCTTGTTCATTAGTATAATTGTCCTCTTCTCTTGACAATCTTGGTGATCCTTCTTTCTACTTTACTTTTTTTTAATATTATTCTCCCATCTCATAACCTCACACACACCATACGCCACATTATGGGCTTCTCCACAGTTAAATCATTATGGTTGCACCCCTGTTCCACACTTTCCATACTTATGGTCTCCCCCACATCTAGCACATCTCCTCTGCCCTTTACACTTTTTGGCTGTCCTTTCGCATATACAATTTCCCCTATCTATCAATTTTTGTATATTTAGAGCACATTAAGGATGTCTTCAAATGTTAGAAACATAAACATTGTAAGACATAACCAACTGAGGTAAAAGGGATAAAATTAAGTTTTTTAATACTTGATATTAGAATAGAATAGAATAGAATAGAATAGAACTTTATTGTCCACCATGGTGCAAAATTGTCTTTGGATCGCCAATAACAGACATACAGCAGACAGGAATTACATAATGTCCATAGAATCCATAAAATCCATAAAATCATTCCTAAAATACATATACATAAACATAAGTAAAGTATGAAATATAAGTGCATATCAGTTCCTGTGTGCGTATTGATTATTTGCCTGTCTTTGTCTCTGGTACTCAGTGCTGTCATTTTTTTCCTACAGCTCTATCAGTCAAGCAGTGTGGCATTGTCTGATAGTGTCTGATATTACTTGAAGTTGATGATGTTTCCAGCTCTTTGATTCAAAATAAACCGTCACTGTCTGTTTTTCCACTTGATTTCGGTCAGTGCATGACTCACCACACATCTGGTACTTAGAACAGCAAATGTAAAAATTTAAAATAGCAGTAGGTTAAATCACAATAGAGAGCAAAACATCAATGTATTTACCAGGAAAGTGTTATTATTATTGATTTCAAAACTACCAGTATTTACTGTGTTTCTCCTTAACAGGATATTTAGACAGAGAAAGAATAATACACATTGCGGGTTAATTGTAGTGGAGGTGACTCAGCTCATCAAGGTCACATCTTGTGCATGTGAATGTTTGTGCTCCGTGTTGGGTGGTAAGCATATTCAGCAGGTCAGAGTGACAGTGGGATAATCCAAGCTGACAGGGCAGCAGAGCAATGGAGAACCACCATGCCAGCCCGTTACGCAACACAGGGCATCTCAGCTCCAACAGCTACTTCAAAGTGACATGATTATACAACGTCTGGTAGTTTTCGTTTCTTTCTCTCTCTCAAGTGTGTGTATCTGAGAGAGAGAGTGAGAGAAGCAGAAAAAAAAATCTAATTAGAATCTGTTTTGACATTATCGTCTGATGTACTTCACCAAATATATTTGTATTTCATTCAGGAACACTGTCTAGGGGGTGAACCAAAGTGGTGATGATATTAGCTGATTCTAATCTGAGCTTCAAACGCTGTGCCATAATGCTTTCAAGATGGACTATCAGAGGCACAACTTCAAGTTCTTCAAAGGAAAAAAGTTTCCTTATCAAAATATTCTATGCTAAAATTAACTGCAAAAACATGAGTCAAGTATTTTACTGCAAACATGATGTAATAACAGGAATATTTATATATCTTTATGGATATGGATGTCATGTAGTCAGTTGGTTCATCTTGAAATCCACCCACTTGTGTCAATAATCAGTCTAGATGTTCACAAGAGCTCATATAAAAAGTTAAAATGTATTTGGTAGGTTGCCATTAACTTATGACCTTTTCAGTTGAGATGGTGAATGTGTGAGCTTTTGAATATTTGCATTCCTTGTTGTTATGTGTCTGTGCACTCGCAGAACACAAATTCATTATTTACTCTTTTTTAAATTACATTTCTATCCTCTCTCCACAATTCATGATGGAGATATTTAGCTGTTTAGCAACTAAATGATCCACTATGTTCACCAGCAAGTTGCTAATTTTGTCTTTCTGCTGTTTAGTGCTGAGTACATTGAGTACAGAGATATGCCCAGAACACAATCTCCAAGTCCACAAAGCACATGTATACGGGATATTGAAACTGCCATGGCTCCTCCAGTATCCCAGCACGGGTAAAGACATGGTCCAATGTTCAATGACTGAGACAGAATATGTAGACAGAATCTTGTGCCATCTGAATCTGAGGTTTGATATTGATATTGAATCTGAGGCCAGAACCTCCTTACCAGCACCCTGGCAGAAGCTTTCCCTGGGAGAATAAGCAGTGTGATTCTCCAATAACCCTAACCCTAACCCTAACCCAGTCCTTCTTCATAAAAATTGGAACCACAACCTTGGTCTGCCAGTCCACAAATACTGTCTCCATGCAACACTGAAGAGGGATGTCCAAGAATTGTCACCTTATCATGGTGGAGAAATTTGTGTGTTCCTGAGACTTCAGGAGCAACGGCCCCTGGTAGGGTCTCCGAAGGTAAATTAGTCCCAGGTTAGGGTCCAGACTGAGATAGACTTACCGCTAAACTTCCGCTCAAAAGAAATGACATAGAGCCACTGTTCTGTGGGCCCTCAACCATTGGGTGGAGATACGACATATAGTTAGACTCACCTGTAGAACCAAGCCCCTAGAGAGGGACTGGTCTGTCTTCTTTTCTGGAGTTGCCATGGTGAAAAATGCCAGATTGGTGTGGGGATACTTATGAGCCCCCAGCTGAGCACTGCTGAGTTGTTATTTTGCTAATTATCCCACAGAGCAAGGTCGTCTCCTTGCAACCGCATGCCTCTAGGAGGAAAGCTCTGAATCTTTTTGTATATGTACCAAAAGACAGTTCAGTTCAGAGTATCCAGCCTCCTTGGAATCTCTGGCTGGTTGCCCTGGATGGTACATGGCCTGGTGACTCCATAACTCTGCTGGGAGACATCAACTTGACAGAGAAACTGATTGGTGGGGCATGGGAAGAATGGTCTGCCTGATCTGAAATCTAAGTGGTGCTTTGTTATTGGACTTCTGTGCCAGTCGTGGATTGGACATACTGAACACTAATTGAGCATAAGGTGGTTCAAAAGTGCACCTTGCACCTTGTCTGAACCTGACCAAAGCACACTTCAAGGAGGGTTGAAGTTGTGGTCCCATTCCACTCTCTTTTAGTCAGGTCTTGACAAATAATGATATATTTGAAGCTCCTGATTCAAGAAAAATCTATGAAAAATGATTTAATGTGCAATTATCCTGTAATTGCCATTTGTGGCCACCATATATAAAAGTTACAGTTTCACCTTGATAACAGAATGTATTTGGAAATATTAAAGGTAAATCTGGATCTGCATTTCAATACACATTGTGACTGACCACCTTTCCATTTTATAAAATGCAGTAGTGTCTAATAATGTCCTTCACTGTGATGTTAGAAATGCTGTATCACCTTTAAATCATGGTCTAACTTTCTATAAGGTTTCATTAAGTTCATTCAACAGACAAATAAATGAGACAAAGATCCTTACTAACTTCCCTGGTA
Organism: Scomber japonicus; assembly: GCF_027409825.1. NCBI lineage: Eukaryota > Metazoa > Chordata > Actinopteri > Scombriformes > Scombridae > Scomber > Scomber japonicus. The sequence goes on from NC_070578.1 coordinate 5,800,932, forward strand.
AAGGTAATAGAAATAAAGTGGGGCGTGATACTAATTTCCAAAATCTATATCTAAAATTCTGGACTGAGACTTCTTACACATGACCTGACCTTAATGGATATTTCAGGCTATTTTTTCTTCTTTTTCAGTTTGTGGTTGGAAATTAAAGACACAGCAGTAGAATATTCTCTATTTTTCACCTAGGCTGCTTTATTGATGGAGTTCATAAAGGTGGAGTTAAATTACTTTTTTACCCCAGATGGCCTGCTGACCATAAATGCAGTTCTAAGAGGAGACTTGCCACCACTGCAGCAACCCTCTCACTAGTGCCCTGAGAAAAATTGCTCATTATAAATTAAATATGACAGAGTGCAATGTTTGGGAATTCTGCTGTGTATTTTATTTTACTTAGCCTACTGCCATCCAGACTGCCAAGGAAAAAATATATAATTCTACCTGTTTTTCTGAATGTTGGATTGGTTAGTATTTTGTCGATTTAACTAAGATTTATGTCCATGTAAAGTATGTTTATTAAGGGGGATTAGCTTTCTCAGCAGAATCCTTGTCACTGCTGGAATTATTTGACATCTCCCTCAAACAGCAGAGTTTTTTCCACCAAGTCTATGACCATTTGCTATAATTGGCCACTTCCTTGACATAAGTGTCTCTGACTAACTGTATTGCTGTGTGGGCTTACAGGTTACATTAGGGCTGGGCGATATGGCCTTTTACTAATATCCCGATATTTTTAAGCCATGTCACGATACACGATATATATCTCGATATTTTGCCTTAGCCTTGAATTAACACTTTGATGCATACAATCATGCCAGTATGATGATTCTACATTTCTACATTAAAACATTGTTCATACTGCATTAATTTATGCTGATTTTAAACATTCATGCCAAAAGCGTAACTCACAACTAAACAAATTCATCAAAACTGTATTTATTAAAGAGTTATTAAGCAGTGGCACAAACATGTCATTTCAAAACAAATAAAGTGTCTTTTATGCATGATGTAACTAATATGACATATCAAAATAACACTAAATTAAAGTGCACTTTTTTTACATAATGCCAGTACAATATTTAAACAAATGAATACAATAAAGTGCCTTTTTCTGCATCATGTCACTATTAAACATTTCAAACAACACTAAATAAAAGTGCACATTTTGTGCATAATGCCACTAGGATATAAAGGTAGAGCTGTCTCTGCAAAATATCTGCGACTAGGTAGATTATATCTTGGATCAAGTGTGTCGATGATCTTTCTGAATCCGGGCTTTTAACCACACTCACTGGGGCCATGTCTTTCTCTGTGTGGTGGGTTACTGCGGACGTTATCTCCTTCTGTTTTTGACTATTTTAGTCGTATTGCTGTTCTGGAAAAAGAAGACGCTAGACTCAGTTGCGTCAGTACTTTCTTCAATATGTCACTGGCCGGAGATGTGCTCTTGCAGAGTTTCAAGCACACATGGTGATATAACTTTGTTGTACTACCAGCTTTTGTGGTGACGCTTTTATGGCATACTTTACATATTACGGTTATTTGTTCAACGTCCTCCCTCATGTACCCAAACCACCGCCAGATGATGGATCCTGAATTGTTTCTTTGGGAATTAAATCTCCCTCCTCCATTTGTCCATATCACCTGCTGCTCCCGCTACCTGAGATCGCTGCTACTTCTGCTACATGCTGCCGGGCATATGACGTTGCACGCACAACAGAATGTGATGTACGTACCTAGGTGCGCTTGTTTTATCTCTCTGTGCGGAGAGATGAGAGAGTGAGAGAAACCCGTAGTTCAACGGGCCGCGACTAAAAACAAACTGCGTGTAAATTGAATGTATACTCGAGTATTCACGATATAGTAATTTTCTACATCCCACAGAGAACAAGCCGCGATACATCGAGTATACTCGATATATCGCCCAGCCCTAGGTTACATGTTCAGGCCTGGAACACACTTGGAGACTGGTGTTCTTCAAGATGCTACTATATTCATGTGCAATTATGTTGATCCTGGTTCATATTATGTTATTATATTATTACCTGAGACTACTTTGTTCCTCTTCATCTTTTAAGTCCTCAATGATAAAGCTTATTCTTTATCTTGTTCAAATAAATTATGTATTTCTACAGTCAATATCTCAATTGTGTTGTGTTAGAAAGAAATAACAGTTCCTCTCATAATAATGTATTTTACTACAGCTACATGTAGCTAACTCAGACATCCAAACTCTCCTGGAAGTTTCTGCTTATCAGACCAATCAGTTAGTTTACAGTCTCCACTTGAACACAACCAACATACTGTAGACACAAGGAGAGCATACAAACTCCACACCGAATGGTCTGTGGATTTGAACCCAAGACTTTTGTGCTATGCTGTGACAGTGCTAACCACCGAGTCGATACACCGCCTCATGACACAAAATGGCTGCTCAGACCAATGACTCTGAAGCCAGTCACAACTGAACAACTAGATATAGAGAAATTCAAGCAATCTACACAATGAGTGATTTGAAGTGATGTTTTGGAGACAAAGAGGTAACATCATCAATTCTTTTAGAGGACGTAGTTTAGATATAAATAAGTTTGAGAGTCTAAAAGAAAAGAGGTCATCACAAAGAGAGAACTAACCAAGAACCTCTCCTAGAGTCCTATGATTTTCTGGAGTTTATGTAGTGAATCATTAAAGTTAAAACGCTTTCAGCCTTTTTCGAAAAGGCAGATGCATCAGTGGCCAGATATCACACAGGTCAAAGCAGGCCAAGCGCACCAAGCCATTTTGTGTGATCGCTCCCTGCACAGAGCCCACTAATAATTTAGAAGGAGAAAGAACAGTGAATGTACAAGCAACCCTCAGTTCTGACGTTAGGACAATGTGCCGGAATTGTCTCCGTGGGCTTAGTACCTCATAAAGATGTTGGCGTTTATTTACATTTTTTTCCTCGACTTTCGCCTGTGTTATTATGTATTGATTTGTGTTTTCCCTTATTTATCTTGCAGGATTCTCGTGTGGTTTGTCTGAATACTTCCTATAGTTAATGAGGGGTCAGAAAGAGAGCCAATTACCTGGAGTTGTCTGCATTTAGAGAGCCTTACCATCCCCCAGCTGTAAATAATCTGCAGTAAACACAGGTGGTGGACTCACCTTATGGGTGCAGGAGGACAGCTAAAGATATAAAAACAGATTAGATATGAGCAGAGCATTAGAGTGAAAGTACTTGACCGAAACAGTTTAAATTAAAGCTGCAAGAAGCAATCAACGGGCCCTTGCTTGGCACATGTTGGTTGGGACCCTCATCACAAATTTGGGGCAGATTGGACAAGGGTTAGGGTTAGGGTTAGGCTTCCTGTTTCATGGTAAAACCTCAAAATTCTCTTCACTGCCACACCCATCAGGTGTAATGGAGGCAAGAGATTTTGATAACTGTTCATCCTCAAGGTCTTAAGATGATACTGACTGAATTTGAAGTCAGTCGGATGAAATCTCTAGGAGGAGTTTGTTAAAATATGAGGCATGGAAATCGCAAAAATGGCACTAAAATGGCAAATTACAAATTAGATTTTTGTTCTTTTGAGCATTTTGAAAGTGTGAGTTTGTGGTTTCTGTGCATTGAAATACACGTAGAACATCTGGGGGAAAAGACAAAGATATAATTCACACTATATAGAGTGACAACTTATTCTTTCATGAATCATTTTGGGGGATAATAAGCAGCTTGACTTCTCTTTGGGATTTATCACTCGAGGTATTTTCTGAACTGTTCTTGCACTGAAAGAACCTTATTTGGATGAAAATGGGCTTTATATTGTTATATTATTCATTCTCAAAATGATGTTCAAAAGTTTGTATGTAAAGTAATAAAACATAAAAAAGTGTGTGTGCATGTGTGTATGTGTGCCTTTATGAGCTGTTGAACTGATTTGGCTCATAGTTTGATGCATCATCTCACTGCAGTCCACAAAGGTCACATCAACACTGCAGCTGTGCAATCAAAATCATTTGTGTTTTCCTTTTTAACCTTTAAAGTCATGGGTGTTTTACATCGATACATAGACTGAGTTCTATATTCAAATAATGTTGCTTGTAAACCTTTAAAGAACATAAGACATGTAGTGTTTGTCTGTTAAGCTCCTGTCTTCAGAGATTCAGACATCATGATTCACTTCTTGGCATAAAAATGGAAGAGTCAATAAAATGTTGATCCAAAGTCAACCTCATTTCAAGTTATGTCTTCTTCTTTGTGTGTGCACTAATTCATAGTGACTGAGGGACATATTCTGTCACAGGTGAGGCCAAACATAATATGATCTGCTATTTCCTGTTGTCTGCATAGTGTGAGGACCACTCTCGGATCTTGGATCTTATGTCAAAGATAAATCTTTTAAAGAAATATTTTCTAAATCGTTTAGCACTTTGACACCACAGAATTCTTAAAGACACCGTTTTAGCAATAGAAGGGAGATGATGGATGAATTATGTAAAATGGGGTCTACAATAATAAGATCCTGGGTCTCTAAAGACCTGGGGTGAGCTTTTAAAGGTTGAGAATAGTGACAAAGCACTTACTATATATATTTCTCTCTATTCTTTTGTTAATTTATTTTTCACAGTTTCACCTTAGGCACATCAAACTGGGAGAAAGAGTGGACGAGGAAGAGAGAACAACCCTTCAAAAGCCTTGCAGTGGCATTCCTCTCCGGTCCTGCTGATTTCCTTTCACACAGAAAGCTTTGTCCTGATTTTCATCTGATACACTGTTGCCTCAGAAATACCACATTCAGCTTTGGATGCATCTTTCTTAGAAACATGGAGGAGAGAAGAGGAGATAATCACTGTTGTGATCACTGGGATCAGATGCTGGCAGCTTGCATTGGCTTGAACAATTCAATGGGGGTGGTCAGCTAAACACAAAGCTGAAGCACTTAGACGCACAAACGCGTGTACACACACATAGAGAGAAATTGTTGGACTCAACCAGTCCCTGGGGGAATCTCCTGATTAAGGCCTGTTGCCAATATGCTACAGTATTGGCTGAGGATTGTGGATAATGTATCTGGGGATGCAGACACACTGTACGAATGGCTTTGGTTAAGACGGAAGGCTAAGTGAGGAGAGGGACAAAATAAAGCCTTCATGTGGATCAATGGAGAGGAGGATTTGGTTGGCCACAGAGATGTGTTAATTGGAATTACGCTGGTAATGAGCTGAATCGTTTCCTTTGAGCTTCCCATGGAAATCTATGAAGTCATCCATCATCAGCCAGACACACAGGATCCACCTCTCCCCTCCCAAAATGATTTTATTTGACTTAATTACAATAATTAAAGCATTAATGACATAGTTTAGGTCTGCTTTAAGAACTCTTGAGGCTGATTTCATATCTAAAGTGTCAAATGGCTAATTGTCCTTCCTCAGAACTTCCTCACACTGTGTTTTATGTTTATGAATCAATGATGAGTGTTGCTCAGAATAGCTCGAGTGCAGTATGTAAGAAAATGCATCAAATGGGGAAACGTTGGGTTAAAGTTTGTCCAGAGGAAGAAGGGACAGGGGAAGGTGGTTGCTCATCCGCTCTAATAGAGTGAGGCAGATACAGGGAGGATCCCGGCCTGTCAGGCAGATGAAGGAGACCGGCCGTGAACTGTGTTTACCTCTGGATGTCTGCTAATGTTTAGATGATCTGCTCCACCACATCTGTCCACACATCAATCACCAGGACACTCACACCAGCCTGCTCAATGTTTCATAGTCACTTTTCTTCACCTTCTGTACTCTTCCTCCCTCTGTGAATTATCCCTCATCCAATCACGGTTGAGATAACTTTACCTGTGACATTACAAAAAGAGCTGAGTAGGCGTGCAGCACTTGTCATACGGGTCAATGATGGTTTTTTTGTGTCCATGTGGTTTAGTCAAATTTAAAAGGGTTAAAATATGAAAATAAACGTATGAATAACACATTCTTTTTTTGTGGATTCAGCATCAAATTTCTGCTTTTAATCCATTTTGAGAGAATATATTAGAGGATTATGGCAAAAATGTCTAAGTGGTGTAACCATAAAAACATTGTAACAAGTAATTCAACTTGCTTAAAAACAGTAAATAGTCAATAAAACACCATATCAACTAGTTTGGCATGATCTTACATTATAACTTTTATATTAAATAAAGGCTAATGGAATACAATTGTTCTAAATATTACATTTAATCTGGAGAATCATGGAGATCAGGAAACATTTACATTTTTAAATGTAGTAATTCAATTCAATTTCAGACCAGTTCGGTCCATAAAAACACACATACATGTATTATAATTATTAGTATAAATACACTGTAGGTGGATAAAATATAAGCATTCTTACTTTTGGTTAAAATGGTGCAAATGTCATTTCAAATGATATAAAACCAACAAAAATACAAAATGTACATTTTAACAAACCTGATGCTGCTTTTAAAACTAGTTTGAACATATATCGCTAATCTTGCCAACCCTTATTAGTCACTGACCCATAAGTGCTGGCTCATAATCAACATTTAGATTTGTGTAATTTTAAAGCTCCACATGATCTTGTAAAGTAGAAAAATGTTATAACCCAGGAAAGCTCAATTCTAAGAGGTTAACTATGCAAACACTCAAAAAGTAGCAGCATTTTATTTTATTTTCAGATAAATGCGACTCCACAATTAGTACCAACAAAAAAAACTAAAGAAGGGAATGAATGGACAGCCAGACGTAAGAGGAAGACAGAGAGCAGTTAGGCCTGCATGCTCTACCTAAACTACCACACCAAAATATGATAAACACAAAGTGGCAAAAACACTGCACCCATCACCCCAAAGTTGATATTAAGAATGACAGCTGGTCACATTTTGGGCCACTGCCACTGCTTACTCCAGGAGGAGGGAGAGATTGGACAGAGTTTCCCAAATGGGCCAGACCAGATACACCTGAAGGAAAAACACAATACAAATGCAAGGTATGCCCAGAAGGAGGAGAACATAACAATTCTGCCCGAAGTTACAGAAACATGTCTACTGGGGAATAAAAAACACTTTGCAGGCACGACAGTGCACCAGCTGGAACACTACTGCTGCCACATATATATCTGACTTCCACACTGAAAGCCTGCAGTCACAAAGTCCAACTTATTAACCTTTTTGTTTTTATTCTGCATTTTATGCAAAAACACCAGAGGACTGTGGTTTGTATTAATGGAAAAGTTATACAAACTGACTTAAACATCAAAATGTTCTAAAGCCATGAGCAATGCCAGTGCTTCTTCTTCTATGGTAGAATACCATTTCTGAGGCCAGTGAAGTTCCTTTCAAATGAATAACTGGATGTTTCACCCTATAAGACCTCTCATGGACAAGGAGAGCGCCCACACTGGGATTGCTCACATCAGTGACTCAGATGCTGTGAGCACAGGTGCATTCAGGAGAAGGCTTTTGCCCTACTGGCATTGTCGTGGAAATTGTCTGATAACACTAAACTCAAAGATGAAATAATATACAAAACACTGCTGGGTTTAATATTAGTTATTAGCATACACGCAAGAGTTGCATCAGCTCACCTATTATAGTCTCTGAAGGAACAAAGACATGATCTGTGATTGGTCAAATATGTCAGCCAATAACAGGGGTATTCAATTAAAACTCACTGAGGTCCAATTTGTTAAAATTTCCTCAAGTGAAGGTCTGGAACATCATAATGTCTGTGTTATTTTTCAGTACCTTGAATTAGCATTGTAGTTCCATCAGCAGCTGTGTCTAGTGGATAGATTGTAGACTGTCAAATAAATAAAGTAGAATTAATGTATTAGTATTTACACTCAACTTGAAAATAAATAAATGTTCTTTTCTTATATCTAAAGACGGCATTTAAAAAAAAAACTGCATAACAGAAAGCTTTTAAATAAAAAAGAATACATTTTTACTTTTAAACTGAACTTAAACTTAATTTCACATCTAATAACTTTATAACAAAACATCTCAACACATATGAACTATTTTCTCTGTGTGTATCTTACTGACAGTCAAGTCTCTTCGCATGTCCAAATGCACAGATTTGATTGGCTGATTAGCATCACGTGAGAAGATTGGCTATGCACATGTAGTTAACATGAGAATTCCTCAGGACACATAGAACCATAGACATATAAAGAATAGACGCCGCAGCGACCGGTACTGCCTATTGGCGCTGACGAGACGTGGGGCCGCCATCTTGGACCGGTCACCCGCTCCACTCAGTGTAATGTGTTTGACAGGCGCAATGAACTGTCAGCGCAGTTAATCAATCATAACTCACTGAATACTAAACTGATTTTCACGCGGTTTCCTTTGCTGCAAACGTCATACATGTAGCTATGATACAGGACACATGGTTTGACGTATTTTAATATTCATAGTGGGTTTAACAGTAATTGAAAAGTCTTGATATATGATGTATTCGGTATTTAGCAAAACACTCACTATACACACACGTTAAAATATAGATAGAGGCAGAAGCAGATCGTGGCAGTAAAGTCAGCTGTTTTAATAAGTTGAAGAAACAAAATCGGGCTATATACATATATAAACAATATATGGACACATTATATACCTGCAGTATATATAACAATATGACTAGTACATTACACACAATGAACAAACACTGATAACACAAAATATTTACATGTGAGGGTAGGAAGTATACAGTGTGTGTGTGTGTGTGTGTGTGTGTGTATAATTAAATGGTATAATACTGTAATATTGTTAATTATATCCAATAGTATGTTATAATAATAAATACAGATATACATATATATTTTAAAGAGAGATGAATAAATAAACAATGTAGCATAATAATGTAGGGGGAAAATAAAATAAAAAGAATTGGATGACCTCATGTAATAAATTGATATAATAGCATAACATGATATAATGTAACATAGTATTAGATAACCTAGTTTCACATAACAAACTTAATATAATATTTATACCTCCATATAATAAATATAATATGATATAATATATGACATGATATAATATGATACAATACAATATAACCCCTACTATAATAATATGCTATAATACAATACACAATAAAATAAACTATAATATAGTATACTATGCTATAATACAATACACAATAAAATACACTATAATATACTATAATACAATAGACAAAACTATACTATAATATACAATATTACAAGACAATAAAATGCCTTGTACTGGGCAGCCCCCAGACCCTTAGGAGGAAGTCTGCCTGCTGAGGAGTGGCATTTGTTGACCCCTAAAACCCTTGAAAGAGTACTGTTTTGCTCAGCTTCTTTCTTGTGCTCCCTTTCTGTAATTCAACAGAGGTGATTTTTGCTATGTGGTGCAGCCTGATCTTATGAAACACAGAGACAACCTAAGACAACAAGTTGTAGTGGTGGTTGTCGTCGATGCCAAACTGTGTCTCCTCAACGTGTTCCCCAAGCAGAAATACATCCTCCGTGCCAATCTCCTCCCGGACAATGTGGGTGACCGTTGACAGCTTTGGAGTTGTGGCAGCTTGGCGAATCACCCTCTCTGCAACTCTCAGCACCTTATGATAATAATAATAATAATAATAATATTAATAATAATAAACAGTGCTCAAAGACACTTTACAGAATAGAGAAAATAAAGACAAAGAACAAAGCAACTTTAATATACAAAGATTCCAATATTTTAAAAAACAAGATAATTAAATCAAACCTTCACTGTGCCTTGTGATATGACAGGTATCTTACTGTTGTTAGGATGGATTACATGTGACTAATACAGTCTGTGCCACCTGTGTAAAATCCACTGGTCAATATACTACCAGTAATATTTGTTTTATTTGTACAATAGCATTCTTTTGTCAGTTGTAAAGTCTGTGTTATGGAAGATGACTCATAAAGTCTCAGTTCATAGCCGGGTGAGCACCAGCACTAAGCAGAGCCTAGCTAGCTGGCTGTCACTGGTGGACATAAATACAGTAAAATAATATTCTATTTACAAAATACAAGCAATAGTGATGTTCTTACTTGTGAAAAGTAATCCCCCGAGCCCGGTTCTCAACAGTCCGCCGATTGGCACAAGAATATGCAGCGCAATGCTCTGGCATCTTTCTTCTCTCGTTTACTCTGCTTGTAGGTAACTCGCAGAATGACCGGTCCAAGATGGCCGCCGTATTTCTCGCGCACCAGCAGTCAATGCGGCGTCTATTCTTTATATGTCTATGCATAGAACTATAGGGTCAAAGCAGTGGTCACACATCCAGGGCCGGCCCAAGGCATAAGCGAACTAAGCAGCTGCTTAGGGCCCCGTGACCACTAGGGGGCCCCCAAGAGCAACTAACTTAAAAAATAAAAAAGCAATTAATTATTTTTTTTCCATGTGTGCGTGATGATGATTCATATATTATCAAATGTACGTTCTTGTACAAAAAGCCCCCACAAAAAACCAACAACAATATCATGTTAACAGAGTCTGTTAACATGATATCAAGCAGAGTGTAGTTTCCTACTGCCTCACTGCTTGAAATTTGACCTCCGCTAATAACGTGTGCAGTGCACCCAACCGTGCGGTGCGCACTCAGCATCTAGGAGCTAGGAGCAGGTGAAGGATGTCGCAAAAAAGGACTTACCCCTCAGGGGCAGAAAAGAGAAAAAGGAAGAAAGATGAAGAGGAGAAAAAACGACAAGATAAAGGTAATGTAACATTTGGTGTCAAGGAGATTTTGAAAAGTTCCCTGAAATTAGGAAAGTCCCTAATTATTGTTGACATTTTGTTTCAAATACGTTAGCCTATAATAGCAAATTTGCTAGCTAACATTAGTTCAAAATATCTTACTACTTCTCTCTTGTGGGTAGGTTAGATAGCTTGGCTTACTATTCAAGCTAACGTTTTTGTGTTTGTGTAATACTTTGAAAAGTTAATTCTCAGTGTATATATATTATTCTGGGTCGCTTTTTGGCATCAAAACAACGTTTCTGATAACAACGTTTGATAGCAAATGTTTAATAACGTTAATTACAAACGCGGTGAAATTTGCTAGCAATATGGTTTTGCATTAATGAATTAACTTATAACTTATAGTTTGAGGTATGTTGTTTGCAATTGTTTGCTGCAGAGCACAGTAATTTATGTGAGTAAATAAAAATCAACTCCCTATTCATACGTTATATGAAACTTCCTCAGGAGCACTGTTAAAGTATTTTGGAGGAGGCAGTAACTCAGCCCAGGGGCAATCCACCTCCTCAGGAGCAGCCCAGGCTGATGAATCAGGTAATCGAAAAACTGTCACCATATATATTTAATTTCTAGTCAAATTATCTCATTAAGATGTAATAATATAAAATATAATCATATGACAAGGGACATGTTTTTCATCTCAGGTCCATCTCTATCTTCTGCTACATCCACTGTACCCACTGTCCTCTCTGCAACCTCAGCTGTACCTGGTAAGTTAACAACAAAACAGCCTTTATAATTGCTCAGTGTACTGCAGAATATTCTGAGATTAATGATTTTGTCCAAAAATATTATTTTAATTTCCCTATAGGTCCTTCATCTTTGGTCATCGAGAATGATCTTCTTCAGCATCCAGTTTGCAGCAGGGATCAGCAGCTCCGCTGAGTGTCCCTCTTTCCTGTCAGACTCAGAAAGGACTGAACAGGTATTAAGAGGGCCACTGCCTATAAAGGACACATTCACATTCCCGAAGAGACATTTTTACATAGTTTTCAGACGTAATTATTTAACTTTCTATTTTATTTGATATTTCTTTGTTTATTTTATTCAATGCTGTGTTTTTTACATATAAAAGTCAAATGTTTGAATTACAGGAGTGTGTTTTGTATTTCCCTCCCTATTTTTACAAAAGATTTTGCTCATTTTTACATCGTTTTCAGACCTAATTCAACTTAATATTTTATTTATCAACCATTTGTGTTACCTTGTTTTAGGTGCCTGTTGATTTTCATCATTATTTAAGTATTTGTTGTTGTATTTTCATTTTATTTAATACTGTCTGTTTTTGTATATATGGTGTAGCAGTTTATTTAAAATAATAATAATAAAGCAGATTGTGTTTACAGTAAATGATTAGTTTATTTTGTTACTTTTAATTGACCTAGATGACATTCAGTATCCCACTTAGTACTATATCACTTTGAATATTAAGTGTTAATCAACCCCAGGCTGCTCTTGTAGCTGAATTTGCTACCATTTCAGATTAAAAACCATAGATGGGTAAAACATGCCGGGCTGCTCTTTTGGTTTTATGTATTGATTCTCTGTGTGGCCAGTAAGGGGAGTTGCTGACTTTGCCAAATATTAATTGAAAGATTTTTCTGTAAGTTTGCAAATGTGGTGTCTGCTTCCATTGCATTAATCACTGTTGATTACAATCTAACTACAACAAAAAGTTTTCACATTTAGTTTTACAAGTGTATTCATAATGACGGAGTAGAATACGTTTATAGTAGGTGTGTGAATGATCAATAATCATTATTATTGGCAGTAATAGAGGGCCCCAAAATCAAATTTTGCTTAGGGCCCCATGGAGGCTTGGGCCGGCCCTGCACACATCCCAAAACTCAGAATTTCTATCTCATCCAGATGTGGACCAAGGCAAGGTGGAGCAGTTGTCAGTGTGGTGCACTGAACACTACCGAGACTAAGGAGCTGGTCATAGACTACAGGTGAAATAAAACAGACACTCCGCCCCTGCTCATCGGCGGGGACTGTGTGGAGAGGATCACAGACTTCCGGTTTCTGGGCGTTCACATAGAGGATGACCTGACCTGGAGCATCAATACCACTGCTATCATTAAGAATTCACAGCAGAGATTGTACTTCCTGAGAGTATTCAGGAATAACCCACTCTCATAAAAACTGCTTGTGTCCTTTTACAGTTGCTCCATAGAGAGTATTTTGACCTACTGCATGTGTGTGTGGTTCTCCAGCTGCACAGCTGCAGAGAGGATAGCGCTCCAGAGGGTCATCACCACAGCCCAGAAGATTATCGGCTGCCCCCTCCCCTCCCTGGAAGATCTGTACAGTTCCCGCTGTTTCAGGAGAGCTCACCATATCCTCAGGGACCCATCTCACCCAGGACACTCGCTCTTTGAGCTGCTGCCCTCAGGCAAACGCTTCAGGACATTAAGCATATGCACAGATTACACAACAGCTTTTATGCTAAAGCCATAAATGCACTTAACTGCATCAAATAATGGTAATTATTTATTTATTTTTGTTTCTGCAATTTAAAGATGGCATCTCAATTTCGTTGACAATAAAGACTTTCTATTCTATTTCTATTCTGTTCTAATAGCAATGAGCACATTCCTCAAGACAATACAGTTACATGGCCAAAACAGTCATCATAGATTAAAATGATACTCTTTTACTTTTACAGTATGTTTCTAGTAGGGCTGTTAGATATCAATGAGAGCCATATCATTATATTAAAAGGCATATTTCTCAGGTGTTGATCACAATATGACAGATGCATTCAAAATCTGAAATGAAGTCAGTTTTCAATACAATGAACTGCATTCCACTGGTACACAGCGCAGTTTGGACAACAGAAGAATTATAACAAAATGATAACGCAATATAATCACATTGCAATAAGAATTTGCTTAATGTAAAAAAAGGGGAAAAGCCTACAAAACTGAATTATCACTCAGCTTTAATTCCTTGATTAAGAATAATCATTCCAGCTGACGGGAACTTTTTAGTTACATGACATTTAACAAGGAAGTCAGGATTAAAACACAATTACCTAACAACAAAGTTGTAACAAGACTGACTGATTGCTTCTGTATTAACATATTTTTTATGATCTGATAGTTCATTGTTATTCTAATTCACACCATTAAAATGTTATGGCCAGTAATCAAACTCCCCGTGGGGAAATGAATGTGAAATTTATGCACTCTATACATTGCATCATTATTCCAGTGAGGATTTAGAATCCAGCTGCCTGAGGTTTTAATGCTCACTCATATCTTTTCTGCTAGAATAAGTGTCAGTGACCCCTTTTTGCTAATTAGGATTACATAATTACACAAGGCCTCCCTCATCTCCACTCAGGGTCCCATCCTCCCTTTTTAAGAGGCTCAGCATGGTAAATTAATTTGTATTCAGTGCAGCTCTGTACTAGGCTCTATCTGCTGCAGGACCTGATCAATTGGGTGGCTGCATGTTGCGAGGAGGATCAATGGGTTACATGTTTGTATTAATAGAAATCAAGAAATTGATCAGGCATAACTGTAATGTAGTCTGAGTAATAAATGCTTTGCCCCGTGGAAAAGTTCTTTGTGGGTGGTATTGACTTCTCTGATGGGGCCCTCCAGACCTAAGAGTAAAAATAGATAAAGAGGGGCGGTGGGGGGTGGGGGTGGTGGAGGTGGAGTCGTAGCACAATGAGAAATGTGGAGAGCGAAATGAGAGTGTGAATGGTAATAATGAAAGTGCTGGCTCTCAGACAGGCCATCTTACTTCCATCAGTGCCAATTTATTTGCTGCTGTTTCATCATTGTCTAATGCAGAGAGTTCACTCACAGCGCCGACATTCTTAACCTCAACTAACACTCATCCGAGCTCGTGCATCTTCTCCAAGGGAACGTAATTTGTTCTAAATCATTTCGAAAATGATCAAATGTTGTCAGCCGACGTACGGAAGCAGAGTTGGTTTGGAAAAAAAAAATGTCCCGGACACTTACAGTTATTGAGTGACTGGACATTATTTTTCAGTTGACGCGCACTATTTGACACACTACACTTCCTATAGAGGGACTGCGTCATTCTCAGTTGTCAGATTCTCAGTCTGACAGGTTTCCAGAGGTGATAAAATTAATAAAATCCAAGACATCCCACCCAGTTCAAATGAAACATGCTCTATGAAATGTAGCACTTAAGTACTTAAGTGTCCCGCTAATGACAAGAGAAAGGAAGATAGGGCTTAAACTCCTAGCCAGGTTATGAAAATGTCTATAATTGGTGACACTCTCTCCTTAATTCTTCTCCTTATCTACTCTGTTATTACTCTCCTTGCTTACATCATGTTAGATTTCATACCTTTCATTTTTTAAATAATCTTGGTTCTAGGAGGGTAGTGCCTGCTGCTGCCTTGTTAGCTAACTTTCTAGCTTAGTTTTTAGTCATCAACAATTAACATTGCTTTTTTAACTTTATTATGTTGCTTTGTGTTAAATGTTTCACTCTAGCAGTGTTTCGTCTAGAGAGAATCTATAAATCTATAAATTAGGACAGCTCATCTCTGCTAAAGTCAATCTAGATGTTATGGGCACTCCGGTTAGTTTATTGCCCAAGGCCTGTTATCAGTAGTACAGTCCATTCTACAGTCACACCTCATCTATATTCCTGTTGGCCACGATGCCTCCTCTATCTCTGCAGACAGGTTTAAACAATGCATACTAGTAATAGGAGACTCCATCGTCTGTAATGCTGATTTGATTGGACTGTGGATATTTCTGATGGGAGATGATTCCTAAAGATTTTAAAGACCTCTTGGCCATTGACTCTTGCATTAACCATCCGCTCCAGGACCAACAACTTGTTCCATGATAATTTATCAGATTGTCATTGTCGCTAGATGATGAATCTTAATGATTTTTGTGGCCTCTAACCTTTATCTAGCATCACCACAATGCCAAAATTTCTACTTATATATGATGCGTGATGAATAACGATCTAATGGAAAGTCTCATGAAATGTCGCAAGCACATTCTTCTTATCCATGGATGGAAACCTTTCTGTTTTGGACACTCCATTTACTTTTGCAAATGTCAACTGTGCACACAGGATAACTTGCCATGGAAATGTCCAGAGGACATTCCCAGATTTGTTTCTGAGACTGTAGCAATCTGCAGTACTGGAGCTTTTTTTTTAATGTTTCCAGGAAGGTTGGGAGGTATATGTCAATGCTCCAGAGAATGAACTAGTGGAGTTTGCATTAGGTCACTGAACACAGCTAGTGTAATAATGTCTACTTTATATGTGCTGCTGTCATAACTAAATGACCTCCACTTGACTCTGAAGTTTGGAGAAGCATCATAATGGAGAAGCATCATAATACTGCTAAGGAGGACCTGTTTACTGCTGACACTGTGATAAAATAAAATGTACTCAAATGCATCACAGTCAATTTAATTGATTCAGTGTACTTATCAGATTCATTAATATTTTTAATATTATATATTATATACTCCCAATGATATAATGCTGGGGGGGTTCCACAAAGAAAACATTGAGTCAATATTCATATTTAATTGCTCTACCCATGCAGAGATAATACAGGACACACTTTGCGTAAATTACAAAATCGGAGAAAATGTTCTCTGTTGATTTAAACAATGACTCATCCTTGTCCTGGAAAAGATGAGTCATTTTCAATTTAACTGCTGTTTTCCTCCTGTTATCCCTGTTATATAGAGAACAAAGAATTGCAATTGTGAACAAATGCTATACTAATAAATACTGTATTAAAAATTATGAACATTTTCAAAAGACAGAAACAGAAGAAAAATGACATGACTGCAATGTGCCTTTATCTGGTATGTTTTACAACCATAAAATGAAATATTGGTGAGCGTATAATCTGTGTGTCTTTTTTGAAGGTTTTACATTAAGGGGATCTATTGAGGCTTTGCAAGCTGCAATGTAGAAACAGTGTGTAATAAAGTTCAGTGTGTAACAAAGGTTAAAGTGAATGGATTGTGATGTATAGATCAGTAACTGTAAATAATTAGAAGCCACTGCTATACAGATACATACATATGCATTTCAGTGGTGTGAATTACAGGCAAGTTAAGTTTATTTATAATATAAATACTACTATACTATATTATAGTACCTTTCAAGATCAGACATCAAAAAGTGCTGTACATTACAAGATAAAAGAAAGACAAATGATTACACAGTAAAAAGACAACATAAAAATTGAATAAGATAGAGAAATAAATTATTCAAAAGAGTAAAACAACTCAAAGGAAATCCTGTCCTGCTTATAAAAACGAACACGGAGTCCATAGATCTCAAATCCAATGGGAGACAGTTCAAGAGTTAAGGAGCCACAACTTTAAAAGCACAGTCTACTTTAGCTTTGAGTCTGGAGCAAGGAACAATCAACAAACCTAAATTAAATTACTTTACAGACCTACTAGTCACATAAGGCTAAGTACTGATTGGGCACTAATACATTTTTCCCCAAATGTGTGTATATTCTTATAGCAGCTATATCAATATAAGACTGTTGACATTGGCAGATGCAGTAAAAGATTCTCCAATAAAACACATTATTCTAAGAAAACCTTTTTTCCTTACAAATAACAGTTTTTAAAATGAGTTTTTCATTCATACTGTACAAACTGTAGAAATAAATACAGTATGCTATAACAAGAGAAGGACTGTTGTTATAGCAAATAAAGTTAATATAATGTTTAAGGGTAGACAACTAATACACTTTACAATGAGATGGTTAGGAAACCTCCTGGTAATGGTTAGAAACAAATCTATAGTTATTTGTTGGCCGGGCATGCTACACACCCATCAACCACCCCAATTTCTACACCTTTACTTTACACCTTCCTACCAACCCACATCCATGTTATGTCCTGCATTGTAATTGGATATAAATTGTAAAAGTGGAATTCTTTGGAATACTGTTATTGATTTGTTCATAGTTGAAGGTAAGATAGACTGACACTGGTAAATGTGTTGAATGATTATACATTTAAATGATCTACGTTCCAACCATTAGCTTTTAATAATGGTGGAAAGAGGGGGGCTGGGTATGACCTCAGAGTTAGAAAGAAGAGCCCAGACATCCACAAACAGTTCACAGTAGAAGTGTTTCTCTTTGGTTGAAAGGCATCGGTTTGGATGTCTCCTCAACACATCCAGCTGGAATAAGACCCCAGGGCTTGCCCAGAACATGTTTGCCTGGGAAGACCTCTGGATCCCCCACAAATATTTGAAGGATGTGGCAAGAGAAAATAACCTCTGGGCTACTTTGTTTACTCTGGTGCCACTGTGACCTGGACCTGGTAAAGAATAGATGAATGGTGGTCAAGGTGCATCAGATCAGTTCCAAACCACTTCTATGAGTTATCTTCAAAGCAAAGATGCAGCTCTTCAACTCTGAGAAGATTTTGGATATTTCAGCTCCTAAATCTGTCACTGACCTCACGTTTGTGAAACTGGTTAGAATTATTTATTCTTTATCTGCATTCATATGATTTTGGTCACTACAGTACGATAGGAGCTTCTCAACACCACCCTCTTTATTACAACAGTCCAAAACAACATCAGCAACACACAGCACAACGGTCTGTTCAGTCTGTTTAGTATTATAATTTTCCATTCATGTTTTTTAAATCTAAAACAGTGTCATTTGAAATCACTGTCAAAGCTTTAATGGAAAGCTGAGGGCAGAAATGTATAATGTCTGCTGTTATGTTTCTCTGGCTTGGAATATACAACCATAATAATCATTTTACTCATAGGGTGACCTCATTCAATTGAGGGATACGTACTAAAGGACAGTGAATCAATAATGGACCAGAAGCAATTATAAACTAGCTAATTGCAAAAGCATTTTCTAAGTCAATTGACTAAGTAGCCTTCAATAACAACTGCTCTTGCCAAGGAAATTATGCATGCAAGTAGACGGGGTGAGTTAACATAAGAGAATTGGTTCTTAAAGGCAAATGTCTCCAAGTGATGACTGGGAATGAAATATATTCACTTCACTGCATCGGACTTGTATCTGCACGTCCGCTGTCTCTCATTCTTAATGGTCTCCCTCTTTCTGCCAAGAGCCAGACTAAATAAGACTGACTGGTGTCCACATAGTTTAGCCAGAGTTTAAAGCTATTACACATGACAAAAATACTGGATATACTATTGTTATATATGCAAATGAGTTTGGATAATGCACTCATCAGTTACACTCCTCCAAAGTGGTTAAATTTAGGCAAATTCAAAATGAGTCAGTTTCAGCTATGGAAGGATGATTATCTTGATTAAAGAACTGCCCATTTTAAAAGATACCAAAGCAATTTTCATCCCAGCTGGACCAAGGCTGGATTATCAACCAAGCAAAGCAGCCAACTGCCAAGGGGCTTTGGACCCACAGGGGACCCAAATCTTCAGGTTTATTTGAAATGATTTGGGTCTAAATCATTTGATTATTTGCAGATTTGTGAGAAATTTGCATCACTGATGTACAATCGGAGCTTAATCCAGCCGTGAGGGGCCAACAATAGTTGGTGGTGACACAATATGGCAGTAACTATGTTGGGATAAAACTAAAGAGCCTGTAATGTTTTTTCCTTCAGGGTGTAAAAAGAATTGATGTAAAACTGAGTGATACTGAATCATGTTAAACACTGGAATATTAAACACTGTGAAACACTTAATACTGTGAAATAGTAAAAACTGAAAGATTAAGTCACACTAAATACTGATTTGAGACTGAATGTGGTACTGAATACTGAGCTGCACTGAGTAACATGGAGGACTGAGTTAAACTCAATACTATGAAATGCTCAAAACTGTGAATAACTGAATACTATGAAACACTAACACCTCTGTTTCCAGTTTTTTACTTTGTCTGAGCTGTTAACAATTCATACACCTGAAATATGACCCTGTGTTAAATCTTCACATCACTACAGCTGTCAAATAAATGTAGTGGAGTAGAACTTAAATGTTGTACTCAAGTACATGTTCATATGAAAATGATCAAACATAGCCATTTAC
The DNA here is from genome assembly GCF_027409825.1 of Scomber japonicus. Taxonomy (NCBI): domain Eukaryota; kingdom Metazoa; phylum Chordata; class Actinopteri; order Scombriformes; family Scombridae; genus Scomber; species Scomber japonicus. The sequence goes on from NC_070578.1 coordinate 5,820,719, forward strand.
TGTGTTGACACTTTACTGTTGCTCCCTGTCTTCTGTAGATGTGAAAAAACAAAAACAAATTCCTTTTTTGAATTTGTCTTGATTCACTACATGTAAGTCCTTCAGTCTTCATCTCTCACATCTTTTCTCTTATGCCTTCCTCACTTCTCCCACCACACCTCAAAGCTAACATTTGCTTATTATATTAATACCATGTAGACACAAGTAGGTTTAAATTAATGGAAATCTCCTAATGTGAAAGTAAACGTCTTCATGGGATAATAGGATAATAACTCAAATATTTGTCATGGCCCTAGAGCCAAATTGGGGGCTCATCCAGTCCAGGTTGCTGTATAGCATTTAGTTTGTTTTGTTAGATAATTTGGTTGTGCCTCAGGTAGGTTGCTGGTTTGTTGCATTGATTAAGTCACTGTGTCCAGCTTCATGTTTGTGTTGTTTGCCAGCTGTTCTGGTTTTGGGAGATACACCATGTGTTGTTCTGCTTCCTGGGAAGAGTTGGTTTCTGGCCCAGTGTCAGATTCCTGGATGCCAAACAGAAGGTAAGTGTTGCTGACCTGATGTGCTGTGTGTACAGACAGTTTCCTGTTAGGCTATAATTCAACTATGTTGCATCCAGGGTTTTTTTCTTTCTGTAATGTTGTGGTGATGTTGTTAGTAGTGGTAGAGAGTAACTAAGTACATTACGAAAGTACCGTACAGTCTCATGCCATGACCACAATACATGACTTTCTAAGTCAGGGGTCTCCAAACTATTCCACAAAGGGCCATGTGGCTGCAGGTTTTAGTTCCAACCAATCAAGAGCACACCATTTGACCAATCAGCTGTCTGAAGACTGAGATCAGCTGATTAAATGAATCAAGTCTGGTGTGCTCCTGCTTGGTTGGAATGAAAACCTGCAGCCACATGGCCCTTTGTGGAATAGTTTGGAGACCCCTGATGTAGAGTAATCCAAGCGAATATGCAAAGGATTAAACAATGTTCCTGTATGTTTACTGCACAACTGAACACTTGCATTTAGCAATGCAATTGGCTCTCCTGTTCTCTCTGGCAGCTCCCTTTGCTCCTGGGTCTTAGGCTCCTGCTGAAGTGAGCATATGGCCTGCTCATACTTTTTCTCAAAATGCTCAATCTCCATCCTCTGGTTGATGATAACTTTGTCCCTCTCGCTCAGTTTGATTCACTGATCATAGATTGGCCAGTCAAATGGCCACCTCCACCTCCACCTCCACCTCCACCTCCTGTGTATTCTCTGTAAACCACATTACCAACATTTCTCCATGATCATCAGCCTTTGGGTTGACATTCAGTCACCCTGACTCTTCCTTTTTTTCCAATCTAAGTAATTTTTAAACAGATGTGTTACTTGTGAATTCCTGTATGGCACCATACATACATACCATTGGTTCTGCTCATCTACTTCATACACAGGACTTCCAGACATGTCCTCAACATCATCAAGGATTACAAACAAAACAAAACCTGACTGAGTTATCTGAAATACCAAGAGAGGGAGAACTGGCTGCCACCCAGACCTAACATTATAGAGCCAGGCCTGCCCATTGAGGGAATTGGCCCTTTAACCAGGGCCGAAGCCTTGGGCTTGACAACATGAAAAGGCCCACTGGGCTGAGAACAACTTTCTCATATGTGTGCAATCATTGGTGAAGCACTATGGGCGTATAATGACTATATGACTTGTATTTTGTGATGCAACAGTCTTGATTAAAATTAAATTGCAACTGGTTGTAACTTAGATCGTATAGACAAGGGCAATTCCACACTGGACTCAAACTTAGGACCTCGGACATGGGAGCAGGGCCAGGAGGCTAAAGCTCATGGGTGCCAGCTTCTATTATCAGCACGTCTGTTCTAACTTTGGGGTCTCCACCTGTACCTGCTCTCCTTCTCTCTCTCTTGTAGTTTGCTTCCAAGTTCCAGCTGCTGAGGTATGAGGAGGGTGGTGGAAAAATGTGGGTATTGTGGGAATGTCCTCGTGTTGGTTGTAGTTAATTGTAGCTGACTATTGATTTTGTTGTATATACTATATGAATTGTTTCGTGGGGACCCCGTCTTAAGGGTCATCTTGGGTTTGCTGTGTGATTCACCGGTGTGTCTGCCCTGTCTCTACAGTTGTTCATTAGCACAACAACACCTGAGGGCCCGTGCTGTTCCCAGGTCTATAAAGCCTGGCTGCAGATGGCAGCTCTATGCCTCTCTGTTCCCCTCTCTCCCTACAGGTACCTGTTTGTTTTGATTATGTTGCTTTAGTTCCCAACTTGAAAAACCCACATACACACATCTTACACACATAATTCTGCAGTTAGGATTTAATAAATATCTCTTTGTTAAAATTGTGTGCAAAATAAAAGTTTTGAAGAATTGTCATTAAGGTTCAAGCCCTGCTGCAGTTGTCATAATGTCTAGCTAGATTTTTTTTTTAAAAAGGCACCTCTATATCTTTAAAGAGGATATCCCTAATTTAAATGTTATACAATCATATACATAAGAATCCACATGAAAAATACATCCAATGCATATATGAGAATATAAGAGCTATTCTGAATGTTGACATTTTTATCCTACCTCCTACAATCCCAGTTTCTTCATTGCAGATTCATGGGATTTATGATAGTTCCTTCTTTTTTTATTGTTGTTTTGATTTGTTTGTTTTTACTATGTAAAAGTAATGTTACATTACTATGTATGAAAAATGTTATACAAATAACGTCTGATTGATTGATTGATATTGTTTTTGTAGAGATTATCATTATTATGATTATGATTGTTATTAACATTAGCATTATTATTAGCATTAGCATTATTATTATTATTAGCATTGTTATTATTGGGGCGTGGCCGTGAAAGTGTGAGGGGCCCATTGATAGAAGCTCACTATGATCTCTGTAGACACACCAGACTTTTCTACTTTTGGTGATGGTCTTAAAAACACAGTTTGAAGGATTTATGTATCACTGCTAAATGCAACAAACAAACATGAATAGGAATAATAGGTCCAAATTTCAGGCATCAATCAATCAATCAATCAATCAATCAATCAATCAATCAATCAATCAATCAGTCTTTATTTATATAGTGTCAAATCACAACAAAAGCTATCTCAAGACACTGAGCCCTCTACTCAAATGATCTATTCTGGTCTGTCTTTCCTCTTTAGAAGTTTGGAATATAACTAGTTTTTAGCTTCATGGTGAATACGTTTCTTCCTTCTGTCTCACCATCAAGCCTCAGGACCTCAGAAGATGGGTTGTAAAAATAATGAATGTCTAAACACATTCACCTCTCCTATACAGCCAGTGTAAGGTGGGGTGAAGGTGTGTGTGGTTGCCGTTGGTGCAGTTGTAAGTGTGGGGAGAGGTCTTCCTGTCAGTCCAGCTGAGCGCAGCTTTGGCAGTCTGACAGCGTGATTGATTTTGTTGTATAAAAGCTAATAGATTTTCTGCTGATCCGGCACCACTACGCACTGCAGCTGAGCCCTTCTCTTTTTTTTTTTGCAATGACCATGACACATTGCCTGAAATATTGAAGTTGGACACAGTGGGAGAAAGGCTTTGGAGGTGTCAAAAAATATAACAGCAGGAATGATTTGCTGTGCTGTTGCACATTTTGTCAGACATGGTCAGCGTCACTGCCAGAGAAATACAACTGTCCATTTAAAAGGGAATGCAATTCAATATCTACATTTGCTGTGTTATTAAAATGACCAAAGACAGTTTCGTATCTATTATCACACTGTTGATGAACAGAGAGACAAACCATGTGACAAAGTTTAGGCAGCAGTATGAGGCCTACAGGAAATGTGTAAAAATCATTATTGCAAGTACAGTGATGAAATTCGGTCTGCAAGAAATATGATAAATACAAGAGAACAATCTTGATGAATTAAAATTAGCATACAGTTTATTGTAATTCATAACTATAGTGGAAATGGAGTGGCTTTTAGTCATGTTTACAGTGATAAACCGCTTATATAGATCAAAAAGCTTGAGACAGAATCATTCCCATACACTTTCTGTTTAAATTATTATCTAATAGTAATGGAGTAATCTGCTTATAGTGTTCATTTTGTGACTTTGACAACATAAAATGTAACTACATTAATTCTTTTTTTTTTAACGCTTTCACACATAGTGGTCAGTACAGTACAGCTATTCAAAAACTGTATTCTTACATATGCATGGATTTAATGGCAGAGTTGCACTTCAGTCACCACAGTGGACATTAATACATCATCCCATACACCACACCACTTCATCTGCAGTAACCTTTTGATTGTAAAACAGTTCATTTATATTATTATAATGTAATGTAATGCAATTTGATGAAAAAACAAATGAAGTTCAATTTTGTTCATGCCTAAAGAGAAATAAAAACCCTGACTGAGGTTATCATAATTCTTGCATGAAAGGGTTAACTTTACCTGCATGATACAGTATGATATGTATTAGTGGATGCAGCACCATTTATGCCTTTGAAGGATGTGGTCCAGATTGGGTTCAGGTTAGGGCCAATCAGCTGAAAAAGTATGACTTCAGTGCCTTACCTGAACTAACCCTACACCCCATTTAATAATCCATCAAAAGTTAACTTAACACTTATTTTAGTAAACTAAATCATAAGTTAGATTACTACATTCTCATGAGTAGGATTCCCTGCATTTCTTGACCTTAAATAACTCACTTTTATCAAGTAATGTCATTTTTTAATCATTTAGTGTGACAAGTGGAGCTATCTGTACTTGGAATAAGTGAAGCAATCAATTTCCTAACATTTTTTTACTTAAATTCAATGTGTCATTTCTACGTACACTGGACAGTGATTGGAATAAAACATCACTAATTACAAAATTTGACAATGACGTCCTTATTAACAATCTTGTTTTAAAGACAATGGCAACTTGGCATTGCTCCAAGCCTTCAGCTCATCATATTTTCAACAATTGTTCTTAAGAAGAAGAAAATAATTAAACAAAGAGGGAAAAAACTAGAAACAACATATAACTGTAAATGCATGTGACAATCCTCCTGATGTCACTAAAGATGCTTTGATATCATATTGACCAATACTCATTACCAATGACTCAACTCAATTCAGAATTCAGAACTAATAGATTGATCAGTTTAATAGGTTGATATCAATAAAATGATATTGTATATGACTGATGATGATTCTTAAATTGACAAGAGCTGATCACAGGAGTCTCCATTCTATAAAACAAGAATAGACAAGATTTGTATTTTACAGAATCAAAATAGAAATTTACATACATTTAATATGTATGTAATGTGTATTTCTAGAATAGGGCCATTTGTTCCGTTTATAATTCTAAATGATGTTTCAGGTCATTTGTCCTGTTCAGGAACTTTCCATCACCCTACCTTATTCATAGTCACATCCCAGGCCTATTCATCTATTCATCAGAATAAATACTCACAATTATATCAGTTCATATAAATGATCTGCATGCACTTATTTGTTATAAGTTTGACATAAGAACTATAAAGGGAGATTTTTGGAAATTAAGAGGTCCCTAAAGCACCCAAAAGTGATACTGACCTAGAAAAATGGCTAATATGTATGCACATATATATAGTTCTGGCTCTTTTGAGAGCACACTGTGCTACTTAGCAAAGTGTGAGCTCAGCAGTAGAAGTTAGAAAAATGGTTTAGTACTAATCAGGCCAGACAAACCAACTGACCTCCCCGTTCATCTGCCAGCACACCTGCTTGCCAGCTGTGACAGAATACAGCACAGATTCAAGAATATTACCCACGAGTCTCTAACGTAGTTCCCCCAAAATCACATTTGTGTTTCAAACTTCATCAGAAGAGAGAAGGAGTGTCTTTTTATTTGACAAACCAAACCAAGCACATAAAACTAGTGCAGTCTAAAGTAATCATAACTGCCTTTGTCAACAAAAGTGTCATTTTTTTAGAAGCCTGCATGTGTGTTTATTCATATTCTCGAGTGGTTTATTTCAATGTCAATCAGCCTTCAGTTCCTGTGGCTCCTCCTATTTCCTGGTGGCTCTCAGCGGTGATCCTGATTGGAGCGGCATGGGTCTTCAATCAGTGGGCTGAACCTATAAGTGATTGTCCAGCTCGTCATTTGAGGTGGCTGGGTCTTCGAGAACAGCTTGCCAACGTGCCTCTTGCTGTGTTATTGTGTAGTAGTCGTTGTGTGAATCTGGTAAATTATACAAAGTACTCAAGGTTGACTGTGCTTCTCATTGATATAGAGAGATACTGAAACTAGAAACTAGATGATCAAGCACACAGTAGTTATATTGTTAGAGCTTCTAGAAGTAAAAGGTGCTCTTACTAATGACTTTATTCATGGCTAAAAACTCCTCTGTCACTACTGCTTTCCTTTGCTATCAAAATCCTTACATTCTAATACCGATATCTACATATTACTACCTCTTCCACATAATTACCATGACCGCCATGACACCCAGAGTGACTCAGCTGAAGGTTTCCATCAACCACCTGCTGGCTATACTCTACACCACTGCTGTCTAGACTCCAGGGGGGTGGGGGATCTGAGGGTAATGACAGTGCTTCATTGATGGAGTCTAATTGCCAAAATCTTTCTGTTGCTGACCTCAATACATGTTGTTATTACTTCAAGTGATCTCTACTTGTTTTAATATCTTTTTAATGGACAGTCCATTTTAAAAACTGACACCAGTAGACAGAAAAAGAAAGAAAGGTAAATCTGGTAGTTATCTGTTGACAACAATGTAGCTTTACACTTGTATCTCCAATGAAAGCAATACATTTAATGAATAATATACAGTCTATACATTGAGTCACTCATTGTAATTCATCCTGGAATAAATCAACCATACCTGAAGTGGATCTAACAATGACTCTATTCCATTTAGGTGCCAGAGTAGCCACACTTCTGAACCAGCAGATACAAAACCAGAGCTCTGGAATAGAGATGTCTACACAGGAAACAACTTTTATTAATTAATGATATTAACTACGCCAGTGCTTTTCCTGCTTGTCAAATGGTCTGCTGTGAAAAAGATCTGTAGGCTAGCAGTCTGTCTTTTTGTGACATTTTTGGCACAGCCACCTCTACTTTGCTATCCTCCATCTCTACTGTCTGTTCATCGCCAAGGTTACGTTTCAAATATTTAAAACCCTCTTAGTCCAAGACAGGCCTCCTGGTATATTTGTAAGTGCAATGGGCTGACCTCCAGATACTACTACTACACTATCTCACTTATAACTTTTTGCAGCTATAACAGTGCCAAAGTTTGTACAGTTTCTTCCAGTTTCTTGCTCAGTCTGTTTACCAGAACATCATCTCTACAAGCATGTACATACCTGGATCTCCCACAACATGGCATCTCGAGCTTTTTGGCACTGGAAACAGGCAAGTAAGTCCAATAATTTGTCCAGCAACTATTGCACAAAAACCTTGCCTTTGGCTAAATTAAAACAAGGGAAGTACTTCTGGTAGATTCAGCATATTGAAGAAAATATATCTTTTCCTCTGTTGTTTTCTGTTACTGTTATAAAGAGCCTTTTTAACAAACACTTTGAGTGCATGTGTTATTTAGTCGATGTACGTAACAGCATCAATCCATTTAAATACACATCAAGCCAGTTGACTGAGTTGCCATCCGGTGACAACTCAATCTTATTGGACAGCTGGCAAGGAGAAGAATAGGTCTCCAAATGGATAAAGGAAGAGGAAAGAGCTTAGAGGCTTTCACTAAGGTGCAGTCTTATTGTGCGGTCAGTCAACTGAAGTGAAATGTTCTGAACTGCTCCTTTTATGTCCTGTTTCTGGACATAAACCGAACTCCTGCCCCACCCCGTTTAATTCATCTGTATTTATCTCTGATCTCTGTTACATTTTTTACTTCAGGCTAATGACTATCTGTTTAACTGGGAATGTTTTCAGATGTTTTTCAAAAGGAGGATATTAATTTGTTACTATGCCCATTTGGAGTAAATTTTTTATGCTCTTTGCTCTTAAGTGATCACAGTATTCTTGCTTTTCCTTCCATCTCATCTTTTTATGTTTGCAGCCAATTATTGATCTGAATTGAAGTCAAGGAGAAATACAAGGAGCAGTTAAGGCAGGTTAAATATTAGAAATAAATCTCAGTATAACCCAGGGCAGGTTAACAACACCACAAACTACTGCCTCCAAAATGACCATGAAGTAAATCACCTCTCTAAAACAGATTAGATAAACCTGTAGAGGTGGCAAGAACTCTAGAAGTTTTGCAGCATTATACCAGTCTGACGTTACTTTCACTATTGCTCCTGGCAGACAGCACTCCTTATTCTCAGTCTTATCAAATGATAAATTATTTAAAATAGCATGGCTTTTATATAAGAACCTCATAAATGATGCTTAGTCAAATTACATTCAGTCACTCACAATGTCCACAGCTTCGTCGCATACCAGTTCCGTCATAGCACAGGAGATGATGGTGTTTGTAAAAAAACAGTGATGGGTTTCATGCTCCCATCTTAAATACTTTTATATTTTTTTATTATCTCTGCTAATGTATCATTTACTTGCTGTACAACTATCCTTAACCATGCTGCTTTTAGCTGGCATAATGTCAATATCAAGGTTCAAGGTTTGTTCATTGTCATTCAAAAACATGCTTCCACATGAAAAGAATGAAATATGCTCTCAGGTCCTAGCACTGTAATAAAGTGACAGTGAAAAAATAAATTAAATATATGTAAGATTAACTAAAATAAACTAATAACTAAAAGCAGCATATGTCCATAGCAACAATTCACTGAGTTAGTTCAGTTAGTGAGGTGAGGATATAGTAATATATAGGGAACATGTGTATAAGGTTCATCATATATTAGCTAAACCAAATGTGTTAAAAGACGCTTTCTTTAACCCTTTTTTCTTTTCAGATGGGATGTTTGTGTCCCCCTATTTTTCTAGCTTTGTCCACTTTAAGAGCCAACTGTCATCTCATACAGTCTTGTCTGTGAATTTGTCCACTCACACTTTCCTCCTCTTTGCTCTCTAACCACCTTCTTCTCTCATGAGGACATTCTCTCTATCCTTTCAGCTCACACCTTTTCATCTTCTGCAACACCTTCTCTTGCATCAACTGGGGACACCTGAGACAAAGAGATCTTACACTCCTCTTTCCAGATGAATGGCATCAGCAGGCCTTTGACAGGGTCATTTCTTTTACTTGTGCCAGGCTCATATCAATTTCATCCAAGGTTGTTCATTTCTCTTAGGTCAGAATGAAAAAGAAAAAAGTGTTTGACACTTCAGAAAAATCTTACACCTTCTTTTTCTACGGAAGCCCTGAAAGGCAAGAGAGAATTTTATGAGGTCCAATTACTAAAGGTGATCTCATTTATTTTCTCTCCTGTGTTAATGAGTCAAAAACAGATGAAAAAGAAGGTTAAGCGAGGATAATCTGTCACAGTTTTATTTATTTATTTTTTCATCTGTGAAACAGATGAAAGTCTGTACTTCATAGTCCTATTGGAAATTTACATGTTAAAAGTTTCTGAGTGTAGTGTGAGTCTGGAGCTGGGTGTGGTCTGTCAATCACTGCCTCACCTAATTACACACCTGCCAGTCATCAAGCCATCTACTTTGCTGCTGTATATAAGCCAGGCACAGTCATCCACTCATCACTAGTTTGTCTGTTTCTCTTAAGGCCCATTTATGCTCAACGTTAAATACGGATACAGACGGAGCCTTCTGTCCGTGCTGCGTGTTCATTTCGTCCGTATTTCTGCACGTTTCCATAAAGCTTACGGATGCGGACCAAACAGAGAAGTCCCACCAGAAACCATGGGGGGGCAATGTTGCTGTCACTACTCGATACGTAGCTCTAGTGAGACACGAAGAAGAAATAACAATGGCAGAACTCTTTGAGGAAAGGTTGTGTGAGTTGGTTAGAAACTTTAAACATGTCGTTTTTGTCTTTTATGAAAGAGGAACATTATCAATATCTCCTCCACAGTCGCCATTTTTGTTTTTGAGTTTGTTGTTGCCATAAACGTTTGACTCTGCACTGCCCCCTGGTGGATGTATTGGTTAACATCCATGCCAACGTAAAGGACGCATGGAAGTATGTGAGCAGTGACGGTAACATCGTTTGAAAAGGACGTATACATTTTCGTACGTATGTTGAGCATAAATGGGCCATAAGTGGTAACAGTGCTCGGCCAAACCTTGTACTTAGTTTGTACTCTCCAAGTTTGTTTGCTTGCTTCCTGTCTTAATACTTGTCACAGTAACCTGACCAGATCATCAGACTCACCTTGTTCAGATTTGTCTGCTTGTGATTTGCCTGTGGTCACCAGCTCTGTTCTCGTAGAAACTCAAAGGATTCATTTAGTCCAGTCCATTTGGGACTGTAGTAAAAAGGACTTTCAAATTTCTCAACTATTCTATGACAATTCCATTTCAGTTCTTTGTTCTGCACATTTGGGTCAAAAGAAACTTGAACTTAACAGTGTACAATGCTTAAGTGTACATTACTTACCTCTACATATTTATGCCGCAGGTATTTTACTCTTGGAATTTCTTTCCAATGGCATGGAGTTGTTACATCTGTATGTGATGTTTCTTAAGGATTGGCCCCAGTGTTGATGCAGAGATCTGATGGACAATACTGAAAACTGCGGTCACTGAGGATGTCAGTTTGAATTTCTCTGAGGTGTATCGCAATATTAGCCAAAACCATCTTTACTCTCTCTTGTTCCTCTGAGAATATGGGGCCCCTTCCTCCTTGATGTTCTGGACCCTTAATTCTACTATATGTAGGCCTCTGCTGCTACATTATGAACCAACCAGACCTCCCAGGTTGTCTGTGACAGGTCCGCTTTCTGTTCAAAAGAAAAAAACTAAGCATGGAGAAGCAGCGTTCAGTTTTTATGCTCTACATATCTGGAACAAACTCCCTGACAACTGCAACTCTCAGTTAAACAAAGGCTGATAACTTTTCTGTTTGCCACTACCTTTTGATTAAACCAAATTTGAGAGTTAACATCCTACACAGCACAGAACTTTTGCACTTCTCCTGTTTTATCTCTTATTCTATTTTAGCTTATTTTTTAATTTCCAACTTAACCCTTTTTAATTGTATTTAAAAATCTTTTTATATTGCTTTGTGTCACTTTTATATTGTCTCAATGCCTTTTATGTTCTATGAAAGGCACTTTAAATTGTCTTGTTGTTGAGATGTGCTATACAAATAAACTCCCTTGCTTTTAATCTAAACCACAATTCTTCAATAACCTTAACTAAAGTTCTTTTGTTGCCTAAATTTAAACACATGCGAGATTCAGGATGCAATCCCCAATCCCTGATCTTAACATCCTGCACTTTTTACACCCACCATTCAACTTCCAAGCAGTATATAAATGTAGCACTGCATTCACAAAAAGAAAGTTGCCTTTGTCACCACAATGTAATTGGGGAAAACAAATTATAAACTTACTTATAAAGGATTTTCAGGTCACTTCAAATTCTCCCATATGTGTTCAGTGACTGTGAAGGCCATAGCATCTGATTCACATAATTTTCATCCTCATTAAAAGCATTCAATGAGCCCTGTAGGAAGCATCTGCATTTGTTATGTTTCTCCACTCTTTTATTCAGGTTTTTCCTTTTATTTATCACTTGATTGTATAGACAGCAGGTTTGGATTATTTGTTTTCAGTTGTTAGAGAGCAAAACATACAAAAAAACCAGATAAAATATCCATGTCATGTGTTCATTTCATAACCCTCCTGGACAGTGTCTGTCCTTTTAAATCTATCCACTTCTGTTGTGTGCATTTCAAAGCCTCTAACCATCTCACTGACCAGTGTTCTTAAATCAAATAAGACTGATGCCATTGATTTTAATGGTACCCCCAGCCATCTTCAAGAGATGATCAGTCACTTTGGAGAATGTTGAAAAATATATTTTGTCTGAATAATGCATTCCTCATGGTTCGAGCTCAGGCCATTAGCGTAATTAGAAAGTCAGCTTGCATTAAATTGATATGGATGTATTGCCTGGGGACGGAGGAGGAAAGTGCATGTGTGTACGTGTGTGTCGTCGAGTGAATGTGCGTGAGGATGAAATTTGTAGTCAAATGCAGTAACCAGACGAGCCATTAATCATAACAAAACAACAGCATTGCCTCGTGCTTGTAGCTGACTGGCAGTAGTTGCTTAATGTGATATAAAGTCAGAGTCAAAATCAGTGTCTACATACATCATAGACTTATGATCCCAATTAATTCATCAGCACATGATCAAACATTCACTAGCGTAATTACACTGGATTAGATGAAACATTAATGCGCCATGTATTTAAACTGGGCCATGCTGCAGCAAATACAGGGAGGGCCAAACAGGAACTGATGACGAAATGTGTCTCATGAGCACAAGAGCTTCCTTCAAGTACTAGTAGTGAATATAAGGAAATATTTTAAACATGATATTAATACATATGCTACCAGTGGTGGCAACATGGAGACCAAACTGCGTCACTACAAGCCACCTGAGAATGTTCACTCCACAAGAACACGAATACAGGAGGAAGGTCCTGAAGAAGCTACTTCAGGTTGGACCTCAATTAATTCTCCTGCTAGTTGCCCGCAATTGTTACATTTACACATCAGCTTCCCAGCATACAAAGCACCCCTGACTAGTTGAGCCATTTTGCTCAAACTCAGAGTACGCCTGGTAGTTGCATCGAATCAAGGTTGGATCACATTCCCACCACAAGCTCCCTGCTCCAGAGTTTGTCTGAGGACCAGACCAAGACATGTTATTTGTATATATGTATTTGTATATACTTTTGCTTGCACAGATAGCTTGTGTTTCATATGGAGTTTCTTTCACAGGAACTTTCCTAGAGGACCAAAAACTTTTAATTGAACTTGAGAACTTAACCTGTGTTTGAGCCAGAGGAACCATAGTTTATCTTGGTTCTCACTGTATAGTTCCAGGTATAAAATGGTCCCAGTTCTGGGGGCAGATCTTTTTGTCTGTTGAAACCAGACCAACCAAAACTCGGAAGGGAGCAGCCAGACTGTGACGTCCCTCTCTCCTTTTTGCTTCCTGGTCCAGGAGCCAGTGGGACTAGAGAGGACATCAGGAAACTACCTGTACCTGGGTAGTTGAGGCTTCAGCCTATTTAGTTGGTTTCTGTGCTAATGAATCTCTGTTCTCTTCCAACCAGATGGGTTAGGGTTTTGTTTGCACACATCACACCACACATTTCACCCATCTACACATTGCATTACTTTAACTTTAGTTTATAATAAATGTTATTTTACACTTTATTCATGTGATTCCCTTTTTTGTTAGACTTTGAGCCAGTTGTACATTCTATGCTTAGATTGACACTAAAATGAGAATAGCTGGTCCACCTTAAGTGAGCCTCACCAGGTTAGGCTAGACCATTGTTGCTAACATCCTTCACTTTTGCAGCAGTGGGTGAAACAACAGATGACACTTTTTTTTAGAAGCTGCAGAATTTATTAAATTACACATTTTAGTCTATACTGTACATTAACTGCCAGATTGACAATTTAACCATTTCCTTTGCTCCACTCGCATTTACCATCACTTTTCTACTCCCTCAACCACACATTGCTACGCACATACAAGGCACACTTCCCTATTCCTTAACAGAGCTACGCTGCTCTTATAATACTACCTTCCACATAGACATTCTTTGAATAATGATGAGATGGGGGAATACTCCATGGTAAGTAGGGTGTTATGTGCTCACAGCTTGAGTGAAAACCATTAGCAGTCCATTGATGAATCATTCTGTGAAATTTTAGCAGTGGCTCATAATTTTGCACCACAGCAGAATGAATATAGGGGAAACACTGTGACCATTACTGATTGGTCAAACACAGAATCTGCAGCAATTCCAACTTGTGAACCACTTCATTCACAAAATAAGAAGGCACAGAGTTCCACTAATATCAGTATTAGAACAAGAAACTGATATTTCTTGTAATCAACATTAAAGATAAAGAGAGAAAATGCGCCAACCAAAAAGCAAAGCACGAGTGAATAAGAGTGAAGGAACTGTGGTGGAGAGAACTAGTGACTGAACGAGATGCAAGGACACCGGAAGTAAAGAAGTGAAATTACATTTTATGCTAATTATTTCCTTTCAGCTACAACCTAAAGCAGAAATGAATAACCATCAAACACTCAGCTGAACATCAAATGTGGAGATGGTGTCCTTTTCCGACTCTACATGTCTCTTTAAAATTCATGCAACAGTAAACACAAAGAACAATAGAATCACTGTGTGTTGTTGTTTCCTCATGTGTGAAAATTGAGTCACCATTGGTTTTTAATCTGCCGTGGGCCTAATTTGCCTATAGCTCACCATTATTTAGACGCAGTGGAAGTAAAATGTGCAAAAAAGGACTTTTAGTTCTCAACTTAGTTCTTGAGTTAAGTTTCTGGGGAACTGTTTGGTTCTCTAAGAGACTGACGTCAGCCAAACAGTGTTAGCGTGCTTTGGCAGTTTAAAAGTACTTTCTGACAGGGTGAGAATGGTGGAGCCTGTTAGAGGGCCCAGTAGATTTATGACAGCACAGCCTGATATCCACTGCATGGTCTAATGATTCCAAAATAAATCTTTTAGGGGACTTTGATATTAACAATTTAAAGATAAAAACAAAATGTTCAAATGTCTCAACTAAGTGAAAAACTTACTTGAAATTCTGTGCGTCAGTCCTGCTGTGTTGGCCTGGTTTAGGGTCTTAATGAAGAGACTAACATAAAGACCTTTTACTGTCAAATCCAAGGTCAGAGCAACAAAATGTCTTAACTTCTTTATTTAAGAATTAACTGTGTGCCTGCTAATGTGCTTAATGAGTGTAATTAAGGTGCCAACAGGATTTTTTTTGTTGTTGTTCTTTCTATTCTTTGCCTGTCCGCTGTCTTTTTTTCTGTTTCATGCTTTGTCCTTCCTCCTCTCAGCAGGGAACAGATGGCTCCCCTGTATTAAAGTGTGATTGAACTCTTCACCGCCAGGACTCCTACTGTGAAGGAAACTACCTTGATTTTGAATGTGTCACTAATGTCCCTGTTGCTGGGTAATTAACTAAACGTAACGTTAAGCAACAAATGGAAAGAGGCTGCATAAAGAAAAGCAGACAATCAATAATGAATATATAAACCAGTAATAGTGTCTGCAGTGTGCGCTTTTGTTTCCCCTTGAAACATTTCACATATAGATTTAACATTTATAACAGTATAATAAATTAATAGAAATATGTGCATTTAGTACATATAGATTCCAATGAAAAACATGATAATGATGTAACATCTAAAAATCTATAATTATGAAACCAATACTGTAAATTATTCTGTGCAATATTCCACTGAACAACTCCCACTGATGAAATAAAGTCCAATAGCCACACCAGATAAATTACATGGGAAAAATAAAACTTTCAATTTTAAAATTATCTTGTAAGTTATCTTCAAAAAAGGACAAAGTAGGCACATATTTCTCTGGAGGAGAGCTGCAGGCCTGACAGTGGTGTCTGTGAGGTGAATGAACAGCAGCAAGTATCAAAGTTGAGAATAACTTAAAGGACCAGTGTGTAAGATTTTGTGACATCTAGTGGTGAGGTTGCAGATTGCAACTAAATGATAGACCTCCTCTCCCCCTCTAAGTGTGAAGAAGTTCTGGACAGATAGAGTTGTAGATATAACATCTGTCTATTATTATCTTTCATTTCAACATTACAAGGCTACTGTTGTGTCAGTTTTGAAATCCAATAAAGTTTACCATACCTTACCTTACCTTAAATAAAATACATGGCTCCTACAGTAAGGTTTGTTTGTTGATGTTAATAATTAATGCTATAACTGTTGGTGAAGATGAACAAGATTAGGTCATTTTTAAGAAAGATGAACCATAGTGTGAGTAACAGCTTAACTGAGAATAATGCTCTGTAACTATAAAGAAACCTTACAGTGATGTTAATGTGGCTTGGACAGCTGCAGCTCAGATGCTCCAGCAGTCAACGTTGGTTTCTTCTAACCAGGTTTTTCTAACTTTAGTTGCTGAAATAACCAAGCCTTAATCATAGATGTGACTAATTGTTTTGGTCATTTGGGAAGACACTGAAAAGCAACTTCTTTTTCCATGTAGGGGTTTGTTTTCGTGATGCATCTGTAGTACAATATCATGTCACGTAAAGAAACAATGGCTTTTTGTATGTATGTAAAAAAGTATTTACTCACTTCACTTATATAGTCTAAGTTATTGTGTATATACAGTATAGCTTCTTCTCTAATTTATTTTAATCTCTTATTTTAATTTACTTATTTATTTCATTCAAATAGTTGTTATTCATTCATTGCTTTCAGTCTGTCTCTGTGCTGCTGTAACATTGATTTTCCCCTCAGGGCTCAGTCTTATCTTAAATTACTTGTGCATATTATGATCCCCAGAAGATTAACTCTTTCAGTTGTACCTTTCCTCAAGTGCTACCCTGAAAACAAACTGTAAGAACTGCAGCACAGTCAGTATGTTGTTGTTTTTACATGCAGTACTTTACTATGGTAGGGTCTCACAGACAGTGCAGCCTATAGGGGCTTCTGGAGTTGACAAGGTGTGCATGTGTTTTAATATAAAGCTTTAGGGAAAAACTTTTAGTCAAGTTTTTCCCTAGAATTCCATTTTACTGTTCCTCCAGTGGGTGCTTAGAGAGATGTTTTTAAAATGCTGACACATATTCAACTGTGCTGAGTGACGTTAAAAGCATGGGTAACACTGGTGAAAAAGCCTCCTGTTCCCTAAAGGTTTGGAGCAGACTTATGTCCAAACATTATTACACGGTGTGTGTGTGTGTGTGTGTGTGTGTGTGTGTGGGTGTGTGTGCACGTGCATCATTGACTGTATGGACTAGAGACATATGAAAAACATTTTTTCTCTCTTCTGTGGGAAAAAAATTATTATTGAAATTATAATTAAAATGCTCCAACAGTGACACCTGCAGGTCAGGCAAGAAAGGACAGTGTCTGTGAGCTGGTGGTGGGGGTGGGGGTGGGGGTGGGGGGTATTAATCTATGATCGGACACAACACATAGAATTATGCTGCATGGGAGGAAGTCCTCCCTAACCAATAAACAACCAGAACACAATGTTGACATCACGTAGTCTAATGGCGCTTTCCAGATAACATCTTTAATTCTCTCCCACTCTATGCGGTGAAGTGATACAGCAGCATATAGAAAATACATGAAAATTGTGAGCTGCTTCTAGTTTATTTTTCTTTTCAGCCAAGTCCAAACTGTTAACAAATTTACAGTTCCCTTATTTTAGTCAAGCAATGGGTAACTTGCATTAGCCAATACAATAGTTAGCTCATAGCAGCCCTCGTGGACTGTTAAACTAACAGTGAGAACGGATTTTGACTCAGGGGCGCAACAGGAGCAGGACGCTGCCAAGGAGCGGATGAAGAGCCACATGCAAGACAATCCTGTTTAGAAACTATACAAGCTAAATATTTTTAAAGAAGCAGCCTTTTCAACGTTCAGGGATTTTTGGAGACAATGATATAGTATGAAGCAGTTCCATGTTACATTCTGTTTGAACAGGCTATGCTATAAATTATGCTGATGTACTGTATGATGTTTTAAAATCTTATTCCATGTGCTTCTTTTTAACTCTGACCACCTGCCCCTCTAAAGGCCATGGCCTGCATTTCAACATGAGCACATAACATATGTCGAACATAAGAAAGTAGAGATAAGTAGCCAGCTTGTCATCAGTTGGTTTTGCTCCTGTCCTCTCATTTTTTTAAATCATCACCTGACACTGATATGGAACTCCTTAAAGGTGAAGCCAAAATATCTTGATCTCCTCCTGGTGGCTGGCTGCAGTATAGGTCATAAATCCCACCCCCTCCATGTTAGCGGATGGGACATGAGCCAAACTAAAAAATCTAAGTACCCATCAGAGATAGGCTGTTTCTGACATACAGTATGTAGTACTTATCACAGTGATATACAGTAGAATATGATAAATTGCAAATTTTTCTAATAAGTTTGTTTTTAATTAGTTATTTAACTATATAAAAAGGGAGTGTGACATCATGACTGACAGCTGTGGAGGTGTGTCCCCTGGGCCGTCATCCGGCTGACTCTACTTTGCAAACTCTGGCACCGAATGTCATCACACAAGCAGGATGGCAGCTACCAGAAAGGAGATATTTTGGGTTCAATTTTGCATTGCAGTAGGAAGTGGAGATGTGTCGTCCATATTTATATACAGTCTATGATGCACATGCACATACACACCTTGTCAAATCCAGAACCCCCATGATGACAGGGCTGCTGTGCTTTCACTTGTGGTGACACTCTGCTTCACAGCTCTCTTCAGAGGGAGCAGCAGTGTTTGTGTGCTCCTGTTCAGGAGCCAGTAAAAACCTGCTCCACTTTAAAAAACAGGTCTCAGATGTTGTGAACAAAATTATCATCCATAAATGGAAGCACTCTGAAGGGAATTTGGCTCAAACTGAATAACACATCCATTCTATAAACTCAATTGTCACTTGTTACTTGCATGACTGCTCCTCTTATTTGCTTTAACCCAATAAGGGTTGCTACTTGTCACCTCACAATGCAGCACTGGACTGTGTATGCTTGAGGCTAATTACTTATAATAAGAATTGTTAAATGTATAGTAACTCACAGAACACTCGCTCAGCAAAGGACATATTTTAAAGTTGTGTATGCATTTGTGATATAGGCCATATGTTTAGAGGTATATTTCAAATATGGTATCAAATAATACCAATAAATGTTGTATATCAGCAGTGAGATTGCCAAAACAACAATCAAATACCGAAATATGAAAAAAACAAACAAACAATAGAACAAGAGAAGAAGAAAATGAACCTCCTGGGACCAGGGTCTGGTATAACCTCTAAACTGAGTGACTTTTTAGAATTGATGATCTGAACCATGTCACTGATGTTTAATTATTCTCAGCTACAAAATACAATAATACTTTTTTTATGCATGAAGTGTCTGTACCCGTCATTCATGGGGTCAGAAAATGACTTATTGGGCTTATTTCCTTTTACCAGGACATTTTTGAACCATGTAGAAGATAATACATTGTAAAATTGATGACATTACACATGATAAAGTTGTCTCACAAAACCCTCTCATATACAGCATAGGTCATTTAAATATGAATACCAATATCCACAGTAATATCTTCTCATCTCTACACTGTTATATAAGCTTCAATGTACTGTATGTTTCCCTGCTGCCTCTTAGATATGAGTTTAAAAATGTATTACAATGGAAGAAGAGGGTTGGGGGATGAGGGTTGAAGGTTGAGGGTCTAAGAGTTGGGTATGAAGGGATGATGGATGAGGGTCGAAGGGTTGGGGGTGAAGGGATGAGGAGTAAAAGGAGGGGTAATAAGGGATAGAGGTGTAGGGTGAAGTATAAAAGAATAAGGCTGAAGTCAGGTGCCAGGTGGATGGATGGAGGCATAAGTTGGAGCACCGGTCTCTAGGTAGATGTGGGGAGTCAATAATGTTCAGTCATACTGGCAAACATTACAATCAGATTTGAATCCATTTACATATATTTTAAGTTTTCTGAGTCAGTTCTTCATTTGTAAATCCCACAAAGAACTTAAAGCTGTGGTTAAAGCCAGTTTGTACCAGTGTCAGAAGACAATATGTTAGGCTTCTCTTTGTAACACTGCAAGTGTATGGGGTTGATAACGACCTCCATCACCATGACGTATATTAACATGAATTAAAGATAGCAACTTTAAATAATTTACAGTCACTTTTGTACAGTCACTCACCTCACCGTACCATCTTTGCCTGACCCAAACATAACAGTCTGTAACTTTGCATGCTCTGTCTCACTGCAACCACTCAATTGCCACTTGCTTATCCACCTTAAATTTATGCGTTACCACCTTAATCTTTTGCCTTTCCATTTACAACCTCTATTTTTGTTTTTCACGAGGCAAAACAGTTCCTTCAGCAGCTTATAGGGTAAAGGAATCACCATTGACTGTGCTGCTAGTGGCTAACCAGATGCCCCCTGCTTAGCAACCAGCACACCTTTCTCAACCAAAACGTATCTCAACCATATCTTTTATATTCCTGTTACACCGTCTATCACCAAGAGTGCTTAGATCAATTTTATACTCTTCTGCAATTTTCAAAAGCTGATCTTTAGTGCAATGATCCAGAAGCTCCTCTTATGGGGCAACAACAAAATCCTTTATCCCTGACTAGGTTTAAAAAAACACAAAAAAGAACTCACAAATAGAGCAACAGACAGGGCATATTAAGTCAACACACAGCATTTACATTATCATCTGTCGCATCTGGATTTGTTTCCCAGGCTATTCACACTGATACCATCTCACATGATACCATTCACTAACTCCTTCACATTCACACACACACAGAGAGAGAGAGAGAGAGAGAGAGAGAGAGAGAGAGAGAGAGAGAGAGAGAGAGAGAGAGAGAGAGAAGCAACTCTCCTGGTTGTTTCATTTGAATTACATTGTTAACTTAATACTGTTGAGAGGATGGCAAGAGAGCGAGAGAAACAAGTTCGGGAGACATGAATGAACTTTTTTTCAGAAAATATTTTTGTTTTACAGACAGCTACAACAAGGGAGGAGATAACATAGCAGGGATGCACAAAGAAACCAAAGGGAAATAAAGAAACTGAAGACAAGATCATCATTTGGAAACAAAGATGTGAAAAAGTGAAGAAATCTAACATAAGACTGGAGTGTGCAAATCTGGACAGCACAGAAGTT
This sequence comes from Scomber japonicus, assembly GCF_027409825.1. Taxonomy (NCBI): domain Eukaryota; kingdom Metazoa; phylum Chordata; class Actinopteri; order Scombriformes; family Scombridae; genus Scomber; species Scomber japonicus. The sequence continues at coordinate 5,841,559 of NC_070578.1, forward strand.
AATCCACAAAACTATCTACAACCAAGTCAGAAAAGCCCTGCAAAGTCACTTTTGGGAGCACTAAAATACTAAAAATGTAAAGATGTAAAGACAACTGGTATCAGAGAAGCTAATTAAAAAATACGCAAGAAGCTGTGATTCTTGAACCTTAAGAAAAACAAAGCAAGTCCAAGAAACTGGCATACAGAAGGAGACTGTAAAATCTGTCAGGAGGGTTAAGAGACTATTTCTTTGCTCGACCAAAGACATATGTATCAGAGCACTGACAAATATCTTGTGTTTTCTGCTGTCTTCAGAGACCATTTTGAAATGAGAGAGACAAAGAGACATGTCTATAGTAACACTCATGAAAATTTGAAGTTCATGGCTTACAAATTATACAGGTTTGGCATTTCAAATTCCAGAAACTTAGAGAAAATGTCCAACAGCACAGTCTGCAGCAATTTAAAGACAAGCTTAGGTTGATTGTCTGGACTGCGTGTGACTGGAAGTGTTATGCCTACCCATTAAATATGTCTTCAAATAGGGTGATGACTGTAACCCAATGGTGCTTGGAGAGGGTGGCATCTCAATGCAAGGTGGAGAAACAAGAGTAAGCATAATCACCATCAAAATAAGATACCATAATGCAGGAGGTTGAGTTTGTGGCACAATTCCAGGATAGTCTCTTTAAATTCACGAGACACCTTTTTAATATTCTCTGGCAGTGTAATGCATACAAGAATCTCAGAGAGAGCCTCACTGCCAAAGACTCCTTGATCCACATTGATTTCAGTGACAACTATACTTTTAAATACTCCAATGAAATCCAGTCAATCCACTTTGGGAGGGGGGGGGGCACATCAGCAGGTGACCCTTCAAATCAATGTGCTTTATCTTTCAAACCAGGCCCCCATACCCTTAGGCACCATCTCCCCCAAAGAAGTTATGACTTACCACCTATGTGGGCTCATCTGGACCCGATCAATTTTGGCAAAGGACCACACTGATGTCCAAAACCTTCACTTTTACACTTTTTAGTGATGGACCTGCCACCCAATTTAAAAAAAAAACATTCAAACACATCGTATCCAATGAGCCACCCCAGAGGGGTTTCTGGATAGTGACATGGAACTTCTTCACAGAAAGGGTGCACCTGATGGAAAGAGAACAGACATGTTAGATTGTTAAGGAAAAGATGTCCTTACACAGAGCTGTTTTAGAGAAGATAAGATGTTGAGAAGACAGATGAAGATTTGAAGCATGCCCCCCTGGCAGGCCCGCCTGTTCACCAGTGAAAATGCATGAAGTCCTCAGTATTTCTCCCGGCATTCTCAAATACAAAGGCATCAACTGTTTCTGCCTAGCTGCTGATGGAGTGTTTGACTGTCCATGCCAAAGTCTAGACGAGGTCACTCTAGTAGGTATGGATGCAGTCGATTAAGCAGAGAAATATTTTAGTCCCAATAGGGCCGTTTCCACTGTAAGAACATTGGGGTGATTTTTCGTGTCTCCATAGCAGGAACTACAACTGAAGGACAATCTCCCGGAATTTTTAAAGGGGCAGAATGAGTCCCTGCCTTGGGGTATGTACTCTGTGTGGCCCCGAAAAATTCCTAGGCAGGGCTTGACTTGGTGCTGATTGGGTATATCCAAAGTGGGATGTGATGTCAACAGAAAGCGCCAAAATAAGTACCATTTTTAAATCCCAGCAGAAGAAGAGTAGTAGTTGCATGATTAGGTCACCTACAGAGTCTGGTGGGTCCTATCAAGGTCCTACTATATACTGTAATGGAGACACAACGCCTAAGAGGACCGAGTGAGAGGATGTTCCTGTTCCAGACCTTTGGTTATTTGCAACACAATGTCAAATGTCAATGCTTTTATTTACAACTTTTATTGTGGCTGTAGATTTGTTTACACTGCTAATTTTTGTAAACACTGAAGTAAGATGGATCAAGCCACAGACAAAACACTTAAAAATTGTACCCCATGTTTCATATGGTCCAAATATCACTGCTTGGGGCTTTAAGGTTTACACTTTTTATGTCAATGTAAAATGTCCGTGCATTTATTACTTTCGCTTACAGGAAAATTGATGGAGGGAATATAGTGGCACACTCCTCCTGTATCCGTAAGTGACTTTATGCAGCTCACATCTGACACTGATGAAGGCATATTTGCAATATTGGTGTGAGGTGAATACAGCCACTTGTGTGAAATTATATCTCCTCTATATTTTTCATAGTCTGCATCTCATTAGGAAAATTGCACAACACTTGTCACCTGGTCACAGGAAAAATTGTCTGGCTATGACATTGTAAGTATCATAATTGCCTTTTTTTAATACATGAAGCCAGACTGAATGTCTAGTAAGCCCATAGTGTTGAATGGATGTTCTCCATTTCTCTTCCTTTGTGGATTAGGGTCTTCTAAGTCAGAAGAATAGCTATAACTGTGGGATCTTCATGTTTACCGTATGACCGATTTATGTTAGACATATTTTACATATCTATAATTCATATGCTGGTCGAGGACTTAGAACTAAACTGGCAACCTTCAAATTACCTGATCACTGCTCTTCTTCCTCAGCTATTACTGTTGATGATGTAATGATAATGCGTGATGTGCAGTAGGTCGGAGAAATGTTAGTTTGCAATAATTGCCAGGGTGGGATTGGAGGATCAGGCTGAATCAACTGCAACTTGGCAAAGTGGGCAACTGTCACAAGACACTGGGTGACCCCCAAAAGCATAAGATTAATTTTATGTTCATAGTGTGGAAATTAGATGAACTAAAAATAAGTTAACTACTAAAGTTTAGGCCTTGATGGTGCATCCTTCATTATCAGTCCACCTGTCTTGCAAAGGACTCCTTGCTAAAATGTTCACTCTCCTTTACGTTCTTCACCAATGAGTGCAAAACATATCTGACTCATGACCTAAATGCTCCACTATGTTCACCAGCTAGAGGCTAACTTTGTCTGTCAGATGTTTTCAGCTGGGCCGGTAGAGCGCAGTGGGTTCATCAGACCTTTTTAGCTGAAAACAGCTGCCTGCTACTGCTGGTAACAAGGTTGATAAGAATGAAATTTGTGGGCTGTAAAACTAAACAATTAGCTACAAAAGGCTCCATAAAGTTGAGAAGAACAGCAGAGAGGGTCATTATTCTCTGCACTGTTGTCTTTTCAAGTAAACATTCTGGCTATTTAATATATTGCTAATTTGAAAATATTGATTAGTGCATCTTTAAATCAGTGATGGCAGTAATGTTATTATATAAGCTGTAATATTTTTTTTACAGGAATAGAAAGTATGTGAGCACAAGTGTACTGAAAGAGGTTTGCTTAATTAAAGTCCCATTTCAGTTATAAGCACCCATTAAGTCTATCATCCAATTAAAATGCAGTGTAAATGCTGCTGTCCATTTATATAAACACAAGCTCACACACTGCATCATGTCCATTATAGCAGAAGCTGAAAACACCGACATCTGCTGGGTTTTTTTCTTTCTTTTTTTAATGAGAGTACAATATCTGCATTCTACTCTGACAAACTGAGATATCTATCTAGCCTTATTTTCCATGTGCACGTTTGGGAGTATGTAGTTCCATAAGCTGTTACCAGGCTGTGAGGAGACTGCAGAGCACAGGCTACACCCAGAGGTAAACTTGACCTATTAGGGCAGAGAAAGAGCTTCAAGTCGCTGGACTGTTTACTCCCCTCCATGGACATTCAGCTCACGTATGTCCCACCAAATAACAGGCTATAAGGGTGGAGGCAGAGCAGCTGAGCTGATGGGGGAGGTGGGGTGGGAGGTGGAGTGAGAAAGCGATGACAGGGATGTTTTGGGGGAAAGTAAGAGGCAGCTGGAGGAGTATCAGCTGTACATAGACAGTCGAAGGAGGTTTGAATACAAACAAGCCTGGACTCTGCTGATGCTCCAGTAATATGGATGTTTAAAAATCTAAAAGTTTGGTGTCTGGAGTTAAATTGCAATTTAGTCGTGATGCTGAGCAGTTATTAGACTGTCTATATGAATGTGTATCCTATAAGAATGAAGCAGAACATCTTATTATTGTCATCTTATTACTTATTGTGCATATTTTGGTGTTCATGATAACGACACTTGACGTTTCTCTCAACACACTCTGGAGGGCGTTTTGGGGTTTTAAAGGAGACTTGGATAAAAAGAGTGACAAATGCATGTGTGACTATTTTCTAGACCAACAAATACCTGTTCCTCCATGCTGTACTTGATTTCGTTGTGTTGTGAGTACAGAAAGTGTTGTTTAGTGTTATCTAAAAAATCATTCTGGCTGATTATTTAATTGATTTCGACAACCACTCAACTCTCACAAGATCTCCAAAATGAGACTTCTTCTTGAGTGAGACTTAGTTTGACACTATAACAAACAGACCACATCAAGGGAAAGGTAAACATTCTCTGTATGATCCTTTCCATAATGATGTCAGACATTTGTAATGACAATCTGAGCCTATGAGTGGCAAAAGACTAAAAAAGCACTTTTAATGGACGTACAATGACAGTGTGTTATTGCCCCAAATGATTACATTGCAGCCAGCATTGAAGCCAGCTGCCACTCAATACTGGACCAGTTTCTAAAATGGTTGTTCCCATTAGTCACTTAGATTCAACAAGATGGGAAAAGAGGGTCCAGTTTCCCTGAGAAATCACTTTACTTACTTTACTTATTGTGATAAATGAGTTGATCCTACTTGTGATTTTTCAGCAAATAAACACAAAGAGAATACATAATAACTGGATTACAGTAAGTCTTTAAAGGGTCACTCCACTAAAGTTTACTTCACTGTGAGTACTACTTAAAGGTTGAATATGTAGAATATTTATTAAAAGCTATTTTTTTAAAAATAATACAGCCATGGGGCGTTTTGAGGGGTCCAGAATGAAAGTATTGCTTTTCCATAAAAAAAAAAAATTTAGTCTGAATTAATATTTTTAAAAATTTTTGACGGGTTCGACAATGACGTTCTGACACGTTATGTGTACATTGTACCAGCCAATTAGCGGCTGGAATTGCGTGTTGCCAGGGTTATCTGTTGTTCCGGTGCAGCTACTGTAGGCTGGCACTGGGTGAAATGGAGTTGTAAACAAGCAGAGCCATGTTGGACTTACTAAAACCAGCGTTTTTTTGCTCTCAAGTACAACTTTTCATCACAAAACTTCAAAGGTAAGACAGAATATCTGTTAGTCGCTGTAAATAAGTGGTTGTTTACCTTTGTATTCTTTGGCTGCTGGTTCACTGAGTTTTTAGCGCAATAATAGTGGTACTGTTGAACTTGTCAGGTTCTTAGCTTTCATATGAGATGCTATTTGTTTGTGTACCATGAAGTATCAGAGCGGTAGCAATGGAAATGTGGAGAGTGGGTTGACTTTCTGACGCTATTCGGATTTTGATATACACATCTACAATATACAGAATTTAGTCTACTGGTCTATAGACAAAACATTGCTTAGATCTTACTCAGGACCTTTGTCCTACATCCAACACTATATCAAACCTGTGACTCCAGTTGCCTTTACCCCGTTCAGCCAAAACAGTCAAAGACATATCTGACCTCGGCTGCTATAGCAACACTATCAGAATGCCTCCTGTTTTCACCAAAAGGAGCAGATGCACTGCTTACCACTATCTCACGAGGAGACAGTGTCTAAACCCAACATTTGGTGAGGCCTTGCTATGACCGCAAAGTCTAGTTTGACCCAGTGCATATTAATGATGGAAAATTCCCTAACACAAGTAGTCTAACTATCAATTATCACAGTGCAGGAACAGAATCTCCACAGGTCAACAGCACTGAACATCGACAAATTTGATGAGCCACCAAAAGTCTGGAATTCTTCAGAGGGATGGTAGCAGCAGCAGATGAGTCCAGTCAGGTCCAGTTGACTATATGAATTGAAGTACTGAACAATCTCGGCTACCACTTTCTCTGCTACAAGCTTTGTTAGTTGTAAGTTTTGACATGTGGTTGAAGATTATAATACTTGCATTTTGATAGCTAGCAGACAGTAACATATGAAAGCTGGGTATGCTGGAGAAGAAGATAACTGTTGTCGGACAGAGTGAGAGGCTGTGGTTATTTGCTATAGCCAAGCCTGTACATACCAAACTTGAAAAGTCTTATATCAGCACTGCTGGATACCAAAAAGTAGCCAGTCTATCAAAAGGTGCAAGGTCAGTTATTTACAGCTTCTCAGGACTTGTTGGATGCAGATATAGTAGCTACAAGTGCTCTTTATGGTGTTCTCTGTTCGTGTGTGTACATGAGGGAATGAACGTGGCCTTTGTGGGTGAAAAATAATTTTCACTGAACGCTGACATGAGTTATGCTGACATGTTCCTGACTCAGTGACCTCTGCATTTTTTTCTCTTTAGATTAAATGTTACCATACATCATAGTGCATTGCGAGATAACTGTGACATATTCTGTTCCAGGTGTAATGGCCGTAAGTCGTCTTCATGCAAATCAGAGCAGACAAATAGGTTATACTCCATCATTGGAGGAACTCACTGTACTACAATTGCAGCCTCAGAATTTCCTGGCACTATGTGTTGGTAGGATACAAAAGACAAATGTTTAAATGGTGAACTGTGCCAGACAAAAATGATCTTACTGGAACTGGTAGAGAGTCTGATGGGCCTATAAGCAACTGTATTAAGCGGATTGGATATGCGTGTCACATCTTTTTCAAATATTTCCAAACAGTGGGACCACTTTTTTTATTTTACATAATCTTCATCAACAAGACTAACAGTATTAGGGAGATGGAAAGGCTTTTCAAAGTCTCTCAAATCAAGCTCCAGGCTAACATATCATTAAGTGCATCCCTTGTTTGCATTTTCCTATTTTCTCTTATTATTTATTTAGCATTTCAACTAATTTTGCAGGAAGGCAACCTTCAGGTGGAAGTTACATAAAAAGAGACTGCAGATGTGATTCACTGAACATCCTTTTCCTCTGTTATTGCAGACCAACATGGTGGTGCTACACAAAATGACACTCCTTTTAAGAATCATTTCCTCTGTGCTGTGTCTCGTGTAAGTGATATATGGCAAGCAGGGGTGGAAGAAGTATTCAGAGCCTTTACGTCTCTGCATTAATCATTCATTTTTATATTAAAGCAGAACCAAAAGACTCTAATATGCAAGGGGAGGCTTGTAATGTTAAAAATGCTTCCACTGTTGCAGCTTTATAGAGTTTTTTAGCCTCTTCTAGCTGATTGTTTTGGTTTTGTGGTTGAATCTTTGCTCATAACATTTGGGTAGCTGTAACAAACATAATAAGCCAGACCTAACCCTAACCCTAACCCTAGCGATACAAATTAAAACAGACATTCCACATGTATACATACACAGTTATACAAATATACATACGTGTATATGCATATCAAGTGCAGTATGTAATTGTTACACAAAAACAAATAACTTCTACAGCAATTCAAATTAAATACTTAATGCTGTTGCAGGAATAAATGAAAAGGCCAGATGATATCACAGAATAATCACTATGTGGTATCCAAAGTTTTTGATATCATCAGGATCCCCCATTTATTTATGCCTGAACTTTTTTATCTACTTTTCATGATTATCTTTTCCTGCAAATAGTTTGTTTTGATCATCAGCAATCTCAAATAATAATGTGAGGGGTGAACGGTAAAATGATTGCTTGATCAGATCACAACCACTTTGCAACTTTCTGCCAAAAGGATGCAACAACGTGACAATACCTGAATGATGCACAATATCATCCTCCTCATCACCACAAATCTACAGATATCGTAGGTTATTTTCTATATTTTATCAGCTGGTATATGTATTTCTAAAAGATTCACTGAGCCATTTAACCACTTGGACATTGTGGCTTTTACATAAAAGCATCATCCATATAAAAAGCTTTTGATTGCAAACCATTAATCACTAAACCTTAATGCTATTTTTTTTCTTATTTTATAGCCAGTGTTTCTGTAACAAGAATGGACTAATAAAGTGAAAGAGGACAGCCTTGTCTGACCCCTCTAGAGAGTTTAAGAGTAATATATCCATTGTTTATGATTCTGTTAAAAGGATTTTGAACCCATCTGATGAAACAATCACAAAGTTAAAGTACTGCAAACATTGATATATAAATTTCCACTTAACCATGTCAAATGCTATAAATCTTAAACTTATCGTAATAGTCAATGATTTCAGGGAGACGCCTGATTTTATCATCTATAATTCGTTCTACCAAGAAACCTGTTTGATCAAACTGTATTAATTGTTGAATGACTTGCTTTAGTCTAAGCACAATACAATGGGCATGCATACAGGCATCACAGCACCAGAGTGTCAGGGTTCTCCAACTGTTTAATTTCACAGGAACCTTTGCTTGGCAATCGTCATCATGTTTTAGCAAAAGGGAAATTAACTAATAAAGCCTTTTTCATTTCAACAAAGAAGTTTCTATAAACCTCCACAGGTATTCCATGCCATTCTGAAAAGAACATATAGCATCATATAATTATTTCTTTTTAAAGGGATCTTAACAGAATACCTGCTGCTCATCTGTATGCGTAGGACAAGGGCAAGATTTCCTAAAATCAGACAAAGAAAACTGTTGATTGAAATGTGAGTATGTAGTGTAATAATGCCTTCAATTTTTAAGAATGTAATTTGTAGATGTAATAGCTACAACTTCTCATTTTTCATAATTGAGAAGAAGGGAAAAGTCATTGAATTTGTTTATGATGTATACAAGATTAGCTCTGGATTCTTCAACTAAGTCCACAGCAGACATCATAGAAGCTGTTTACACTTGGTTCTAAATTGTGTTTCAGAGATCCAAACTCAAGTGTACAGCCGAGACACATCGTTCACACCTGTGTCTTTCATGCATCTCCAAGGTGTCCAGATTTTGTTACTTAAATGTTTTGTTAAATAACCATATTACTCACAAATGTTTATTTAACAGAGAACATGTGTTGAAACATGTCTGAAGGGGATCTTTAAGTAAAGTAGGCTACCTTTGTAAAGCCACTTTTTAATTGAGTCTTGGAAACAGCATTGTTTTGCTATACCATTCATTTAATAAAGCTGAGTGGTATGCAGTCATAAAAAATATATATATTAGGTTGCCAATTCAATTGTGCACTTTTAGGGTATTGTAGGTGTCACCATCTGCCATGTAGACTGTGATGTCCAGCAGTGGCAGCTGAACTGAGCTGCTGGTGCTTGCAGATTTTCCTGCAGGTGAAGCTGCAGGGCCAGGAACCTCTTTAGTGTACCTACAAAGGCACTGAAAGGGAAAGAGCTGGGCTTGTAGCAGCAGCTGCTGTGTGTGTGTATGTGTTTGATATGACAGAGTAAAGGGAATCTGCAGTTGGGTTAGGCTTGATTTAGTAGCAGCTTAATCTAAAGTGTGATGCAGCCATGGTGTTTGCTGTTTTGACAGATGTAGTAAAACTAAGAGTAGTCTGCAGGACATATTAACCAACAGCAAATTACATGTTCCATAATATCTGTTATTTTAAAAAATTACAGGGATCTCTTCTCCGTGTAAATAAGAAAAAAACAAGGGACAGTTTGGCTGGCCTTGTTAAACGAAGGGAAATGGAGGTGCCATTTTTCTTTGCGGCCCCATAGCCATGCAGTAAGATACAAATTCCTTTCCCTCACAAAAATCTGCAGGCATATACAGCAAACCATTAAAAACCCATAATCCATAAATCACAGCAGCAATAAAAATTTCCTATCCATTTGCAGCCATTTTCCTGATCACTCTACTTTCTTCCCTTGGGCACTCTACACATAGTTTGCAATCCCTGCTGTGGTTCCCCCCTCCGACTGCTAACTCAATTCTACATCCCAAGGCTTTCCATGTCTCAGAGGACAGGGAAGTGCATTTGAAGGTGCCCTTAGCTCTCTGGGGAGAAATGTATTATGAGGCAAATCTATAAAGACAGAAGGGAGGAAAGAGGGGAAAGTCTGCCTCTGCAGGATGTGATGGCTGTTAGTGGGGAGATGAGATCATTTATTTAAACTGTACAATCTCTCAAATCTTTGCTTTTGCTTTTGTGACTAATGATATCCAGCACATGGAGCTCTTTCAAGATGAAATTACAGAACAGTCACTGTCAGCATAGTCGGTACATCATGATGTAAGATGCAGCAAGGTCACCATCTGGTCAGTAAACATTTGTTCCCATCATATGGATACAAACATAAAGAGTACAGATGCTTGAATACAGAGCATGACAGCTCACTGAATGGATGGACGAGTGTACAATGATGTGAATCATATGCTGTGGCCTTCACAAGTTACCGGATATCAAACTAGATTAGATTGTTGCTGACCATCTTCATCAAAACACCAAAGGCTTGTGGGGGAACAACACTGTACTAATCATTGTTGGGGAGTAACTAGTTACATGTAACAGCAGTATATAATTTAATTACAAGAGAAATATAAGTCTGTTGCAGTTACTTAGAAAAAATGTGTCATTATTCTGCCCTCTGTTTGAGTGCAAGTAATTATTTGTGTTCTACAGTGCCCCCTTTTGGTTATTCAATAGAAGCAGTTGCTAAAACAGGGAATTTCCTTAGAGTTAACCAGGCTGAGTAGAGAGCACATGTGCTGGTAGCTGCTGCATCTATTTACCTCAACATTGTTGCCTTGGACATTATTTGTCCGTAAGTATTATGTTTTATTGTTTTCTTTGCATTATTTGCACTATATGCATCACACATTTGCTGTGTATTTGTTTTTCAAGTGATTTAATTGATGACTGGTTTAGCTATCTGCTAGCTTGGTAATCTGTTAGCCTGTTTAGCTGGGTGATGTAACATTTTTATTTCTTACATATTTATGTTAATGTAAATAATATTGTTCAGAATTTGATTTGTATTTTTGTGCTTTATCACAGTTTTACAGTACATGTGGATCTTCATTAAACATGCAAGAGAAGTTACGCCTTGTGTTTATTGGAGGACTGCAGACTGTTGGCTAACTGTCTAGCTTTTGATAGAGACTACTCACAGCGAGGACAGTATAGTCATTAAAAAAAAGTTACTGATGAAACTGATTACAAAGGAGGTTACATCTGAAGTCATACCTTTAAGATTTTACTCAAGAGGGTTTTTTCCTATTTTTTTTATATTACCTTGTTACTGAATACATATGTTGCTGTTTTTTATTCTCTGAAATCAATATTGTTTTATATTTAGTTAATAAATCATGACATGGGCTTATTTGGAGCACACATGGGTTTAAATGGAGTCACAGTACCAATAAAGCCCTCTTTATTTATCAAATATCTTTATGTTATATTCCAAAATCTACATGAACTAATGAATACATTTTACAATGAGAGATAAATGTTGTATCCATGAAAAACAACTCAACTTAGATTTTGGTGCTTTGGTACACTTCCCCTAACAGCTGAAAACATTGGTTAGAAAATTACAAAAGTAATCAAAAAGTAACCAAATGTAATAAGTTACATTACTTTGATTAAGTAACTGAAATGGTTACATAGTACATTTTAAATAAGGTAACTAGTACGTCTGTAACCCTTACATTTCCAAAGAAACCTTCCCAATCCTGTTACTAACACTCCCCAGAGTTGTCTGTGCTTTCTGGTCTCACAGGTAATCTGGGCCTGTAGACGTCTGGATGACGGACTCCAGTCCCAGACCTTCTAGCTTCATTGTTGATTTTCATTGTGCTTCTCTCTCCTATCCTTCCTTCTCTCCTCTCAACCCCAACCGGTCGAGGCAGGTGGCCGCCCACTCTGAGTCTGGTTCTACCTGCTCTATGTGTAAAGTGCCTTGAAATGACTTTGTTGTGATTTGGCGCTATACAAATAAAGATTGATTGATTGATTGATTGATTGACTTTATGTTGGTTTTGTCTTCATTTGTCTACGTGAAGTTTGTATCGACATATTTAGCTGAAATTTAGTTTTTTGTATTTAAAGTGGAGCATTCTAAACATATGAATAATCAGGAAAAAATACTACACTATGCTGCAGAGGTATAGTGTGAGAAGTTTCAGTAAAGGTTTTTATACATTTTCTGTCAAAATTGTAGTTTACTTCAAATCCTCCAAATGAAATGACAGAATATGCTGTTTGATCATGCACTCCTCAGTAACATATACAAGCGCGTTTTGATCTGACGATCCTATCAGCAGTAACTGGCAGGACAGCATCATTTCCCTGTGTCTTCCAAAACTGTTACAAATCATTGTTCAAGTAAAATGAGGTCTTATAATGCTATGGTTAAGATTTGGTAAGGTTGATGCACAAAAACCACTTGGTTAGGGTTTGGTAGGTGCTAGTTTTGTCACTATGTAGAGACAATAATGTGTATGTTTGGGCTACAAAACTGAATGAAAAGAACAGGCTTGGTAGAAGAAGCCGTTGCAAAGTACCATAAACACTACAATCGTTCCTGATGGTATTGGCTCCTAAATACTGACTAGTCCACTTGAGGAGTCCAGCTCATAAAGTCACCATCATCTTGTAACTTTTTAATAGACTTAGTTTTTCCAATTAGCCCTTTCTGAGGCCATTGAGGTCACGTTCATTAACAAAAATGATGATAAAAAAGCTGGTTCAACCGATGAAAACCGAGGAAAAGTTCTGTGTTGTCTGGTTTCTACTGAAGAATGCTGGTTATTAAGAAAAAGGGAAGAATGTGTACATGTAACGTTCTTTTCATTTGCTGGACACGTATCACAATATCACAATCAGTTTAATCACTCAGTTGCCGTTGGGTTTTATGCCTTTTAGATTCTACTGCTGGTTCCAAAAGTTGTTTCACTACTGATAATAGTGGAAGTGAAAGTTGATAACCTTATTGCTTATTGTGTGAAGATTTGTAAAGAATTGCAAAACAAAAAATAGACATTGAAAAATTGTGAAAATCTGTGTTGGCAAAAATGGGCATGGTGTGTATGCATAGATTAACATGTGGCATGTAAATATCTGCATGGTTGTACAGACATCTGGAGTCACAACTTACTAACAACCTCTCTTAAATCTGTTTAATGTTTGAGTCTTAAGTTCTGTTGTTTTTCTTGGTTTGATAGTTTGGTCATAAATAGTTAATTTGTGATATAGACTTACAGTAATTGTTTATTCCTGCTACCCTTTGTGTATCTGTGTAGCCTTCGTGTCATTTGTGAGGTATAGTTTGCTGTTTCTTTAGCTGATCTCAATTTAAGTTGATAAAAAAGTATAAATTGTGTCGCAGATTTCTATTAAGATTTAAGCTACATAGTTGTTTGTTCACAGAACCCAAGTTTCAACTTCCAAATCAATTTTGTCAATGAATTGAACATATACATTTGTTTTTTCCCCCTCTGGATTGTTCTAAATACTGTATCTGCTTTCACAGGATAAATTGTAACTAAAACTAAAGATAACACTGTAGAATGCTCTAGGAGGAAGCCATGTTCAAAGGCCGAATGTAATTCCTATTATTTATAGATGAACAGAACTCTTCAGGGAACATATATGCATCTGTGTGTGTTCAGGAATGCAGGCATGTGAATTTATATGTGAACTTGTACATGGACTTTGGCCTCTTTGGGGATTTGAACAGATGACAGTTGCGGTAAAGCAGCGGCGGTGTAATCCCTGTGCGTTCAGTGGTGTCCAGCTGTGCCACAATAATACTTCGGCAGGCAGTCGGACAACTGAAGCTGGAGGGTCAAAGGTGAAGCTGTCAGCTTTTTAATGTGTTATGAATTGTGTGGGAGCAGCTAGTGGGGCTACAAGGACTTAGCACATCTTCTAAAAGCCCTGTGGGATTACCTCTTTACAGGATTAGATTTCACTGGCTACCACAGCCTGAGGAGGGAGGACAGGAAGTTCACAGCAGCTCCCTGCAGAGAACCCCAGGGAGGATACTTATATAACACATTTTAGATGTGTCAGTTGACCCGTCACTTCATACTCCACGCTGCGGTTCTGTCCAGGCTGCAGACAAGCTTCTTAGTTAAACACAATAAAAACACAATAACTCATGCACAAGACTCATCTGATGAGTCCTGACAGAAATTCAAAGACATGAGCAATTAAGAATCCTTTGATACTTAGTTTTATCTATATTTTGACCATTCTTTTGTATGCAGTGCACATAAATAAATGCTTTTTTTCTGCCCAAACTACACATTGTATTGAGTGGGGAACCGAAACTTGTGAGTAGGGAGAGGGGTCATCCCTTTATCTGATGTATGGAATTTGCTCACATTTACATTATAGAATGTAATGGGCAGTTTTAAGAGACAGGTGCATCAGGGAGAACACTAAAATACACACTGCACACACTTGTAGTTAGTGAATTTTATTAAGATCTTTTAGTTTGTGCATCAGTAAAAGAACATAAACATAATAAAGCGACCAATAATCATTATTCAAATTATTGATCATGACCATTTAGCTTTTGGCCTACGTTTAAACTATACTTAGCAACACTAAGTTAGTGGTTATGTGAGGCTATACTTAGGCACAGCAGCCTTTTGAGCTAATGGAAGCTAATATCTGCATGCTAACATGTTGCCAAAGCAAAAAAAAGAAAAGAAATACACAGTAAAATAAGATAAGAATATCTCAGCTTCTCCTGTTGCAGTTCCACAATGGATAACATGATCACAATGACGATGACATTTGGTGATTACTGCTAATCGCAAAGTACACCTAAGCCTGTTGGGAACGTCATAAGTTTTTAAGGTATTTTGTACAAACCAACGTGTGGAATAACTAAAATTTTGACATTGAAGGCTCCTGGATGAAATGTCAGATTATCACCAAATTTATAAAAATACATCCTGAAGGCGACATGAATATCTGTATCAAGTTTCATGGCAATCCATCCATTAACTGTTGAGAGATTTCAGTTTGGACCAAAATGGTGGATGGACCGTGCTGCTGGCAGTGTTGGGCACTGTTACCTGAAAATTGTGATTAACAAGTTATTACACATTACTACTTGTGGGCTGGCTAAATGGGCCCCATTCAAGGTCCATTCTGATCCCACTTAGACCCCATATGGGCAAACATATGGGGCCTACATGGTTCTTACTCAGTTGGGCCCCACCTGAAACCCAGTCAGACTTGGGACTCATATTTGCAGCCCAAATTTGACCCTTATGGGGCCGACATCGACATGCTGGCTGGGTTTTGTCACACAGCTGTCACCTCCATCCCAATTGCCTTTAAACAGCTCAATTATTTTCTATTTTACACATGTTTAGAAAATGACGTAGAAGTCCAGAAGTCCTGACCTCAGCACAATTCACAGATTCACAAATTCACACTCCCTCCAAATCTGAAGTAAACTAGCATCAGGTGACTCCTAAATGTAAGTGCACCTGTAGCTAATGTTAGAAAGCCACTACTCATCACAGATAACTATATTACTGTAACACATTAAAAAGTACTACCCAATACAGGCTGCATGGCTTAAAAGAAACATGACAATATCTTATGTTTGTATGAGTGACAGTTAAATGATAATTGATAGTATCCATGAATAGTAACCATATCCAAAACAAAATTACAAAATCTGTGTCTCCAAAAAAAGTACAAAAAGTGATAGAGTTTTATAATACGAATCCAGTAAAATTAGAAATGAGTACATACTCATAATGAATAAGCCTTTTGTAATGCTGCTGAAGGACTGAGCACAAGATGAGTATCATTCTCCAGTTATGCCCGCATCATGCTGAGGCCCTGCACAGTGACACACAGGACCAACAGCAGCACTCCAGGTCTCTGTCCTGCCATTATGCCCAGCTCTTTCAGTTTATCGTCGGTGGTGCAGAGGAACATAGTCAGCCAGTGGAGCTCCCCTCCTTCCTGCAGGGGACCAGGCAGAGACACAGGGAGAGCAGCCTGGCAATGCTCCTTAATGCTGCTCACCTGGGGGACAAAACAACATAGAAACATGTCAGCAGGTTAATAGAATGTGGCGATGACATACGGGTCAGAGTGCATTGTGACACAGTGACTGTGCAGAAAATATTCCATGTTTGTGAGTTCCAGTGATGGCTGTGAGCTCTGACATCCAAGAGTTTATAGTTGGCGACTGAACGGTTTTGCATCCACCAATGAATGGATCAGTGACAAATAAGGGTTTGCAAGATGAGCAAATAAAATATCTTTAAAAAAGCAGCATCAGCTTTGTTAAAATGTACATTTTGTATTTTTGAAATGGCATTTGTATCTTTTTTCACCAAAAGTAAGACCGAATGCTCTGTATACAATTAATACTTATACAAATAATTACTTCATTTAGAAAAAAAATTAAATGGCTAATGATTGAAATTATTCTCCAGATTAAATGTAATATTTAGAACAATTGTATTCCATTAGCTTTATTTAATATAAAAGTTATAATGTAAGATCATGGCAAACTAGTTGATATGGTGTTTTATTGACTATTTACTGTTTTTAAGCAAGCTTAATTATTTGTTAAGTTTTAATGGTTACACCACTTAGACATTTTTGCCATAATCCCCTAATATATTCTCTCAAAATGGATTAAAAAAAAACACGTGTGCAAGTTATTCATACATTTATTTTCAAATTTTAACCCCTTTAAATTTAAACTAAACCACATGGACACAAAAAACATCATTGACCCATTTTAAGTTGAATGATTACTGAAACGTAGAATACTGACTTATTGAATCTTTCTAACAATCATATAAAACACTGATCTGGACTGATCTGCATGTCTACCCAAATGTGCTACAGATTCATACTTTTAAACAGCTCTTATGCAGTTTACGTGTCATATCAGAGATAATTACTCATTTTAAGCCTTTAAATAGCGTTCATATCAACATCCACGTTGTGATCATGACTGGGAAACTTTTTTGTGAAAGCTCCAATAAACTTGACTTGGCTCTTCATAATATGAAAGTGTCTGAAAGTCAGCCAAAGTTCATGTTACAGTCACATTCCAGGTAATTAAAGCCTAACTCTGTAAACATTGAACAGTCTGATGATGTGAACACATATAATCTTTCCCATTTCTACCATCCATCCCATATAACGTGAATGTGGCATACACAAATCACAGAATGTACACTGGTTGTGCCTCTCAGGTTCTCCTTTTTGACTGTCATGGTGTTCAGTCATGATTTACAGATGATGTCTTGAAATCGGTATATTTATCTTACATGAGAACACTACATGTTTATTAAATGATAAAGTCTTTGTACGTCGACAGGCTATGGATTGCAGATTTTGTCCCTCATCTCTTACATTTTAATGATGTTACAAAGGGATTACTTCTGAGCCAGTGCATTGAAATAGCTCTTTCAGTTCATGTGAGTATACTTCAATAATCTACTGACACTCGTCAAAATGTGACATATTGTATATGGTATACTAAATGTGCTGAAACAGGCAAAGGTACTGGTCTGGCCTCTCAAGATCTGCAATAAACCCTATATACATTAACCAAGTACCTTATTAGGAATACCATACTGATACTGGGTAGCACCTCTCTTTGCTTTCAAAGCAGTTTCAATTCTTTTTGGGGTAAACTCCACAAAATGTTGAAAATGTCTTCTTTGAGATGCTGGTCCATGTTGACATGGTTGCATCATGTACTTTTTGCAGATTTGTCAGCTTTTGTCAGATGTGCACATTCATGCTCCATATCTCTCATTTCTAACACATCCCAAAGGTGTGCTACTGGATTCAGATCTGGTGACTAAGGACACCACTAGTGTACACTGAAGTCATTGTTGATGAAACCAGTTTGAGATGTCTTTTGCTTTCTAACAGGAAGCGTTAACATGCCCGAAACAACCATTACAGGATGGTAAATCTTGGCCATAAAGGGACACACATGGTCTGCAACACTACTCAGATAGGCTGTGGCATTCAACCCATTACTGATCGGTATTAAGAGGCCCAAAATGTGCCAAGAAACATTCCCCACACTATTACACCACCAGCAGCCCAGACTGTGGACACAAGGCAGGTTGGGTCAATAGATTCATGATGTTGATGCCAAATTCTGACCCCACAATCTGCATACCTCAGAAGAAATCGAGATTCAACAGGTGTTTCCCTCCTCAGAACTCTTCAGTCCCCCAACATTCTCAAACAAACTCAAGATTACATTTTTCCCCACCCCGATATTTGATGTGAACTGGAGGTTCTGGTCTGTATCTGCTTGATTGTATGCATTGTACTGCTGCCATATGACTTGATTGGATAACTGCATAAATAAGCAGGTGTACATGTGATCCCACCAACTGCTAGTTGAGTATATGTATACAGTTCGAAAGGAATGTTATTAGGAAACAAGTATACTTACAAGTTGGTTGACACATCTCAGTATGTCAGGACTACATGTGCCTATTATGAATGGCACACCGTCTGGCAGTTCTGTGGAAAACACAGATTGCAAACATGACTTGCAAAATCTTCATTAGAAATACTGTACTGAACAGAGAATTAAATAAAGACTTTACAGTAGTGGTTTAATTATATTGTGGTTTTGGGGGGGTCTCTGAAAGCATGGACTAGTACCAGTTTGCAGCCCAAATGCTGGCGCCCCAGTGATGGGTCAAAATAGAATTACAACATTGACAGAGATAATATCTAAATCAAAAACCTTGTAGGTTCAGAATTTTTCAATCTTAAAACTTGACTGACATGCCCATATGTACATACTAAAAGAGTTATTGGTTGCTGTCAATATTTCCAAAGTCCATACTAGCATCAAAGAAATCACTTCCTAAACCAGTTTTAAGGTAAGAGAAGGAGAACATCATTTACAATCGCTTTCCTGTACAAAGATGCTTTTTAAAGGAAAGAGGATCAGCTGCTAATATCTTGGTGCCAGATACTAGAGCACTTCTTCAGAGGTCTTATGGAGTCCATGCATTGATGGGTCAGAGCTGCTTTGGTAGCACTCGGGTGGGGGGACTCCACAAAAAATACAACATTTAATTTGGGTCTAAGGATACCTTCAGCCTTACACACAGAGACCAAACAGCCAGACACAGTAAATACTCACTGTCCATTGCGCTGACCAGCAGGTAAACAGCTTTCAGGAGGTTAGTCATTCCAGTATCTGTGGCAACTCTGAGCTCATCCAGTAGTGTACGGACAGACTCTGACTGTGGCTGGTCAAAAGGTTCACCTTCACACCACAGATCCAGCTAAGAGGAGAGGAAAATTAGTCATCTTTCCTTCATCATTCCTACATTGTATCTTCACAAGTAATTAGTGAGTCTAGCGAGCTCTCGCGGGCTTTGCTTGTTGTTAATGTATTTTGAATTGGTTAAAATGACTGCAAAAGGACATTAGCTCATGTTGCAGATCACAGCCTGCACGTTACAAATTTGGTTCATGTTGAAGTTAGTAAACATTAACCAGCCTGTTGCCTAACGTTTGTCTTAATTTGTCTCCTTGTCTTACCACTGCTTTCCAAATCCACCTTTCTTAGAACAGAATGAGACAACTATTGTTGCTGTGGTTACATGCAGTATAAGCACCTGACACTCTTATTTTTTTAGAACTTTAAAACCACAACTTAAATGGAAAATAAAGTACTGCTTTCTTTAGTTGAGTCAGAGCATCTCTGTCTTTTGAAAGGTCACAGAGTCTCTGGGCCAGCGGAGAACGAGTTGCCATGGGAAGACAAGACAGTGGCTGAAGAAGGGCTTCCATCCTCTGT
The DNA here is from genome assembly GCF_027409825.1 of Scomber japonicus. Classification (NCBI taxonomy): domain Eukaryota; kingdom Metazoa; phylum Chordata; class Actinopteri; order Scombriformes; family Scombridae; genus Scomber; species Scomber japonicus. The sequence goes on from NC_070578.1 coordinate 5,861,273, forward strand.
AACTCTGTGGGTAACAGAGGGAAAAGCAACAATACCACTGGTTTTATTTGCAATGCATTTAAAATTTTAGTCTTATGAGGATCTCACACTTTTGTAATCATTGTGTCCCCAAAACAATACACGTACCTTCTTTCACTTGTTGTAGGGTTTCATAGTAATTCTCAGGTGGGTTGTCAGTTTCAAATGTTTTTGGTGCCAAAAGCCATTCGGTAGCTAGTTTAAACATACACAAGATATGAGGCAAAATTATCCAAAGTAAATTTGCATGCTTAACATTTGACCCCCTTAAAAAAGTGGCAGTTGAAATGCAATTAAAAGATTAAATGTCAGTGCTGAAAAGGGGTTGAAGAAGGCACTGAAGTTTTAGAGAGCATACTGGATGTCTCTGAAGCTCTAGTAAACAGGTATATATAGTCTGTCACTAATCTTGACAGTGAAATATTAGCTGCACCCCTCTTATTTGTTTTACATTAGTGAAGTTATCTTTTAGGGGAAGAGGTGGTGGAAATCTGAAAACCTTGCCACTGCTCTGTCAATTTTGGTTATAGCTGATGTAGCTGAACTTCCCCCGTGTGGCGGTCAGCCTCATAGGTGACTGTCTAAAAGTGCTGCTGTTCACTCCTGCTTATGCACATTCTCCGGTCCAAATGTTCTGGTAATCCTGATATCTTAGTCCACAAAGAAACAGGAGTATATTTTCAAATAAATGTAACATTGTGATAGTTATCCAATTTATTCAGCTGCTCAGTTGCTATAGGGTAAGACACAGCAACCATTAAGTACCTGTGACTAAAGGATCCACACCTATGCTGATGGTGCCTCTCTAATTCTTTCTTCAAAATATGAGTGTCCAAGACAACAGCCAAAGCCTGATCAATTAACTTAGGAGCATTGTGTAAATTGAAATTATTGTTTTATTTTATAGTAATTTAGAAATAAGCATGGACATGGAAGTTTGAGTTGAATAAAAATCGGTTGTTCAAATGTCAATTGTGGATTTTTTAAAGTAGCTGAAGTGTCAGTAAAAGAGTAAGTTGTATTGTGAAAAACTATATGCAGGAGAAAATAGGACAAATAGCAACAAATTTGGTTTTACATTTTGCAGGTGGGGTTGTTGGTTGCAGTTCTTCTCCATCACCACCAGTGATAAGACTCTTGTTAGTGAATTCTGAAAGTGTGAAAAAGAGACAAATTATTCAATTATTCAAACCAGTTTCTATTAAAGCCTTAAAATGACACATGCACACTTCTACTCTTACCAACTGTGAGCTCTTTGAAGGTGAGCTCATTGATGGTGTAGGCATAAGCCTTTCCTGCTGGGACAATAAAGGAAGTGGCATCGCTCTTCTTGCCCTAATTAAACAAAACAAAAAAATAATACCACAATTAAACACACAGGTGTACCAATACTGCTGGCTGTCAACACAGCCTCACCAATTTAGGCACAAAAAACACCTAGTCAGAAAGATCATGGGGATCTTCGGTTAAAATGATCACTTTAAGGTCTGAGTAACATGCAATGTGGGTTGAGAGGTGGGATTGGCGAATGGGCGCTACACTTCTGTAAAAACACAGACTGCAATGCTGGGCCGGGGCAGGGTTATTTACCTTCATTTCCATATAAGCGGTGCCACTCGCGGCTGTCTCTACTCAGGACTTCCACAGTGAGGAATGGAGGACACTGCTTGCTTAGCCAAATTTGACATGAATAGCCTCTCAAAAAATGTCCCAAATCATGATTGAAAATGTGACAATGTCCTGTTGCAAAGTTAGAGTTAGTGAGAGTTAAGCTATCCACCCAACCAACCTCCTCTGAATGAGGAAATGTATCAACTTAAAGACATTAAACTGTTTTTTATTCACTTTCCTAATTGCCAGTGCAGTACAGCCATGCAATACACATTAATTCAGGGCTATGGCCACAACTTCTCCCTTTCGCCATCATACTCACCTGCAGAAATATTTTCAAGAATGCCAAGAATGCAGATTTTATGCCTCCACTTGCTTCACAGGACCCATCCACCCCAGTTTTTTCCTCAAGGACGACATCCGCAGCATTGAAGATGATTCTATCCACAAAAGCCAGCACCTCTTTATCCCTCAGTTTAGGCATGAAGTTTGTATTTATTGACCTAGAGATGACAGGGAAAGCAAATGATGGGAAGTTCGTAAGATGTTGACTGGGCAAAGGCCAGTATATTACAACCACCACTTTCTCCTACAGCAGCACATCTTGAAATGCACAGTTGCTGTAATGATGCCTTGCTGGTGTTGGTAGCAGCTGGTTGCATCAAATCTGGACTGCAGCTCTGTGCTAACACCACCTAACAAAAAAGGACTAAGGATAATTTGCCCTAAATCCACCTTCAAGTTGAATTTTTTAACACACTACTGGAGCCATTATATTTGGACTAACTAATAATTTTTCATGTATGGGAACATGTTTAGAAAGGGTTAAACATGTAATTATCTGGTCAATTTCAGATCATCCAGTATTTTGGTTTACAGTATGAACAAATACCTGAAAAGGTAAAGACAATTGTTTACAAATGCTGGTATGCTAACCTTGAGCAGTAAATATTAAACCTGCTAAAATCAGCAAGATTGTCACTATAAGCATGCTAAGTTGAGCATTAGCTCACAGATTTATTGTACCAAAGTGCAGCTTTGAACAATCCATTAGTTAATTAAATGGTCTCCTCATTTCTCTCTCTTGTCTTGTTTTCTCCATCATTACCAACAACAATACTTTACAAATTCTATATTTCTCCTGTACCAGATGGTGCACTGCTTTATAAAAAACACATCTAAATCTCTGGAGCTGACAATGTTACAGTTTATAACTACCATACATATTGTACATATTTAATGTCTTAACATACTTATTTACATTTTTCAGCTCTTTGCTCCCATACATGGTAAACCCTTTAGATACATATTACCAAAGACCTTAAACCTGTGCCCTCAACACATAGCACTTCTCCAACAACAGATTTTCAAAGACACAGATTGTGCTTTGATTTCTTTTCAGAAAAGTTTTGTGTGTGATTTGAGGATGATTTACATTGCTGCATAACAGTATTGATAAACCAGAACACACAAGACTGCAGCTTAGTGAACTCACTTGATACATCTAGCCATAATTCTGCATTAGAAATCAGAACATTCGGGAAGTAGCCTAGAATACAGTTCATGTGTGCAGTGTAAGGAGGACAGTGTCTTGAAATCGCAAAAAAGATACATTACATAGATTTCTGTTACTTGTTCTTTTTGTTAATTATGTAATGGTTTTGAATGAAAAATATTGTAGAATATCATCACTGTCAATACTTCCCAATATTCTGCTCTGCTTCAGCCAAATTCATGACTGCTTTTCACTTAATACCACTTCCTGATTATGAGAACACAAAAGTTCAATGTCATAGTACCAATGGGCCAAAATAAAGCGAATACAGCTATTTGCAATCATTTGCGTAATTTTCTCTACTGCGCCGCAACATCGAATTTTGGTGGCTCCCCCACCTGTCAAATCCCACTTTAACCTTTAAGTACCCGATAAGAAAACTTTTTTCAAGAACATAATTCAGAAAAATTATGTGAGGCGGACAGTAAATAAACAATGTACCCATCTCTCACTGACAAGAGTTAACCATACTCGTTAGCCACATTTGCCGTTAGCCACATTAGCTAACCAACTTGAAATAATGACTGATACTGTACAGTACTAATGTTTATTATGCTTTTTTATTTTGCTTTATTCTCTATCTTGTTGGTGTTAATTTGTAGAAATGTTTAACAATGTCAAACATATTTCATTAGTTACTTGTTTAATAAAGAAACCTAATATCAATGCAAAATCACATAGAAAAGGTGTATTTTCATTCCAATTTTAAAAAATCCTTATATTGGCCACCATATCGGTTATCAGTGAATTTTTCCAGTCTAAAAACGGTATCAGTATGGGTTCCAAAAATCCCATATCGATCAGGCTCTAATTTTGATATCACTTTCAGGCGTACAGACTGAAATTAACTGCTAAATTAATCTGTTTTATATTCGCTTTCCTAATTGGTGCCTCCCAGCCACGAAATACACATTAATTAAGCACTAGCTTCCTCCTGATCCGTCCCTAATGTAATACAAGTGGAACCAATGAAACAATGATTCATGAGTGATTTGCTGAGTTCCCAATCAAGAGCCCACACAAGAGTCCCTGTTTGTGTTTCTTACACTATTAAGAACGTTACATCTAGCCACAGTAGCCTCAGGCAAACCTACATGTAACAATATTGGTCATTACTACTTTCACTGGTCCAGTCAAGCAAATGGTGATAACAGGACATAAAAAACAATAAGAGGACATGGCAAACTGTGGGTTGTTGCCACATTTTAAGTATTAAATAGAACAGCAGAAACTAACAACCAAGTACAGGGAGGTTTCCGTGCCAGACACCACCGCTGTCCCCTGCAGCATTACACCTGGCGATGCAGCATTACCTTTCAACTGGACAAGGACTTAATGGACTGAGTGGAGGAACAGGAATACATGGCCCTTCACCAAAATCAAAAGTAAGGATGTACAGTATGCACTGAGTCAAAAAGCCTGCCATAGAGCAGCTGGAATACATCTATCAGGAGAATGAATGAATGGATGGATGGATGAATTTAGTGCTCAAAAGAGTGACTGGGGTTTCGGAGATGAGGGAAAATGACGTGGTCTTAAACAAGGTACTTACATGCCAGTACATGCCAATTTAATGAAGGGAATAGCTACTTCTTTCAAATCTTTCTATTGCGTGGCCAAGGAAAAAATGGCTGCCAGTCCTACAAAAAGGGTGCAAATGTGGGAAATGAGCACACATTGGACCATTATGGTGCTAAAATAGTCAGGTACATTGCCAGTGAAATGAAAGCTAAGTTCGTTTAGAAAATTAAAAAACTGAGGTCACCAATCAAGATTTATGAGAGCACGGTTCTTCGGCTGGCCTACCTCATGTGGTGTGACTTAACATGAACAGGGGAAGTGGATGATGTTCTTTTAGATATCATTGAGCTTTCGGAAGGATGAGTGCCAAATCCATATAGAGAAGTTTGAGGCAAAGCTTGAGACAAGCGTGACTGGATAACAAGTTTAAGAGAAAAAATCTCATCAGCATAGTAAAGGATTAGGAGTAGAAGTACTCACAGAACAAAACTACAGTCTACACACTCAAGTACACGGACTTGATTTAGCTGTCAAAGACTCACTTAAGGAAGTAGCTGGGTGTAACCAATTTGAGTTTTTGTATCTCAAAACTGTACCACCTCTATAACCAGTCATCAAAAAACACTGTTTGCTACAGGAAGTAGCTGCAGGTTTAAACATGCAAATCTTGAAAAGAGGCCAAATCTTGTGGTGGCTAGTAGTTGTAATCCTGTGAAACCAGTAAGAAAGGATTAATTCAGAACAGCAATGGAAGACAAATCTTACTGGGGTCTGTACAAACTCCTGACAAACACTGGATTTTTGTCTGGTTTGGCTAGTATGGAGGGTGTTTGACAAGAACTAAAATTGCAATGCAAAGAAACATAGATGTAGATAGATAGATGTAGATGCAAGTTGCCACAGTCAGTAAACCATTGATGTTTTGATGGCCATGAAAACCAGTTGAGGAAAAGCCACACAAAAAGCATGGAACAGCAAAGATTGACTGGCCTGTTTACAGATGTTGACGACTCAAATCTTTAGGTCGTATGAGAATATAGGCATATTCTGATGGGCATGTGATGTAACCTATGTCTGGTCTGTTTACAAGCACAGCTCAAACCAATTGGCCATTCACTGTGTGCAGAATATTTTTCACAGTAACCCCACAAATGACTGCGCACATCCATATATGGGTGTACATGTGACATTGTTAGGACCAACTTGGAAAATAGAACTGTGTAATTTGAACCTTGTTAGACACTGACAAATGTAGTAAGCCAAGAGCCAGCGACAGAGACACAGAGATAGACAGAGACACGTCAGCATACTCGCCGCAATAGTTGTTCTTCAGCTTGCGAAGTTCTACTGTCTTTGACTTAATAGTGACAGATGATGCTTCTCGTTGACTCTCCGCTCCTCCCTTGACTCCTCCTCCCACTGCCTTAACATTTCCTTCTATGCCGGCACTCACAAGTCTTTGCGCACTGTGGGTGTAGTCCCTAATGACAGTTGTTTCTGGGAAAGCATGGGGGATACAGTGGGTTAGCTTAGTGGTTGACAGGTATATGTATTTATATGTATATATATATATATATATATATATATATATATATATATATCTGTGTACATACCTGTAAAGTCAGAGAAATCTGCAAACTTAGAGATGAGGTCACCAAGCGTGATATCCATGACTTCATAATCGGTGCCGAAGAAGCTTGTCTTCTTCTTGACTAAGGTCAAGACATTCATATCCTTATATAAATTTTCATGGTGGATGAGAGTATTCTTCGGGTCCACTTGTTGGCAAATGTCCGAAACATAAGACTGAAACATCTCCTACAAATGGTTGGATATACACTATAATTATTATAATAATTATTATTGTCATTGAGGAAAAAAAGAGAAAGAAAACTAGGGTTTCAAATGCAAATGCAAAAAAATCTCACACAACAGAATTGAAAACATGATTTGGTTAAACATGGATGAGACAATTGTAGGAGTTGTTGCATTGTTCCTACCAACATTTAGACAGATCTCAAATTATTCTTATCATTTCAGCTCTTATGCAGAGTGGTCAAGTTTGTGTGGGGTTTTTTTGTGTGTGTGCAAAAAGTGAACTATTTTAATGAAGAGTAAAAGAGTGAGGAGGAGGAGGTGAATTTGAAATGGTGACGTTATAGTTTAAATCAGGGGTGGCAAACTCATTTTTGTTTAAGGGCCACATACAGCCCAATTCTCAAGTGGCACAGAACAGTAAAACCATTGCATAATAACTTACAGTATAAATAATATATAATACATATTATAAAGCCACCTTTGTCCTTCAAATCTGCATCACATTACAAGTCAGTTATCTCAAGTTGGATGTACCAGGCAGATCAGAAGCCTTGACTGTAACCTTTCTATTTAGAATGTTAATAGTCTGCTTTTCTAGATACATTAGCATACTCATCATTGATCTAAATGCAGGCTGGCAAATTAACTTCTGCAAAATATCCTTCCTGAAAATATCAACAATGTGAAACATGGAAGTAAAGTGGATTTCATGCCTTACCACGTCCAAGTTTGTAGTTCAAGTGAAGGAGGTTCCTCAGTGTTACAATGCAACTCAACTGCAGCAATATGCAGAAGGCGAATATCAAACTTATAAGTGTGTTTTGGCAGAGAATACAGACTGGAAGCTCTTTTTTAAAAAGTTCCTTTGAACTTGGTATCAAATACATGTAGGTGCGAAGTAAAGAGTCTGCTGAATAATACTGAACATATAAACACATGCAAAGCTTTTATAAACTTGCTCAGTTCATCCCATTATCCCTCCTTCGCAAATGAGAACATGCCCCCCTACTGCATTATCTAACACACATCAGCCAATCACTGTTCCTCCATTGATGCTTGTGTAACCAGAACCTTCTCTTAATAACAGATTTGTGTTTTATCTGGCATATGTATATATGATGTACTGCTGTATGTACTTTTGTCTTTTGTGGTGAATAAACACACCCACTATTTGGTGAAACCTGCTATCGCCTGTGTCTGCATCTTTGCTGCATCGTCCAGCCGCTTATGGTCAATCTGACATATCTTTTGGGGAGTTGATGCTTGTGTAACCAGAACCTTCTCTTAATAACAGATTTGTGTTTTATCTGGCATACACAAGAGCCAAATTTTAGGGTCACTAACTCTGAAAGAATAAGTGAATTGATCACTTCTGAGGAAGAGGGAGTGTGTCTGCCAGGGAATAGTTGTCAGGATCAACAAAAACAAAGACATATTGTGAAATTGATAGCTGCATACTTTCTCTTTCTCTCTCTATCTCTATATATCAAGAACCCACAGTTCTAACACTCATGAAAAAAATACATAAGATAATAAATTTGTATGTCAAAGAATACAAGATGAATACATCTCAGAAGCGCATAACATATTCAAAAATGTATATTTTCCAGCACATACATGCACATACCCATCATTGTAATTGATCATAAAATAATAAGCTCAAGAATAATCTACCAGTTACAACATGTTGATAGCATGGCTTCAGGCATTCATTACATACTTTCTGTTGTTTTCTTTGTGTCAACTGAAACATGACAAACCCCAGAATAGTCTCACCAGAACATCTTATTATTGTCACCTCCTCATGAACAGGTGGAAATCATCAAGCTTAAACAAACAATTTACAACAAGTTCAGGCAGTTAGGAGAACATTTGGTTTTAACTGTCAATGCATACTTTCTACAACATCTTATTGTGACCATCTTGAACACATTACACAACCGTTCACCACCAACTGGAAATAAATTTACAGAGGTATCTTTTGGGGAGTCCTGCAAGAATATTGGGTACAGTGACTGATAATGTGAACAATTCGGTCTCTGTATCGCTGGATTGAGAGCTACAGTATGTCTTTGTTCTTGGCAGGAAGTCAAATGGGCATTGAGCTCTGCCAGAGTTGTCCCTTATCACCAATTCTGTTTGTGATCTTCATAAATTGATTCTCTTGACACAGCTGAGGTGCTGATAGTGTTTGGTATAGTCACTGTACGATTGCATATCTGCTTTTTGCAGATGATGGGCTTCTGTCATCAGAACATGAGTGTGTACAGGTAGTGCTGAGGGTCAGGAGGTTCAGCAGTCGTTCACTAATTGGAAGATTGGCGGTTTTATTCCCGACTTCTCGAGTCTACGTGTACCTAACCCCAAATTGGTCCTGATGGCTGCAGCAACAGTATATGAATGTGTGAGTGAATATTAGTTTCCTCCCTGTGTGGTAGCCCCTGCCATCAGTATATGAATGTGCGTGTGAAAAGCGTTTCTAGTGGTCAAAAAGACTAGAAAATCACTACATAAGTACAGTCCATTTACCATAAAAGTCAGCACCTCAAAGGCTATATTGCTTCATTTGGACTGATAGTGTGTACTTGCCCCAAGTGAAGCAGTTCAGGTATCTTGGAGGGTATGGGTATGATTTAGGTCAGAAGGTGGATTTGTACTGGACTGCTGTGGTGAAGAGAACATAGCTTGAAGTCACAGCTCTTGATATACCAATTGATCAACTTGATCAACTTTCCAACCCACAACCTTTGATCATAAGTGTTGGTTAATGACCAAAATAATTAGATCACAAGGGGCTGCAGTGGTGGAGGCGTGTTGTTTGAGGTACTGTGAGATCCAGGAAGTCCATTTTGAGGTAAACAATATGTGTTTAAAGGATATCAGACACCAAAGCACAGCACAGGAAGTTGTAATACTGTAAAAACTAAAACTCATTACATTACAACTCTGGAAAGTTAACGTTGTTATCTTTTGTCATGATGGTTGCGAGGTAAAGAGAAACACTGTGTTCACATTCCAGAGTCATCCACCAGGAATATGTGCTGGCTGGATAAAGTCATATTATCTTACAGCAAAACTTGATCCTGGTTCAACTTTTGTCCCAGATGCTTCTGTGTTATTTTGCCAGAGCTCCACCCCCATTGAAATGAATGACAGGGCTATGTTTTTTTCCCCAAACAGAGCTCATGTTGGTTTGAATGCCACCCTAAGGACAGGGCACAATGTTTCACATATATGTTACTTAACTAAAAATAAAAATGAAAATGCAATAACTAATATGCATACTCATATGGGTGACCTATGACCATATTAAAATTAAAGTGGAGAAACTGTTTAATTAGGTTATCAACTCAATTCAAATTTTAATTCAAATTTGAAAATGCAATATAAACAATGTAACCTGTTTTTCCTGCAAACAATACTTAAAGCACAATTAAAATTAAAATGCAAATTTCCTGCAATTTAGAAATGACAATGAAAACAGAATTTGACATTTCATATTGAAAGATTTAACCTGTTGTAACAATATTCAAATGAAGTAAGCGAAACAGTGCTTTCAGTCTATTGTACTTACACTCACATGTCACCATGTCACTCTTGTAATGTAAAACAATGTTTCATTTGGAAATGTTGGCTGCTGTAACCCTTTCAATTTAATAAAGTACCCTACTGTATCTATTGGTATACAGACTTCTCACATCAAAAGACAGATTTTTGTGCCAAATACAAGGACAGTAACTTAACAATTCTGCAGGGAAATGGTTAGACTAAATGGTTCAGATATTGAAATGCTGTGTGAAAATAATAAGTCTCCCTGGAGGTTGGGAGAAACAGTCATGGACCCAAATGAATTACTGGCATAATTGGAAAATTAAAGTAGTGAAAGAGTCTTTGGTTTTGTGATAAGAAGCCATTGTGTGATGCCCGTTTCATTTGAAAATATTATAACTGCCATTTTTTTCTATACTAATGTTCATAGTATTATTATTTGTAGCTTCTAAAAACACTTTTACAGTACCCAACTATGGAATGTTTTTAAATATATAGTAATTTAAGAGTTTGTTACTGTTGGGAGTTATCAAAGTGTGACAGCCACAAATAACTCCCTGTCACAGTCTCAACCTAAATTGCACCTGATACAGTGTGAGTGATGGTGGTGTATTTGGGTGTATTATATTGAATGGTGCTCCTAATATTTTATTGACTCCATTAACAAACAAACAAAAAGAGGAACACCAGTCAGCATATCTCATCTCAGTACAGCACCATCACTATGACCTCAGAAATAAATATAAAGTACAATTATCACTTTCTGACAATGTCAACAAAAACTGAAAATGTATCATCAAAAAGTAGAATTGGGTTGAATTAGATTGCATATAAAATTAAGGACACTTCTGTTCTTAATAAATGTGAATGGTACCATTGTCTACAAGCATTGCAATATTGTAGGTCTTCTACACACTTTCAGTGTAAAAAGATAGCATAAGCTACAATACCGTAACAGAAAAACAAAAAAAGTCAAATACTGTAGTATTTTTGATACAGAGGTTCTGAGGCCTGTTTTATTATGTATTAGACAAATTAATGCAACAGTACATGCAGAGGGTTTTGTGTATGTGGCACAAAAATAGTCCATAAATCGTTAGTGCATATACATATATAATGATACAGTGTAAAGTACAAAAAAAAAAGAAAGACATGGGTGTCAACCATAGACTGTATGGTGTCAACACGGTCAGTCTCGCCTGTACTGTTTACGTAAGCCAGTGCATACAACAGTCTATGCTCAGTGCCAGTGGTTTGCAAGCTGTCACGTAAAGTTACGTCCTACGTAATACCGCACTTCTTACGTCAACTCGTTACATGCTCAGTGAAGGCACACAAGGTCGTTAGCAGCAGTTAGCCGCAAAGATGATGTCCCTGGCTGCCCGATCTGGGGCTTTCTCCCCCTACATGCAGGCTACAGCTTTTGTTGTACCTGGCCCTCTGAAATCCCTGATACCTGGAGTGGTTGTAAAGGGGGAGACGATTCTGTTGGACCCCAAAAAACAATTCCTGTGCCGGGAATCGCTAAGCGGTCAAAGCCCAAAGACGGGGCCTGCTGTGACCGTTAGCATCAATGGTAAGTCTGTCAGTGACTTAAGTTAACTGTGTTTTGTGTGAATCTGTGCTTTGAAATAGCAACTATATTGTTTGTTATCACGGTGTTGACGTGGTGGTGTTTGTCTCAGAGAAATTGCACCCAGCGGGAATGTTGAGTTTGCTTACGTAGCAGTGTTTAGCAGCCGCCTTCCGTGTTATACAGCGTTAGCCAATATCCTGTTAGCCGAGGTAGCTTAGAGCGGTCTAAATTACACTGGAGGTCAACATTAAGTCAGAATAACGTTACTCTTAATCAGTGTATGTCTGGAACTTAGAGTAACATTATGTTTCGAAACAGTAGTGGTAACGTAATAAGCCACAGTGCTCGGAGACAGTCTTCCCGACCTTAGCTCACTAGCTAGCTACCGGTGCCCGGCTACATCCAGTGTCCTTGTTAAGTAATCATCACAGCAGTCAGGCATAGCAACGTTTGAAGCGTTGGTATAATGGTGTATTATGAACAGTTAAGAGTAAGATGGACACATGACTAATTTGTATATAAAGTAACGTGATTTTAGCATGTAATATTTGTCTTAGCAGTCCAGTCACTCTTTACTTATTTGCCCTATTTGTATCAAGTATACCTTTCATAGAATATGTGTATATTTATTCATTGTGTATGTTTCTGAAGGTTGTTGTGTGTAGTATGTGTGAAGACACTAAACTGGAGTCAGAATAATATAATTGTATATAAGTAATATTATTTGACCAATAAAGAAGTCTCTAGTAAATAATGATTATTCTGTTGATTGTTTACCCGATTAGTTGATTTGTTATAACTGTATAACATACATACTATTATTGTTTGTTACACTTTTAAACTGTCATACCCAGGGCTCAAGACTAATGGCGTCAGGTCATCCAAGGAACAGTAGGAAATGTGTCAGGGACAAACAGAGGTCTTCTCGGGGACACCTCCAGGACAAAAAGCACTCACTGATTTTAAATATTGGTTCGAAATGACAACCTGATCCCAGCTCCATCTACAAAAGAGCATGTCTTATGCCATTACTGTAGTTACTGTACCTGGCTGGAAACTCCATTTATCTATAATATGTTGTGCTGGTTAAACAGAACACAGCACTGCCCTTGACTGTGTGTGAGTATATTAATTAAAGCACATACTAAGATATTTTCAGAATGATAACAAACATGGCTTGTGTTGGGACAGTAGTGATGCGTGAATGGGGCAGGTCTGGTCATATAAACATTAGATTGTGATTAATAGAGGCTGGGTCGCGGGTGGTGAAATAATACATCATTAATGAGGGAAATATTAATTACATTCTCTGAAATGTGTATGCAGCAGAACCGAAGAGCTGACACTAATAATAATAATTATTATTTCTACAATTATACAAGAGAGATTGCTGCACTCAGCATGATATAATCTATCCAGACTGCATGTTATCAGGAGCAGGAACAGGACTATAGCAGGGTACATAAATATGAAACTGTACTGCAAAGGCACAGTTCACCATGGAAATATGAACAATTCCTGTAAGCAGCAGAAAACACTCATACATCAACATCAACAGGGGTGGATTCGGTGGTTCGGGGTCGCCAGGCAAACTCTGATTTGTTCTACAAAGTAAAGAAACAACATCTTGATTTTGGGGATGGTTTAAATTCACTTTGAGACAGTAAAAATAGTTTTCTGGGACAGCTCCTGCACGGCGGTGTGAAAAAGATAAAGTTTTCTGTTTGTTTGTTCTGTTAATACAGTACTCATGCATACCAGTGCACATGTATCATACATCTTTTTATTACTGCTTTCATTAATTTATTGTATTCCTGACTTATCGTTCCTTTTTCTATCCTCTTACAAATCTCTGCTGTGTAATATTTTACAAACGCTGTGTTCAAGGCAGTTACTCTGGCAGAAATGAATGATTATTCTACTTTATCAATTTATCTGTTAATTTCTTGATTTAATCAGTTATTGTGGATTTAATCAGTTATTTATATCAGTTATTGTCTCAGATAGAATCACGATAAACAATATTATTGTCATTTGAAGACCGTTTTATGCCACATTTGCAGTTAACATGATAATATTGGTTCAAATATCATACTTTTTGTAAGGTGCCAGGACCCCTATAGTTTCAGCCTACATACATGGCCCACACACACCCAGATAGTGATAGTGGGAGTGAAGAGTTATAGGAGAGTTTGGGGTTTTTAGAAATGCAAGAAGTGTGATGCTTCCAAAAAAAAAGGGATTTTATGAGTCAAATAGTTCATATACACATCAGTCCATTTCTGTTTGTCCATTCGTGTCACATTGGCTAATTTTGCTGCTATTATATTATCATTATATCAGTGGTATAAAATGATCTTCAAATGACAATAATATCATTTATCGCGATTATTTCTGAGACAATATATCGTCCCAACAAAAGTATTCATTGTGACAGACCTGTCCATATAATGTCGAAAAAGCGGATCATCATTTCCTAACTGATGTCCTCAACTCAACAGTTCCACAACCCAAATGTCTTCACATTACTGTCATAGAGAAGAACACTCCACAGGTCCTTGTAAAAACCTGCTGACTCATGTTTATCTCAGCATGATGTGACAGTAGCCCAAAGAGCTTCTTGTGATGTCACTGAATGCTCCTCAAGCAACCCCCCCGCCAGTCAATGTGGAGATTTCCCAGTCGTCCACTGTGAGACATCGGTGTCTCTTAGTCCACCCGAAGTGTTTGGACTTGTTTCACCTCCTGAGAAACTGCTGCTCGTCCTTTGAGACACAACAGCAGAGCCTTATCTTGACAAAGCCTTATGTTAAATAGTCCATTCAGTTTCTGTGATGAAGTTTAGTTTCTATCTTTGAGTGAACTCAGTTTAAAGTATTGATCTTCTGATGGTGTGATCATGTTTGGTCTGCCTCATAGTCCTTAATGGTTACAACTGATCCAGTGTCTATAAAGCATTTTGAAGGTTTACAAACCATCCTAGTGCTAAAAGCAGTGTTAAAAAATAAAGAAAGTAAATAATCATATGATCTTGTTATCTTCAGCTCCCTTAGTAACAGTGACAAACCAAAAGGGGAAAATACATAAATAAATAAGACATACAACACAAGGAAATCTGAGCTTTTGTTTAAAGGAGTAAATTTGACTGATGAATCAAATTAGCAATCTGAAATATTTCTTAATTTAGAATGTTTTTAAATGTTTCTGAATCCTCAAACTTTCTGATTATTTCCAGTTTTATGTGAGAATATTAGAGAATATTATTACTCATTTCCAGTTTATGTATGTTGAGGAAATCAGAAGCATTGCGTCGATGTTGACTGCTTGAGTGTATTAGAAACCGCTGCAGCACATTGATGAAGACCTTCTAGTGAAGTACTTTAACATTAGTGAAGTCAGTAGTGTTCAGAGGAATGGAGATCATCTTTGTGAGTCAGCTGTGATGAGTCATTTTAGGTTTAATTAATGCTGTAAACCTGGAGCTGGATAACCCAACAACACAACAGTCCATTTCTAGTTTAAACTACTTCATAAAGATAAATGCACATTCTGAACAAATCTATGATATGGTCATTAAGGGAAGAATGGAAGGAAATATCCACTGCAGTGAATAATATCAAACAAATAAGTACCAACTCTCACTTTTTATCTTCAGTCTTACCTGTAGATGCTACTATATAACTCTAATATTATAATATTTATCAGTGGTGCAGACAAACTACCACAGACTATTTTCCCGCCTTTTTTCCCCCATATAATATTTTGTAATTTTCTACTTTTTTTTGTTTGTTTTTGGTGTATAATCATAAATCAATATATAGTGAATATCTGTGTTTTCCATTAATTCATTTTTCCCACCACAGTTTGATAATGAACTGAAGTGTGTGTGTGTGTGTGTGTGTGTGTGTGTGTGTGTGTGTGTGTGTGTGTGTGTGTGTGTGTGTGTGTGTGTGTGTGTGTGTGTGTGTCTGTGTGTCTGTGTGTGTGTGTGTGTGTGTGTGTTTTAACATCACTGGGATCAAGCTGTTTTCTCCACTCAGAGCTGCACTTCTTTTAGATCATGTAACATGAGACAGGAAGTTAGAATCATCTGTACACAATATTTTTGGAGAAGGAGAGAAGTGTTTAAAAATAAGAAATATGGGCTCTGTTTTTTTTTACAGCCGTGCTATGACCCATCACTTCAGTTTATTCATGCAGTCTAACTGATAACCTGTTTTTGTGTGTTCAGGCTGCGCAGGAGTCCGATTCGCCCACACAGACATCAGGATACCAGACTACTCCGACTACAGGCGCCCAGAGGTGCAAGACTCCCAAAAGTCCTCCCAAGAAAGCAGCGAATCCAGAAGAACCTTCTCGTACCTGGTCACCGGCGCCGCCACCGTCATGGGCGTCTACTCCGCCAAAACCGTGGTGTCCCAGTTCGTCTCCTCCATGAGCGCCTCGGCCGACGTCCTGGCCATGTCCAAGATCCAGATCAAGCTGAGCGAAATCCCCGAGGGCAACAACATGACGTTCAAGTGGAGAGGCAAGCCGCTGTTCGTCCGCCACCGCACCGAGAAGGAGATCGCCACCGAGGCCGCCGTCAACCTGTCAGAGCTGCGTGACCCCGAGCACGACAAGGACCGGGTGAAAGACCCCGCCTGGGTCATCGTCCTGGGGGTGTGCACGCACTTGGGTTGCGTGCCCATCGCCAACGCCGGAGAGTTCGGCGGTTACTACTGCCCCTGCCACGGCTCCCACTACGACGCGTCAGGCCGCATCAGGAAAGGCCCCGCCCCCCTCAACCTGGAGGTGCCCTACTACGAGTTCCAAGACGAAGACACCGTGGTGGTCGGATAAGCAAAACGACCAACAGACTTGAGCTCTCATTGTACGACGGCTCTCGCTTTCGTCTAAAAAGCTCCGCTGCACTGAGATCACCTGAAATTAAGAATGTGATCTCAGTACAGTGACGCCTTACAGTTATTATGTAATCTGGAGGTTCAGGTGTAATAAAGATGCTTTGTTTTAAGTTTGATTGGTTTTGCTGCTAATGTGATCTGCCAGCTGAGGAAACTGTTCATCAACTTCTTAGAGGAAAATGCAATCAGTCTATTAGTGTCCACATGATGATAAGTCTACCAGTTTGTAGTCTTCCTCTTATTAAACTGCAGTGATGTATATTGTCAAATTCAACAACCTGCTCTGTTTCTCTTTAGCCTTGAATGTGTCAACGGTAAATCGGTGAAGCATTGTAAAGTCGCAGCAAAGATTTCATCACCCTCTTTTTTTCCTCACTTCCTGAATAGGATCTGAACCATCAAAATAAAAGCACCTGCTTCTCTTATTAAGTTATAAGTCCATCTAACTACCAGAACAAATGTCCTGTTCAGGTCTAGTTAATAAAGAATTCTATTTTACCCTGCTGCCTGGAATCAGTGTTATTTGACCTTTGACCTATTCACAGCTGATCTGACTACCTGTTGATAGACTTTGAAAATCAGTAGACGGTTGTAGTTGTGTGAGAGTGTGTAAAGTAAGTATGAGATATGAGATGGAGGATGTAGTTAGAACAGAATCTGTCTTGTACAGCTTCCAGGCCGTCTGGATTATTCCATTCAGATGTGTTTATTGAGACTGTAATGGAACCTGACAGCTGGTGAAATGTTAAAGCCTATCTCACTGCTAGTGGTGGCTCACTATTCATTTGTTGTGTAGATGTAGGTCAAAATAAAGTGAACAATTCAATATTTCACAACAGTAATTAAAGGAGTGTTATTAAACAGGACCTGCCTTTTCTCTTATTTATATACTGTTATGATATATGGATATATATCACTTATAAAGGAATGGCAAACAGCTACATACTACATACTATGGGAAATGGCCATTTATAATATAATGTATGATTATTGTGGTTTAATTGGCTAAAAGTTGTAAAACTAGTGGAGTCTATTCCAGAAAGCAGGTTTAATCAAATCTGAGTAGATGAATCCAGAACAGCTGATTAGAGTCAGGAGCATGACTGTTAGAAGCTCTGAAAGTAAGATTCACCATGGCAACAGGTAAATAAAAAGCACAATCTCTATTTTAATCTAGTGGACGTTGTGATATTAATGCAAAGTGTGTGCAGACTCAAAATTTATCATTAAAGTTTTATTCAGTGTAATCCAATAATTCATCATTTAACAGTTGAATTTACTCAATGTGTGATTTTACACATATTCAGCTTTAATTTAACGGGGGGAAACACGGGGTGGGGGGGGGGGGGGCAGCTACTGAATGAAGAAAAATGTAGCTTGAATAAAATATTACAAACAGAGAAGACATGTTCTAGAGTCTGACCCAGTAATATAAGTCATGAATTTTCAGTTGAAAAGCCGACGAGGTTCAAACAGAATAAATGTTTAGATGTATAACATGTCATTAAACATATTCACTGCTGTGCTGTTAAAACAGGTTAAGACTATGTGTACCGCATCTTTTAGCCTATTGAAGAGACTTTCATATAACATTTAATATGCAATCTACAGGTTCACCACAATCCCTATCAGACACATTAACATATGAGCATCTATATGACATGAAAATTATGATTGGAGTGCGACCAGTCACATTGTGAGTGATAGAGATAATTGATCTTCTACAGTAGCTGAGGGTGTCAAATTCATTTTAGTTCAAAGGCCACATGCATCCCAATTTGATCTGAAGTGAGCCAGACCAGTAAAACCATTACATAACGTACAAAAAATATATAATATAGATATTATAACTTTACTATAATAAACCATCTATTTACAAAACAGCCTGAGATATCTTAAGAACATTTAGTGCAATTTCAACAATGTCATATTTTTACACAATGTTCAATATATGAATGGTTTAAATGAGATCACAGTATGTATTCATTGTTTTTTATTCTGATCAGGGTTGAAAATTTCATGAAATTTTCATACTTTGCAAAGATATCCAGGGTGTACGTACATACATACACACACACACACACACACACACATACACACACACATTTAGACAGCTTTTATTATGAAAAGCAATGCTACAAATAGAAGGTGTTAACAGTGCATCTGCAAGCTGGTAACAGCTTTTAGCTCTTTACACTAACAGGTAGAACATCAGCAGCAGCAGCAGCACAGAGAGAACACACTGTTATACTGAGGTAACAAATGCAACTGCTGTGCAATAATCAAATAAAACAAAGCCATTAAAAATACAATAAACACAGCAGCAGCACATAATAACAGCAATAATCACAAAGCAGTGCAATCATAAACGTATGATAGGACAGGAATATATATTTATATTCCAGCCTTAATTAGACTGCTGAAACCCATTTTACATAGACTATCACTAGCAGTGGACATCAGAGACAGGTGATTCAGTCTGTTTTGACCCCGATGTGGATCTCCAAGTCTATTTTTAACTAGTCCCAGTTCTGAAAAAGACGTACCCGCTGGCATTGGTTACAAAGTCATTAATAGTCAGAGTGCTATTTGAACATTTGGAAAGACTGACTGTAGTTTCCTTCCTCTTATAAGTTGCAGCAGTGACCTTGCTGAGGTGTCCTCCTTTTCTTTAATACATACTCTGAATTTCCAATTTCATTCACAAAATCTTCCTCCAGATCACCTGCATATATCTTCTGGAGATTAGCCGCTCTGGTATGGAGATGAATGGAATAATGTTCTAAAATCCACATTTCTGCAGAGTGATGTCTGAGGTCTCTGAGTCTGATCACTCACTGTTAAGTGCAGGTTCCCTTTTTCTGCACCTCTGTGTTTCAACAGGTAGACACATGCTTTTTGCATCACTTTCAAAGTGATCAAAATCATCCTTCAAGGCTTTATAGTCCAATACTAACTGTTTAATATCTACTGACATTGAGCTGTGAAAATAGGAGACAGGACTGAACCATTTCATGTAAATAGAGGGGGGTGTTTGGACAGTGCAGATGTTTTGGATCATTAATAAAAGCATTAGTTTAAGGAGTACTTTGTTAATAAAAAAAATTAGGTAATGTTCCTATATTCATCCTAACTTTGCACCTCCCCCCTCCCCCCCCCCTGTCTCTAGAGCAGTTCTAGCCTTGTGAAAATTTTGTATGGTAGCCTACTGATGACTGACTGTCACACTAAAGATAAACCACTATTTATAAGTGTGTTGTTCTATTTGTGTATTTGTTTGTTCTGTGATTATTTATTTTTTATTTTTTATTTGTACTTTTCTGTGTTTTTATTAGGAATATGTTATAATTTGTGATCATTTGATTATTTATGTCATTCATATTTGTATACTAGAATAGTTTCTATTCCTCGTACTTCATTTTTGGTATTTGTAGTTTTTATAATTGTATGTAATTTTGGTATTTATGGTTGTTATTTATATCTATCTATCTATCCATATATAGGGGGGATGGGGGGGGGGCACTGAATGGGTTTTGCCCAGGCTGGCTAGCAGATTTTGGTTCAAGTCTGGTTCTGTCCAATCACAAACAAGAATGGTTGTCCCAGCCTTTTACATTTTGTGAAGTGTCATTGTGTTTTCTGAAATGTTATTGGGTTTGGATCCTCAGGGCCTCCATAAATAAGTACATTTCAATAATTAAAAATGGACCCCTATAGGCTCCAACCTAGACCAGGCTATGTATTAATCCCACCAGAGGTTCACAGACTCAGTTACTGCAGTATATGACCCCAAGTTTAAGTTATTTCTCTTTCTGGAACTGAAAGCTCAGAGTTTCTCTCAGGTTAACAGTTTTCTGCTTTTCTTTAAACTGATCTGGACATGTTCTCAATATTATTCCAAATCCACTAAAAAGGTTAACAAGGATTTTTTTTTCTCCAATATTCCTCACACACAATTCAGACCCATGTGGGAGATAAGTGGGTGAGTCACAGGTTGACTAGCATTCATTTTTCATTCTCCTCCTCTTCACAGAAATCAATCAGCAGTTGCCACGGGAATCACAATGTGATAACTTTGCTCTGCACCAGTAACACAAATCAGGTTTTCCCCCCTCCTCTCATAACAAAGAATATGAAAAATAAAAGCATACTTGTATTTAATATTGATGTTATACTGCATGACAGTGGAGATCTAAACAGGAGATATAAGCGATGGGCTCCAGGAGTAAATCCCAGAGGTGCAGCGTATCATCTGCTGCTTCCAGGCCAGCTGTAGTCTCGACTTGAAGCTGTGCAGGGTCAGCGGCTCCTTCATGCTGGTGGGGAGAGACAGCACCCAGGCCTCCACTATCTGCTGCACACTCAACAGCAGACACCCTGTAATAACTGGTGTGTGTGTGTGTAACGCTGGAACACCTTTTAGGGACTAAAGTAGAACCCTTCAACCTCAACCACACCATTAACACCTGCTCTCTTACACATGTTGCTTAAGGTAAGTGCACTCATGTAGACTGGAACGTGCCTGTGCATTGAATGGTCATTCATCATCTGTGCAAAACAAGGCTTTATATTATGAGTCCATAATTTGGAAGTTTTATGGAAAAAGAAATATGAAAATTTAGTTATGTTAGGTTATTATTATATTATTAGGTTATTATAGGAACAATAAGAATTTACACAAATGAGCCACTCCTTCCCAGTGCATGTGGGCTCCCACATGCACTGCGATAAATGTGGGCTACGTGGGTACTGAGTGGGCAAATTTCCGGGTCCCACATGGTTTCAGTAATATGGGCCCCACATGTGAAGCCCACATGGGCCCCATTTCAGGTCCATTCTGATCCGACTTAGACCACATATGGGTCTCACCTGAAACGCAGTCAGAACCCACTTGAAACCCATATGGGCAAACACAGGTGAGGCCTGTGGAAACTGCGGAAAAACCCACTTGGGACCTATATTTGCAGGCCAAATGTATGCCACATGGACATGTTGGCTGGGTTTTAAACCTAAACACATTATTCATCATATAATGTACTAATAGCTGCAGTCTGTATAAAAATAATACTTTTATGTATGGGTTATGTTGGCAATTAATTGGAGTTACTTTAGAATGTAAAAGTAAACACAGTGACTTATTACTAATAGTAGTAGAAGAAGTAGTAGTAGTTGTATTAGTACTTATAGAAACAGAAAAAGGACAGTTATAGGATAACAAAGTAAGCATCTTATGATTTTTATATGAACATCTGATTAAAACAAATCTATTGGGTTTCTTTTTTTATGGACAGGGCAAATTAAATATGAGAAAAAAATGTAATACACACACTTACATTAAGTCAAAAACTGAGCAGAGGAACCTTCAGAGAATTCAGATTTTACATTGTGCTCATTGGAGACCCCCCTGGTGGCTGCAGGGCCCCTGAGCAGCCGTTGAGTTTGCTTATGCCACAGGCTGGTTATGGGCTTGTGTCTTTTATTAATGTGCAAAGTGTTCTTCCTCACTCACAGGCAGCAGGCAGTATGCAGCACACACACACACACACACACACACACACACACACACACACACACACACACACACACACACACACATCAGACACAAGCAGCAGAACAGAGGAAATGCTTTTTACATTAGGATTCTATCTGCACATACAGTATGACCTGCACTATGAAAAGTGGCCCCTAGAGGAGAGGTATAATATAGGGGCCCTGTTTTAACTGCACAAGTACAGCAACAAGCAGGAGGTGACAGGTGCAGGTCTCCATGTGCACCTGCTATTGTGGTTCATGTAAAACATGCAGAAGGGATGAGTGCAGGTGAATATAGATCAGTGAGTTTGGTGATTAATACATATTCAGCCAATCATGTCATTGCTACTGTATAAAGCAGCCATGGATAAATGCAGACTGATTTTACCGACTTTCCTGCTTTAACCACACAAAACGTTATTTCCTGTGCCAATTTTGGTTTAATTGAAATGCAATATTTATATTTTAAGCATTAATCGGTTGTTTTAGCACGTCTGTAGCAAGTACTGTGTTTGATCTTGTTGATAAAATCACCAAAGCATCAACAGATTGACTTGTGCGTTGATGGGTTTTTTCATGGCAAATTTCAACCAAATTCCAACAAGTGTCTTCAGGCTGCAGTGACAGCTACAGAAAATTCCATCTACAAGTAATAATATGACCTGGTCGTCACTTACTACCTACAAGTCTACAATCTAGGTGTCTCCAACCATAAGGTGGTCTCAGTGGATTTAACATTCATGTCACCCCCAACTAAACGTAAGTGTCAAATCTGCCCAGCTTCTGCATCAGTGGATGAACTACTGGAACTCTACAAGATGGGAAGAAGACAAGCCAGCAGAAACAATGTGATGCTCTGTTGGGAAACCTTGAATCCTGGCATTCATTTGGATGTTACTTGGACATGTACCACCATCCACTTACACATTGTTGGAGATCAAGTCCACATCTCCATGGCAACAGTATTCCCTGATGGCAGTGGCCTTTTTAAGCAGGATAATGAGCTCTGCCATACTGTAAAAAAAATGTTCAGGAAAGGTTTGAGGAACATGGTATGAATCTGCAATCTGACCGAGCATCTAAAGAATGTGCTGAAATAACAAGTCTTATCAATTGAGGCCCCCAAATCACAGGTCACAGGACTTAAAGGATTTGCTATTAAGGTCTTGGTGCCAGATACCAGAAGACTCCTTCAGAGGTCTTATGGAGTCAGTGCATCAACTGGTCAGAGCTGCTTTGGTGGGCCAATGGAGAGCTACACAATATTAGCCTGGTGGTTTTAATGTTACAGCTGATTGGTGTGCATCCCCATTCTCAGCCCCCTCATCATCTAAACTGTTAACCCTAACCCTAACCCTCTCCCTTCCTCCTCAAGGTCTCCACCATTACTTTATCCTTGTTCTTCTTTGTCCTTCTTTTGTCATCTCCATAAATACATCTGTAATCGTACATTGCGCTTGATCCTAAACAGTAAATTGGACTACACAAACAACACATGGTAAATGGTAAATGGAATGTACTTACATACCGTTTTTCTAGTCTTTTTCATAACTCAAAGTGGTAAGAAAAACCTTAGCAACAACCTTAGCAACCAAGGCTATGGCACTCCATTAGGACCATAACAATCATGCTTGAGGGGATGGAAGCTTATTTCGTGGAATCTAAGGTTCCGGTAGCCTCTTAATAGAGCCGTCTATGGCCTTAACAGTACATAAATAACAGGAAATCCTAAATAGCATGATGTCCCTTTTTTAAAGCGTTAACCATAGCTTTTTACTCTATATTTAGTTCTGTTGTGACACTTAAACTACCTCCCTTTCCACTGGAGTTCAGGTGAACAATTCATATCCAAAGACAAGGTTATATTTAGCAACATTTTCTGGGATCATCAAGCATCCTGCGGTGTAAAGTGACCACTGATTAGCATTGTCTGTAAACATTAGCGCACTCAAATGACGTGTTTGTGAATCCTGCAGCTGCAAAACGTCCATGTCACTGGTTGTGAGTTCATACATTACACTGAGCACAATTCCGTCTTTCCTCTGTGAGGATAAAGCTCATTGAGCAGTACATCTCTGCATCGTGAAAGAGCTCAGATTAGAAACATCAAATTGAAATAGAAAATTGAAGCCGTCTTTTTCAAGGCGACAGCTGGAGTTTCGATAGAGAGAGTCCTCTTGCCTCCCCACTGCGTGCACAACAGCACACAGCGCTGGAAATTGAGATGAAAATGAGAGCTCAGTAAGAGGAGCCTGGATGGCTTTGAGGTGGGAACAGACAGCACAATAAAGCCTAATAGAACTTTTTCTCTTTTCTCTCCCTCTCCAGTCATGTGCCTCTTTGCAGTGGGACCCCTTTTTATGCTTGACACAAGCAACCGCTGATGTGTGAAGCTTAAGTAGTCTTATTAATGCTGCCAGTCATGGATCAGCACAATGCACAGATCCTCCCCCTTTCAGAGCAAAGGCTGGAAATGAGCACACATGATGGAAGCACAGTGGCTCTGAATACATAATCACTGTCCTTCATCATTTGCTTTTACACCCAATTCCTCTATACTGTACTGTATCTACAGGTTGCTAGTTCAGTGCACAAATCACACACACACACACACACACACACACACACACACACACACACTCATAAAAACATTACAGGACTTTTGTCTTTCTGTGTTTCTCTTTCTCCACTTATTTATTGCTCCTGAGAGTCATTAACAAAGCTTTGAAGTATCACTGTGAGCACAGATTGTGATGTCTGCTCAAAACACTCATAAATTAGGCTGTAAATGAAGGAAATGAGGGTTCACTTATTAAGCATTCTCACATGCACATTAAGGCAGTGTTTTGTGGACGGGGATCACCAGGTAAATGTTTTTATGTGGACGTTTTAATCTGAAATAAATCATATTGTTTCTCATATTTTTTATAAGTTTTCTGGGAAGTGCAAGATAGTTGTTTGAGCACATACACCACAAACATAATTCTTATTTTTAACTCTTTTATTTGTACAACACTTTCTTTAAATGAGCGTAGTCAAGCTCACCAGAAGATGAACTCTTTCTGTTTCGGACATGGTTGCGTTCCTTTGGCTTCACTCTCAAGCTGAAATATGTCTTTTGCATACAATATACTATGACTATATGACATAATCTCATATAGGCAAGTCACAATAATTACATTATTACAGTGAGTGGTGCTGCTTATATGGAATTAAAGGTAAATAACTCTGTCCCCAACTATAATAGCGCCAACTCTACAATCCCCCCTCTGCCCCTTACATTATTAAGCTATTATATTATCATTATATCAGTGGTATAAAATGATGTTCAACTGACAATATTATCGTGTATCGCGATTATTTCTAAAACAATATATCGTCCAATAAAAGTAGTTATAGTGACAGGTCTAACCGAACAAGCTGTTTTTTAAATATTCTAATCTCATCCACACTCTCATTAATTCCTTTTATTGTAATGACCTCGAGGCATTTCTTCTATATGTGTTTTGGTGCAATACTGGCAGAGCTTCTTTTTGTCCAACATAATGAACATTGCAGTCTACAGAGGCCACTAGCAAGGCTTTAACATTTCTCTTGTGTGTATCGTTCATGGTCAGTGAAGCTTAGACAGTATAGAATCTAATCCACTCCACAAGAGAGAATGTCTCACCAGCATTCATCTTGTGACATTGACTGTAAAGATCATAGCGTGCAGCCACATGCAGGATCGGACATACAGCCATGACAAAGAGGCTGACACATTCACTCACCCGCACCTCCACTTTGGCTCTTGCATCTGTGCACAAGCAAAGCCAAATGAGGTGAAGGTGTCACCATGATGGGAACAATCCATTTCAGAAAAGCTTTTAGAGCAGGTGTGGGAGTCTCTCACCTGCTCCTGCGATCCATACCATCGCTCCAGGCTACAAGGTGCTCTTTTCACCGCTGTCCAACTGGAAAATGCTCCTGTCAACAGTCTGTGTAATTTCCACTGACACACTATGTCACTTAAACAGAGGATTTTTTTTACTTGTTTTTTTTAGGGTTCTTTTTAGCAGAATTAAAGAAGCTTCTGGACCATCTATTACTTCTCTCCTCCTGCAGAATCACCATCATCCCTCATGTTTCAGAAGCACATCACTCCAGAATAGGAAACTGTCACAAACTTGGGAACACCTCAGGTTTTTTAGACTCGACAGAAGAGCACTGGCAACACACATCTCTCAGTGTGTTGCTCTGATGGACTCATGTTTGAATTATGGATGAGTAAACGTCTGTGTTCTATTCATGAAACTATGTGAGAGCAGAATTTCACTCTGACAAATATCCTCATTCACCTTAAAATCAATATTTTTCCTGTACAGAGTCCAAAAATGAAAAGTTGCTTGAGAGTCTCTGCTGCTAGAAGTAGGTCAGGACCTCAGCTGACTCTTTACAGTACTGCTTATAAATGATACTACTTACAAATATACGAATCATTTTAGTTCAGTTTGTTCATTAGTTGTTCTAATATAAAAAAACACCTTACTTAAATTTGCAAAAACAAATTTGCCACTTGGAATAACCTATGGGAATATTTCATTGTGATTGTGATTTAACCCTTAAACCTCAGCTTACAGCTTATTGATCATTTTTGATCATGTGGAGCTGTGTTCATGCATATGGTATACATTTTTTAATTGAACCAAATCACTTATAATATGTCTATAATACAGTGTATAGATAAAACTGTTACCCAACTTTCTTAGGGACAAAATTAATTAAATCCATTAAAACCATTAAAACTACATTTTTTTGATCCCCTTGCCAAAATTTGACTCTTTCATGCATTCCTTTGTGTGTGTGTGTGGGGGGGGGGGGGGGGGGGGGGGAGGTTCCCATCATATAATAACCCAATTTAGCTGTATTTTGCCTATGGGAGAATACAATACAATGTTCCCTAGTCCTGCTCGTCCTGCATTGTAAAGCACCAGTGAAGACCAGTGAAATATGTGGTTGAATGTGTGTGTATTGAGAAATGAATGTGTGTGTGTGTGGGTGAATTTGTGTACATGTAAATGTGTGTATGTGCAGTTGCTTATGGAGAATTTCTATTGTCTTGCAGTTCTGCATTATAGAATGTGTGCTAAGGGCTCACCATAATTCCATTCCAACCTTTTATAGAAATGGTAAATGGACTGTACTTATTTGTACTTTTTGACCACTCAAAGCATTACATGTCACATTCACACACTGATGACAGGAGCTACTACACAGGGTACCAGCTCATCAGATGGAGACTAACCACTCACACACATTCATTCACCATTGGTGCAGTCATCAGGAACAATTTGGGGTTAAGTATTTTACCCGAGGACACGAACTGCCGACTTCCAAATGGTGGACAACTGCTCTACCTCCTGAACCACAGATCAAACTGATCATGATGTTTTGGCAGAGAATACAGTCTGGCAGTTCTTTTAAAAACAGTTCCTCTGAACTAGGTGTCAAATACATGCACATACCCATCATAGTTATTTGTTTTCATAAAAAAGTAATCGAAATTTGAATACATTTGAGAAAAGAGAATTTGCTGAATCTGACCTGGAGTCCTTGTACCTCACAGAGAAAAGACAGAGAAATGTTTTTGCATGAGTCCCAAACAGTTGCTAATTTCAAAATCCAGTAGTTATGCACCAACATTATCATTCATCTGGAGTCGCATTCTGTCCACCTGCTGAATGTAAATCCAATATTCACTCTGTCACAGGATTAGCCTGTGCCCTATAAAGTAAGATGCGCACTTGCACATACACACTGCATAATACACTGCATGGCCACATCCATTAATAATAATTAGATCAAGTCGGCATGGAGGTGTCTGTGCTGTAGTGTAGCCTAGCATGATTTCACATCTTCATCGTTACTTCTGTTGTAAATGTCAGGAGGCCTGTAGACAATGTTTATTTTTCTGTCATGTGTCACAAAGTGTACAAAATGCATTTTTAAATAAGATACAGGAACTAGTATTTGTTTTAAACATGTGTAAGAGTTTAATGAGCAAAATCGATCGTTTGTAACTTGTTTCTCCTCTGCTGTATTTGCATTCCTCTGCAGTTAGACCCAGAACTGCCAAAACCATTTGAGCTGTTTTTACTCTCTAACCAACTCCTGAGGGAAGTATATCTGGCTCTTTAGCTGCTAAATGCTCCACTGTGTTCACCAGCTAGTCTACAGCTAACTGTGTCTGTTTGCTGTTTGGTACTGAGCAGATAGTGTACAGTGGCTTTTTACAGCTTTTGCTCTGAGAACAGCTTCCTGCTGTGGCCCAAAATGTTGCTATGAGAGCACAGAGTGAAGCAAAACAGGAAGGTTGCAGCCACAGAGTTGAACATTTCATTAGTGCCATTTTTAAAGTTTAGTTTCCTTATCAAAGCAAAAATGATGGAGGCAAAAGGAAAAGGAGGTTTGTGTGACATTTTTAACCCTTACATACTGCTCATATTCTACACCCTCGCAGTATGTTCTGCATCAGTTTTGACCCAGTCCAAGAATCTGCTCATTAAAAGTGTCTAAACCAAATGTTGAATCACAGATCTGTTTAGAAAGTTGATCTGACTGATGTGTTATTAAACCTTGATTAATGTTTCAGAGAGCAGAGAGAGTGTATTTTTTTGCTTTTACACCACTCATTTGTGGAGGAAAGACAGTTACTATCACACAATATCATGTCCTTTTTTACCTAAAACATGAAAATATAACATAGCATAGTCTTCATGGCAACCTAGGCAAAAAATACACAGACATTGCACGTGCAGTTTCAAGATTCTCTAAAACCACCGTTTAACCCACTCTGGTGAATCTAAAAGCCTTATCAATATATGTGGGTCAGATTTGACCCAGAACATTCTCAGTAGACAACACGTTTTGTTTTTACAGCTGTTAAATGTTAAAATGGGTTAAATTTGACCTGAACAGTATGTAAGAGTTAAGAGGGATGATAAGAGTTGATGTTATTTCTCTCTGCTCTCATATACAAATATACTATATTCTGTTTACATAGTAGCACTTTCATCCATCACGTGAATCCATAGAGTCTCTTTACAATTGGGCTCTAAAAATTGGACTTGCTCCTCAGCCTGCAAGTGCAAATCCATCAAGAGTCTCCAGAGCTGCAGCAGATCCACCAGAGCAGATTTAAGTGGAAACTGTAAAGCCTCATTCTCTAAAACATCTTTTGCTCAGACGACTTCTTCTGTGAAAAGAGCAAAAATGTGGAACTCTCTATCTGAACACTGCTGCACACTTCACTGTTTTCAAGAGACTCACCATATCCTGGTTAATTCAGCAACAACAATGTACTCATGTCTAGTTTCATGTGTATCTTATAGTACTGTGCACCATGTTTGACCTCACTTGTCTTCTGTTTTATTCTGTGCTACATTGTATCTGTTGCACGGATGTACTTGGTTTATTTCTTTTTTTACTTTTTATTCTCTATTTTTATTTTCATCTCTTACTTCATACTTTCACAAAAGCCCTCAGGTGAAAGTAAGGTGTTACCAATTAGCATGAGTTATAAACACTGTGATACTTATTATTACCTATTAAATAAACCATAATAAAAAATAAATAAATGTGAGCAAGATTTGATTAGAGGTGTCTGGCACAGAGTGACATGCAATGAACTTACAGACTTGTTGTTTTGCACAGTTCAAAGGCGCTATAATAAATGGAATCAAAGCTCTTCATCTTCTATGTTCATATTTAGTATTGATAAATGAATATAAGTGCTGTTTGTGTGTGTGTGTGTGGGGGGGGGGGGGGGGTCAGTTTATCAGAATTGTATTCCATTAACTTTATTTAATATAAAAAGTTATAATGTGTGTTTTTAAGGAAGTTGAATTATATGGTCCAAAGTTTTTATGGTTACACCACTTAGACATTTTTGCCATGATCCTCTAATATATTCTCTCAAAATGGATTAAAAGCAGAAATTTGATGCTGAATCCACAAAAACAGAAAGAAAGTTATTCAAATGTTTATTTTCACATTTTAACCCTTTAAATTTGACTAAACCACATGGACACAAAAAACATCATTTATCCATTTACATGATAAGCTAGACTGCATCCTTATTTCTCTACCAGTCCTTTTCCTCATTATGGAAACCAGCCAAGTTAGTGTCTTGACAGCATCTTTTAGTAGATTCTGAGTGGCATTATGCAACAGACCTCATCACCTCCTCAGCAGTCTCTTGTTTTTGTCAAATGAATGCAAAAGAAAGCAACAAAATACTCCTTTAAAAAAAAAGCAGAGCATGATATAAACTTGTAGTCTTCCACTTGCATCTCATTTAGCCTCTCAGATGTTCAAGGGCAGCTAAATGGTGAACCCGAAAAAGTCCTGACAACAACACGAAAAACAAAGAGCAGGAACGCGGCTGCCCACGCTGCAGGAGATGAAATGTCTAGTGTGTGTAATGTAATTCTGCAGAAAAAGCTGCTGTGTTGCGGTGAATTCACACCAGCCGGGGAACAGCTTGTAGGTACGATTTCCCTGGGATAACACTGACCTTTAATTGCATTAAGCTTGTGTGCACTAGCCACTGCGGCTCGGCTAGAGGACTGCGAGGGCTGCAGATGCACCATCTGTGTGGCCTTTCCTCGCTCACCGCGGCTAACCTTGGATTGTGGAGAGCAGCTGTCTGGAGGGGAGCGAGGTGAGCAGGGTGAGCGGGGGGGGGGTGGAGGGGGGGGCTCCGGCCGCTCACATTGTTTTAAAGACAAAGGAGGATGGAGCGGAGAGGACGGTCCTCACCTGAATCCACAGTGACAGCTTCCCTCCAGGGCAGAGGCCTGCGCACAGGCTGACCAGCTTTTCATGTCTAGGGGTTTTTTTTCTACACATCTGACATCTCTTGTCATCTCTACTGCAGTGTCTACCCTTTCAGTTGTCATATTCTGCTATCTGACTTTCAGGATCGTGTACCATATGTTGGGTGAGGTAGGTTATCCCAAAATCTTTCTTTTCTTTTTTTTTAAATCCATTGAGCTTAAAAAGGTTCTGCTGTCCTGCTGGGGTACCCCACCAACACCATGCCAAAATAGAACAAGAGTACATAAGAATAAAAGCTGCTTTAAAGTCCATTAATAAAAGTAAGTCTTTAAAAGAGGCTGTTTAACTCCCTGTGGAAGTCTATTCTGGTGTTGAGGAGATTTACAGTGAATGCCCTACTAGCCTCTGTGTGGAGCCTCACCCTGGAGACCAGCAACAACAGCTGGTCAGTGGGGCTCAGACTAAGATAAGGGTTGTATGGAGCGAGAAGGTGAAGGTAAGGGCGATCAATCAGTGCCTTAAAGACAAGCATGAGGGAAACGTGTACATTTTCTAGATTTTTTAGCAGCTGTGGAGTTTTGTTTGTCTATTTTTTAAATGGAAAAACAAATGCATTATGCTTAACATCAGAAAACATTACAGTTTGTTCACTGCCAGAAGTGCCACACAGGTGGAGAGAGCCAGGTGGTGTAGAGCTCATCATCAGGGTGTTCTGTGTGCACCGTCAGTTTCAGATAGACCTCCATTTGATACATTTTTCATTTAATGTGTGTTCTGTGAATGATTCTGTATTGGATATGTTGCAAGTTAATGTTGCTGGTGATGATTTGATTCCAGAAATCAGGAGTAGGTCTGTCACTATAACTACTGTGGTATATATTAATTGGTTGACTCTTGATTTGTTAATGAAGAAGGAAACCACAGCTGACACATCTCACTTGTATATTTTAAAGGTTTTATTACTTCCTTTCTTCATGTGTTCAATACTTTTTCCCTGTGTCATTTGACATTATTACACATAACTTAATTTTTGTACACCTGCGGTTTGATTTCTGTGCAGGTGTGGATTGCATGGGTTGTTACCAACGTCTGGTGAAGATTTCATGTCAATAGCACCTTTAGAAATATATTTACTGAGAAAATGGCGACATGTTCAATATTTATTTTACCCGCTGTATAGTCCCTATCTCTAAAAACTCCACCTTATGAACTTCTGGTCAGTCAGGAAACACAGCCCTGATTCTTCATCCATGGCTAGCTTTAATCTTTAACCTAAGTAAAAACCCTCTGTTCCATGACCTACAGTATGACTTTTAATCTTTAACCTAAGTAAACATCTGGTTTTGGAAGATATACCACAAGACAAATCACACAACAAAGGACAAAGACAGATTAGATAGCACACTACTTTTACTGGACGAAATATTGTCTCAGAAATAATAGCAATAAACGATATTATTGTCATTTGATGATAATTTTCTACCACACAAAAAACACCTGGTCAGAAAGATCATGGTTTGGGTTAAAATCATCACTTTAAGGTCTGAGAAACACGCAACGTGGGTTAAGGTACTACTTCATCAATAATAACCATGGAGTTAAGGCTAGGAGATGATCGTAGTTAGACCTGTCACAATAACTACCTCTGTTGGACAATATATTGTCTCAGAAATAATCAAAATAAACGTTGTAATTGTCATTTGAAGATCATTTTATACCACTGATATAATGATAATATGATAGCATAACAAAGCAAGAGGGGGGCGGGGGGTGGGATTGGAGAGCTGGTGCTACACACAGCTGTACTTAGGGTAATGATAATTCAAGAAATATATTTAAAGTAGAGGAGGAAGCCATTTCAATAGGTATGTTGAGATTGTCTGATATCTTTCTACTTCCGATCTCTGCAGCTCATTTCTTTATTAATGAGTAATAAGTCAGACTGTGTTTGCATAATGCCAGAGATGTCTCCACCAAGCTGTCAGTGGAGAAGCCATCACAATATTTCCGAAGCAGGGATGTTTTGTAATTGAAGGGCTGATGAGTGAGAGATCTTTTTTTCAGATGTGACTGCTGAATCAAAGAACACCTCTGGATTTCTAGCCTCACACAGGCACCATCACTTCAGTGTTACCAGCATTCAACATCAAACAGTTATTAAACATCCAGGACTTCACTGTAAGTCTGCAGGCTGTGAGAGAGAGAGACCTGATGAATATAGAATAAGAGTGAAAAGAAATATTGAGGTGCAAATTACTTGATCCAACTGGTAGCAACTGCAAACAGTAAAGAGCCAAGAATAGACCCCTGAAGAACCACAGTATAATGCCTGTTACATACTCCCTCCCCCCCTGCTGGTCAGGATATGTATAGCATGTAATATTCCACTTAGAATATCTTGTCTCCCAGGTGGGCCTGATCTGGCTTGATTGAGGGAGGACCTATAAAGAGGAGCAGGAATATGGCTTCCTCTCTTTCATCCACAATTCCCAGGCTTAACAGCAGCTGCTTGTGTTGTGTGTTTTTACCGTGCTTTAGGGTTTATTTTTTGTCTTTGTTAGTCTTTTGTTGAGTTTGGTTTCATGGCTTTTTTGTTGTAAGGTTTAATTTTGAAGTGGGTTTAGTTTGGAGGAGAGAGACCAGATCCTAACACCCTTTGAGGGTTGGTTTAGGGGTCTTTCCTTCTTTTTCTTCTTTTCAGCCAGCCCATAAGCCAGCTTTTGTTAGTAGTTGCTGGTTTCTTTGTTAACACATTGGTTTGATTTTGCAGGCATTCCTGATTCTTTAATTATGCCTGGCCTTCTTTAAAATGAGACACTTCAGAGGGTTGTAACAATGCTGTCCTGTATACAAATACACTGTATATTAAATAGATTAAAATCCTAAATTTCTGTAATTTTTGTGTTCAAATAAATACATAAACAATTAACTGGTTATTAACAGTTGCAACACTTATTTATGCATGATTATTCAGTATGTTTTATTTTAATAAAGTCAGTGCTTACTGGAGTTCACTGTTTTCTATATTTTTAATACATATTTACATATTATTATATGTTGCAGCATAGAATTACTGCTGTAACACTAGTTCATAAATTCCTAATAACCTTCTAATCATTGAGTTTTTCTGTGGATAAATGACCTGTGATTTTGCCCCAATACATGTAAAACAGAGAGCTGTAGCTACAACTGAGCACACTGAGGTCATGCCTTGATATTTATATTCTACAATATAAAAGCACATGGTGGTTATTTATTTGGGGAATTAATTGAGCAATTATTTTCTAACAAATGCTTTTAATCGCCACACAATTAAACTAAAATGAGGGGTCAGATCTCCTCATCTCCCCTCATCTCCCCTCATCTCCCATATGTTGCTTATTCCGACAAGCCCTGTTTTGCTATGAAGGTTGTTTGCTGTTTCTCAACATACAGCAGCTCTACTCACACTCATTATCAATATCATCCATGTAAACTGCAGGCTGCTGTGTGACTATTCATGCCTCTCTGTGGTCCACTCACTCTGAACACTTTACCTGGAGATCCTCAGGGAGGTAGTTGCTGCCCCAAGAAGAGGGGTATAAGTATCTTGGGGTCTTATTGATGAGTGAGGGTAAGATGGAGCGTGAGATTGACAGGTGGATCGGTGCACCATCAGTAGTGATGTAGGTGTTGCATCGGTCCGTTCTGGTGTAGAAAGAGCTGAGCCTGAAGGTGAAGCTCTCAATTAACCAGTAAGTCTATTCCAACCTTCACCTATGGTCACAAGCTTTGGGTAGTGACCGAAAGAAGGAAGTCGTGGATACAAGCAGCTGAAAGGAGTTTCCAGCTTTAGAGCTAGGGTCAGGAGTTCAGACATCTGGGGGAGGCTAGGAGTAGAACTGAAAGGAGCCAGCTGAGGTGGTTTGGGCACCTGGTTAGGATGCCTCCTGGATGCCTTCCTTGAGAGGCGTTCCGGGCACGTCCAACTGGGAGGAGACCCCGTGACAGATCTACAACACACTGGAGGGATTGCATATCTCTCCTGGCCTAGGAACACCTTGGGATCCCACAGGAGAAGCTTGGAAGAAGGGTATCTTGGTTTCATTCGCTGGATAAGCAGAAAATAGATGAATGTAATGGATGTATGGATGGGACCTGGAGCACCATGAGTTTCATGAACAGCAAGACAGCAAATGCAACACTCAAAAGAGAAGCTGTTTATAGAGATTACTGGTCTAAGTAGCAGTTGAGGTAGCGTCAGTGTTAAACACAGTCTCCTCAGATAAATACATGTACCGTGACGTTCCTTCCAGAAGGATTTCTTGACTTTCACTGTGTGTTTATCCTCGCTTAATCTTCTGGCTTAACATCCAGTTTTCTCTTTTTATTTCCCCCTAAGTAGATTTAAGGTTGGGAAAAATCATCTCATTACACACTGTCAGTATCAAACAGGATTTTGTTTCTACTTATTCCAACACTACAGAGACACACTTGTATGGTGTGTAGTAAAAAATTGCAGTTTTTTGCCATGTACACAATAAACTATTGAGATATTGAAGATGATCCATACTGATGATCTGGTTTGAAACAGGATGTTTACTTTCTGTCTTCCTAGTTTCAGCTTTAAAACAGTATATGAATCTTCCTCTCAGGATTTCAGTCCATCCAGTTAGCATCCATAAATTACCAATGACTGCTGGATGTTAGACCAACACTGTTGTTTAATTATAAGGATGTCAGCGTCCAATTAAATTTAACATTCTGATGCATGCTGAAGAGCAAGATTTTTTCTTTCTGCTGGAAGGAATGAAACCCTAATTTGGTTTGAAGTTTCTTGACAAGGTTATTAATGAGAGTATGGGAAGTTAATTTGTCATAAAGTCATATTCCCAGATATTTGCATGTAATTGTAGGACCTTTAATTCTCTAATTTAATTGCGTCTATTATTTAAAGAGTCATGTTATCTACCTTTTGTACAGAATGTGCATAATTTTTACATTGAGTCAAATATTCACAGCTCTCCATAATTGTATGGCTTTCATCCATCAAATGGAAATAATACAGATGTCATTTTAAATTTTGATTATTTTATTATGTTATTTGTAATAGCCATTACATCTCCTATCTAAGATGGGATTCACAGGAAAAGCATGCATGTAATCCAGTGCAATTGTATGGCATTATACACAGTTTAGAGTTGGAGTAAGTTATCGCTAATGCAAACCAAACAATGCTCCTTCACATTAAAAGCATTCAGATGGCTTTTATTGTGACCAAAAATGACTGTTGTTTCAGGTTTAACCCTGTAGAGCCTGAATTCTTTGGATCTGGAGTGTTTATTGGACCTTCTAACACAAACTTTTTAAAAAAATGAATTCAATAATACTTTGCATATATGAGTTGGAATGTTTTGCAATTTATTTTTCATAGCATGTATCGTATATACATGCCTTAAATAGGTCCTGTATAAAGCGCATATCAACACCTACAAGTTTTTACGCATGATGATGATACATAATGAAAGAAATTCAATAAAATGACAAATTATTACAGATAAATGACTTCTATACCTGCTGTATCTAATTTGATGCACACATTTTCAACAGGAATTTACCATAAAATAAACTACAAATGTTAGTAATTCAATATTACGTATTGAAGTATCACTAACTATTTGAATGTTTTTCTTACCTTGACCTTTTCA
The DNA here is from genome assembly GCF_027409825.1 of Scomber japonicus. NCBI lineage: Eukaryota > Metazoa > Chordata > Actinopteri > Scombriformes > Scombridae > Scomber > Scomber japonicus. The sequence goes on from NC_070578.1 coordinate 5,897,861, forward strand.
AATTCGGCAAAAATATCCATGCCTCTTAATTATGGGTCACTGATTGACAACGTAGATCTTGGATGCCTTAAATAAAAGGTCCCCTGGTGGTTAAACTGTGCACCACATGTATCTGATCATATACATCAGATTTTTCAGGAAAGAAATGATCACACTGATGATGTAGAGGTCTCTAAAGTTAATGTATCAAAGATTATTCACTTTGTGTCACAGGGTTAAATATTACAGGTGGTAATGGAAGAAGAGGATGTGGCAATGAAGAGTTGCCAAACACACTGTGACCTGCTGCTGTGTGCCGCAATGAAATCAGAAATCATCACTGCTCAGTAAACAGATACACCAGCTGCTCTTTTATTGTATTTTTGACAAGGTAGCTGCTTAATGAGTGTTTACCACTCAGGATTCTGGGACCACGTTAATCCACACTTGCTGTTACCATGGTCACCAATGAACCAGAACTGAAATCTTGAGAATTAAAAACTTTATTTGATATCTGTGGAAACTAAAGAGTAATGTCTGAGCCACAGTGGGACCACTGCTCAGGTTTATGATTTATTTTGTGCAACTTGACCTAAAAATGCACAAGCAAAATATGCTTTATGTGAGTCAGTGACAAATAAGGGTTGGCAACATGATCAATTCAAAAATATCATCAAAAATAGTCTTGAAAGCGATCCGGTTTGTTAAAATTTACATTCTCTATTTTTGTTGGTTTTATGTCATTTGAAATGACATTTTTTACCAAAAGTAAGACTCAATGCTCCTGAAAATGTCAAATGGTGTAACCGCAAAAGAATAATACATATTAAATATGTTATCCACCTGCAGTGTATTTAAGTGGACTTATACTAATAATTGAAATTGCTCCTGATCTCCATGATTCTCCAGATTAAATGTAATATTTAGAACAATTGTATTCCATTAGCTTTATTTAATATAAAAGTTATAATGTAAGATCATGCCAAACTAGTTGATATGGTGTTTTATTGACTATTTACTGTTTTTAAGCAAGTTGAATGATTTGGTACAAAGTTTTTATGGTCACTCAAAATGGATTAAAAGTTATTTAAATGTTATGCTGGGTCCACAAAAAAAGAATGTGTGCAAGTTTATTTTCACGTTTTAACCCCTTTAAATTTGACTAAACCACATGGACACAAAAAAACCTCATTAACCACAGTAATATACAGTACATTCACACAATGGTGCAACAATTACCCTCTTGTGATGTGAATGAAATACAGTTGAAATTATATTACTTTGTACTCTGACTGGGAAATTTGAGACCTGCAACCTTTTTTTAAACATAACTGCTCTCTTTTTTCTCTTGGTATAATTGTTTTCGTATAACTTACATGAATTGATGTGATTTCCATTTATATTTGAAGACATATTATTGTTATTATATTATAGTCTAAAATCCCTCTGAGCTACCCGCCCACTGAGAGCAGCAAATATAGACTCAGGAACAATGACACACTCTACCACTAAACAGTGTGATTCCATCTAAAAACTCCAGTAAGTGCAGGTAAATATGCAAGGCTCCACATTTATATTTGTCATTCATAATACGCAACCAACTGTGACATCATTGAACACTTGAGCATGTACTTCAGAGACGCACAGAGGGCTGCTTTGTGTTCTGGCTTCTAAAGGAGTTCTGGCAAAACAATATTTGAAAGCTGGGAGAGTTTTTCATCAGGTGGCAGCCTATCCAGCAGAATTTGTGCTTTATTATACTGTTTTTAAAAAAGAAATACATGTGCCTTTCTGAGTCTACATCACTGAATTGTAAATATTTTCTATTCTACAATAAAGGTAGAAGAAAGGAGTGAAACCGAAGTATATGCATAAATCCCTCCTGTCCTAAACAACAATCTGGCATTCATTAGCTTCAGTAGTTCTATATACACTGCCTCTTTATATACCTGGGAAGGAACACCATTAGGCCCTGGGGCTGCAAAGTCCTTGTATGCATTATTTCCTATTTCACCTCAATCCAATTTGGCAGACTAACTATTTGATATTCTAATTTAGCAACAGGAAAGGGGGGACGCCTGGAGGCTGTATGCACCTTGTTCAAGTGGCCATCTGACTCTTGCTTTATTGATGTCACATCCTGTTATTGTCTTGGCTAAATGGAGCCTTAGTGAATGTATATGGGTATAAGAAACTATACTCGCGCTCATTCTTTCTTTATTCTGTTTCTCCTCTCAGCTCAGTCCTATTAAGTGAGCTTTTATCCCTGCAAAACATCTTTGAAAAACTTTCTTTTTTTTATCCATTATTTATTCAGTAGTAGTAATAAGTTTCACTTAGAGGAAGCCTCACATTCACACATGGAAGTTTCCAAGTACAACCATAGTCTTATCTACTGGCCACTGGGCAGTTATGGTTACTTACTACCTTTACTTAAGGGCCCCTTGAGGGTAAGTGCTGCTTTTTCACTTTGTCCCCATCCAGATTTATCCTGCCAGTCCGGGGATTGAACTTTCCAGCCACAAGCTTGCTTCTCTAACCTTTAGGCCACCACTGCTATTAAATTCTGTAACAGTTCAGTTCAGTTCAGTTCAGAGATTTATTGTCCCTCGAGGGGAAATTTGGTTTGCAGTGACAGTAACAAAAAACAACTAACACAACAACCATAAATAGATAAATAAACAGTGACATAACAAACATCATCTCATCATACAGCACAACCAAACTTGATTAGAACAATCTCAATCCGAATAAAAATAACAAATGTTGTTTTTAGGGGTTGTACAGGTTAACTGTATTGATGCACGTGGGACAAAAGAAAATTTGAACCTATTTGTTCGTGCTTGAGGCCTAAATCTCCGTCCAGATGGCAGGGGGATGAATTCCTCCAAAAGTGGGTGATCAGAGCTGGACAAGATTGACCGTGCTGTTTTTAAGAGAAGCCTGTCAAAGATCTCTGAGAGAGAGAGCTGCTGCAGGACGATTACCTTACTGGCTTCTTTCACTATTTTTTTGCATTTTTTGTTCTTTACTGACAAGTTTCCATGAAACGAAATTAAGCAAATCGTTAAAATGGACTCAATAAAGGATTTATAAAAAATAAAATAAAACTATCAAGTAACATGTAGTCCCTGAGTTTGATTACGCTTTCCTCCTTGTGTATTATTGGTTACTTCCTTTTTTTAGTTTCGTAATTACATTTGTCTCTAGTTTCAGAGATCTTCACTTCCTGTCCTCCTGTGTTCCCCCCCCAGATTAGTGTTACCTGTGTGCAATTATCCAACCTCCCCTTGTGTATGTAGTGTGTGTGCTCCCCTTTATGTCTACCAGTTCATCCCTTCAGTTCATTGTGAGCATCCCAACCTTTTTCCAGTGGAAGCTTCTTGAGTATATGACCCAGTTTAGTTTTTTTGACCCTGCTTTACCATTAAAACATGTTAGTTTTGAACTGTTTCTGAGTTGTCAGTCTTAACACATTCCTTCTTGTTCTCATTGACCTTTCTCTGTTGTTTCCAAGCTCCATCCTTTTCTGAACAAGTCTATCTGTCTTTTATTGTCTCCTAAACTTAACTGGCTCCAAAATGACTTTTTCTTGTAGATGCAAATCGTGCCAATAAAAACCTTTGTAAATGGTAAATGGACTGTATTTATATAAAACTTTTTCAGTGTGCTTTTACACTACATGTCACATTCATCTATTCACACATACATTCATACACTGATGGTACAGTCATCAGGAGCAATCTGGGGTTAAGTATCTTACCCAAGGACACATCGACATGATCTTCTGATTGGTGGATGACCCGCTCTACTTCCTGAGCCACATCCACCTGAAAGAAAAAACTACTGTAACCTTCACATTTCACATTTTCTGTGTTATTACTAAGATTAGCACTATAGCTTTAACATGATGAATACATGTTTTTTCACTGTTGATTCGATACTATTCAACAACGTATTTCTTAACATTTAAAACCATGATCATAAATAACTAAGTATGCACAAGCATAAGCCACTGTGTCAGAACAATATTCATTTTGTTAAAGTGGCCATTATAAATCTCCTTTGACTTCAGACATTACTAATATATATGAATATATATATATTCATTTATATTCAGGAGCACAAATTCTCTAAAAAATCACCTAAAATTGCACCTTTCCTCCTAGAATTGAACTCTTTATTAAAATCACTCAAGCTATTTTAAAAAATGCAATAAATTAATAAACCATGAAACTCTGATCTCTGAAACCTCTGACTAAAATATATATGAGCCCCTACTTTTTATTTTCTTTTATTTATTTATATTTGTTTGCCTGATTGTGTATTCTAAATACAAAAAAGTATTTCCATGTACCTCTCTGATGCTGACTGCCTCTTGCTAATAGAAATAGCTTTCTGTTTCAATCAGTGTTGGGGAGTAACTAGTTACATTTAACAGCGTTACGTAATGTCATTACAAAATAAATGTAAGTGTAATCTGTTACAGTTACTGAGAAAAAATGTGTAATTATGAAAATGTTGATGATTACAAAGGAGGTTACATCTGAAGTCACACCTTTAAGATTTTCCTAATTTTTTAATATTTAACATGTTACTGAATACATATGTTGCTGTTTTTAATTCTTTGAAAACAATATTCTTTTTTATATTTAGTAAATAAATCATGACGTTACATTTTAAATAGAGTAACTAGTCATCTGTAACCTATTACATTTACAAAATAACCTTCCCAATCCTGCTTATGAATTGCACTCAGTTCTGCTTTGCTTTCCTCTCAACCATTGTAAGCAATATTGTCAATAAAACTCTTCTTGTTGAAACATCTGTAGTAACACACTGATCAAAAGAACAGCACAGTAGAAGCAGTATCTCTGTTAAAAAAGAGAAACTGGGAATATCCATGATACTGAATTTACAGATTAAACAACAGGTACTGTAAAAATGGAGCAGAGCAGGTGTTGAGTTTGCATTAGCAGCTAAATGAATGGAAAAGTAAAGCAGGTGCTAGTCAGACAGCAAGGAATCATTGTTCTTGATCATATTTCTCACTGAAACATGATCAAATATACAAATATAATAAAAACAGGGACACTTCTAGTCAGACTGATATTAAAAAATACCCTCTATGATCACAGTCATCCAGGCAGTTGCTGAAAAATTCACACAAAGCCATTTTCCACCTCACAGCAGATGTATCAGGACCAGCTGTGTGAGGCTGCTACTTGATAATGAACATCATCACACACGGCATGAGCCTGGAACCAGCAGCACCCCACAAGATCAATGTTTCATTTAAGGCTTGGTACAGCTAATCACTGACATCTACCCCCTCTAACAAAATTTCACAATCATTTACTATTCTGTTTTAACATAAACAGTGAGCATCAACGCTTTATAATCAGGATTCCTGGCAGTCCAACACCTCCGGGGAATGTGCCCACGTTGAAAAGCCCGTTGCTCCACGAGTGAAGTGTGACATTTACTGAAGCTTGTTAAAAGATGAGGTTTCTGCCTTCATGGACCGAGAAGTAATGAGCAGCTCGATGGATGAGAGGACTGGGGAAACGGAGGTGAAGCGGTGAAGAGAGAGAAAGACGGAGATATATTTCTACCATTATTTCCCGGAGCAATAATAACCTGGTTTTTAATCTCTCCCTCTCTCTATTCCGCTGAGTAACTTGAATCGCCACAGACACATTAGTGCAGCCAACTTAATCATATTGTGATAAGGCTTGCACTGATAAAAGGCATTTCATTTTAATAGATGTCTCTCTTCCTTTTAAGGTGGTGTTAAATAATCTGAAGGCAGCGGCCAGTATGCTGTCCTGCCTTTACAGCACGGAAGACTTTTTACCTTTCAGAGTGTATGGGAGGAAGGAGCATATATCAGGTCATAAGTCTGTGTTGTATAACTGCAGCAAACTGTAGGAAAAAATAACCAAGAAAAACTGGAGACGTGTTGATATAATACTGGTATTTTCAAATGGACATTGCACCAGAGTTACTAAAAGCACATTTGAGGAAATGGTCTTACATTAAACACTGCTGGTTCATTAGGTTGAAGTGCATACAATTCTCATTCATCTCTACAAATAGAAAAATACAAGTTAAATTTGACCTAATTTTTCATTTCTTCCAAAACCCATCTGACTAGTACATAACGTTTTAGTTATTGCTATGTGAATAAATCTGACTAACCTGAATTTTATAGCCTCTATAATTAGATCACTCTTGCTGGTTAATTGTTCCCAAATGTATGAGATCCAGTCAAATTCAAATACAGTTTAAAAATAAATTGCAAGCATTAGCACGGTTACATTTAACATGTTAAAATGATGTTTAGCAGTTCTAATGATTACCATGGTTAGTATCTCATGTTTGCCTGGTAAACTGGATGGACACTGGACAGATTTAGCCCACTCTTCAATTCTAAGATCAGGTACAACCAATTTTGGTAACCTCAAAACTGATTGTGCATCCATCCATCCATTTTTTGCATCTTATCCAGAGCCGAGTCACAGTGGCATTAGGCCAAGGAATGAAACCCAGACCTCCTTCTCCCCAGCCATGCTCATCAGCTCCTCCTGGGGGATCCATAGGTGTTCCCAGACCAGGAGAGAAATATAATCCCTCCAGCATGTTCTGGGTCTGCCCAAGGGTCTCCTTCTAGTTGGACATGCCTGGAACATCCTTTAATGGGAGGCATCCTGACTAGGTGTCCAAACCACCTCAGCTGGCTCCTTTCGATGCAAAGGAGCAGCTGTTGTACTCCTAGCCTCCCCCAGACGTCTGAACTCCTGACACTATCTAACCCAGACACTCCCTAGAGCTCCTTTCAGTTGCTTCTAGCCGCAATCTCATTCTTCCGGTCACTACCCAAAGCTCGTGACCATGGGTGAGTTTTGGGACGTAGACTGACTGGTTCAGCTCTTTCTTCACCAGGATGGTACCACACCCGCATCATCGCTGATGCTGAATTTCTTCCAGATCGGTTGTTAGGTGACATACAGTTTGAGGGTCAATGATCAACAATCTGGCATGTGAGCAATTTTGGTCAGCTGTCATGTAGTTTGAGCAGTTGAAAGGTCCAAATTCAGCATAAACTTACCGTAATGCACTTGTACACTAATGATGTCACCGATGTCCATATATCATAGTTTAACAACTTTAATTTGGCACAATTCCTAATTTGGTTTATTTTTGTTGTGGCCACTTAAGCCGGGTCATTATATAAGTACAGAAGTAAACTATAAAAAATGTGGCACAGACAAGATAGCATGCAAGTACAGACGATGCCAAGTGAATATGATTTGTTTGGGGGTATTTTTTCCTGACCTGATGATGCCACTTTATGACAGATTAGGGCACATCTGAATGTCTGTTTCAAATTGTATGGCAATACACTGAATGGAAGAGATACATGAGTCAATGATGTTTTTTTGTGTTTATGTGGTTTAGTCAAATTTAAAGGAGATAAAATGTGAAAATAAACATCTGAATAACTTGCACACATTCTTTTTTTGTGGACCCAGCATCAACTGTCTGTATATGTCCACTTAAATACACTGTAGGTGGATACAATATGTAATATTTATCATTCATTTGACATTTTCAGGAGCATTCAGTCTTACTTTTGGTTTTAAAAAATGGTGCAAATGTCATGACATGAAACCAACAAAAAAACTGAGGTAAAACAGGACATTAAGGCCTGTATCATGTATCAGTATCAATTGTTAGTTTAACCAATTAAAACATGTAGATTGTGGATGTGGGCTCAAAATTACTAATATTATTATTATATTATATGTATATTATATATTACTCATTTATTCATACTGGAGCTAGCACTTTCTCCGGACTTTGGTCTGATTGGATCTTAGGTTGGGATTCATTCATTTTCTGTTCAGGTTTAGACCTTTTTGAAAAGTTTCTGAAGTGAATTTTCGGAAAAGTTTCAGGCATTTCAACTGTAAGCTAACGCAAAAACATTTTATTTCAATACTTCCTGTCTGTATCACTGCCTCTTTCTAACCTCACAATGTATTGATTGACAGTGAATGGGATTATACAATCAATATGGATGATTTAAGAGACAGGCCTGAACCATGTCTGCCATTACGTTCTCATCAGTCACCTATCTCGTCTCTAGAGCTACACATGGAAATGTATTAAAACTCCTTCTATCTACCTACCTCTGTAGACCAGTCGATGAGGGATGAGTCCATTACATGTGCTGCAATCCATCTCACAAAGAGACTACAGAGGGCTTCTTTGCTCTCCATCTCAGAGCCATTGTAGGTCATCATCGCTCTCATTAGGGCTGCAGTGTGCTGGACCAGAAGGATGTTACTTCCTCTGGAATATGCAGTAGGATGGAATATGGAAATGGTCTGATGAATGGAGCAGTAATGTTTTTTATTTGACTGAACAACCTTTAGAGTCACGCATATGTGCAATGTACTGTATGTTAGTGGGGAAACAGTTGTAATCCAGGATCAGGACAGATCATATATTTCATTTTCTATGTTCCTTGTTGAAAGTGAACAGCCATTGTAATTTCTAATTTGAAAGCCTTGGTTATGAATTATGTATGATATGCCAACGGGTGCACTTTGTGGAGCAATGTAGAATAATTGCAATAACCTCCCAGCGTCCTTCAACCTCCTCTGGGAGCCCGGCGTTCCTTGATCAGAAGGCGACGGGCTCCACCTCTCCGTCGCATTGGAGAAACAAAAGACCGGGATAAATGATTTGGATTCAACTCCGAAATGAAATAAACAGAATGTGACTGAATGTTCTCTTGTGGATGTCTGGCTCTAATTAGGAGGAATTCAATGCTTTTGCAGAACCGCGTTATCAAACCTAAGGCCCCCAGGCTGCCTTCAGCTGCACTCGTGCCCTCGCTCCCCAGGAGTCCGGGCTGCACTTAGAGAGGTGAAGGACCCCCAGCTGTAGGATTGATAGGATAATGGAGCTCTAACTCTCACTTGGCCATTCTCAGCAGGGGTTTGAAGAGTCCATGTTGGATTGCTGCAGTGTGCGCTACATAGAGCCCATTAACTGGGCAGGTCACCACTCTTGACAGCTTTACTATGGATTTGAAATGGCCTCTAGGGTTGTTTTGGGTGACTACTAATCAGCTTATTTCTTCCGGAACCCAGCACTAACCAGTCACTGTAAGAACCCTACCCTTTGATTCTAGTGTGCACTGTATAAATAGCCCAACCTTGTGGTTTAGTTAAGGGCATACAGTGTGCAAATACTATAAATTGATGTGATATAAATCAAAAAACAAGACTATGAACTCATTTCAGTGCATTTCAGTGGAAAACATGCCTTTCAGAAGATGAGTAGTCATGGGTAACTCTAACATATCATTAAGTAGCTGTCCAATCAAATGAATGTTGACTATATGGGGGTATGTCCTTTGGAGTCTTCATATTAAACTGTGACTATTATTAGCTGTCTAAGATCTAAATGGATCTAAGTGATCCTGTGTATTTGTAATATCTGCCCACATTAGTTGCTCTAATGTTGGGCAGGAGGTTAGGTGTAAAACATTGGAAATTTCACTAACTCTTATTCTAACAGTATCCTCTGTACTGTGTGTGTACCCAAATCCTGATATATCATACCCATTCTCTGTGCCACAAAGCTCCACTGTTGGTCAAATACTATTTAAAACATATCAGTGAGTGATGTTCCTTCATCACTGTGAACACACACTCTAGTTTGTTTAAGGTTAATCCCTCATACATCATTCTGCTACTAGCTAGAACAACACATTTTGATTATTTCTGCAGGTGAAAGTAGTCCTTAAAATGTAATTCTGTCTCTGTTTGAATGTTTGTTGAAAACTGCAACAATTTTAATGAAACCATGTCTTTTTGACCTATTTTTAAGATTAATGTCTTCAGTAGGAACAAATTGGGTTGGAGTTGAGTGCCACAACTAAAGACTAAAGAAGTCAGACAGTACTGACAGAATGGACTAAACCATCTTTAGTTTTGTTCTTTCTGTGTGATTTATTGAATTAATAAAAATTAAATAAAATAAAATCAGCCTCTTCAAATAAGCTTTACCACAATTATTTTTAAAGACATGGAAGATAAACTGTCGCCCATAAAGTTGGAATAATTTTGTTTACAGACACGATCCTCTGTTTATTCCTTTCCACAATTTCCATTGTGATATGTTTGGAAGAAAATTATTAATAAAGTTTTGAGAAGATATACACTTTATCTGTCAAGAATGAATCACATTGTCACAATCATTTCATGGAAAGAGGTAAAAAATACTTTATTCCAACTGTATGGGCGACAGTGTATTTACTACTACTTACTTTTTCCACTTCTTACAAAGGTTTCGGGTGTGTATGTGCACATGCATATACAGTATACTTGAGTAGATGTGTTGATATACACATATTTTTGGGGTGGGGGCTAAGTGAATGTGCTAGAATTTACATACATATACTGCAGATTTGTATAAATTTTTTTTATCATTCAAATTTTTTTATTTTGAGGGTGTTTTTCTGCAGATACCGCATGTTTATGTCTGAAATATTTGTGCATATATGATTTTAAATAGGTGTTTGTCATCTGGGTATGTTCCTGTAATGTTGTGCATTTATGCAAATTATGTTTAGGATTATCATTTCCTCCCGGTGAAGGGTTAATTGGATGGTTTTGGAGATGGACACAGGTTGTTGTGGAGATGGTAAGAGAATGGTTTGTATTTACAGTAAAAATGCAGTAAAATGCAGTAAAATGCAGTTCCTCAGAATGTATGTGAATGTGTAAAATTTTGAATATATTTACAGAAAAAAAGGATAATCAGTGATGGAACGTAGTGATGGACCAACATTTCTAAGTATTGTGTATATGGACATATGGTATACAGCATGTAACCTAGTCCTCATTTATATCTCATCTCCAGCTCTTTGTCAGTCATGATTTCAATGCATGTATGTGTTATTACTGTCTGATCACACTGAAAATGTTTTGGTTCTGCTGTCACACTGAAGAAGGTGAGAGATTTTCTTGGCTGACACGCTCACATAACAGCCAGATGATCACCTCTGTAGGCATTAACAGCCTTCTGGTGATGTAATGATCAGGATGATGGAAGCGTAAACACACAGTTTGAGCATTTGCATATTTGCATATGGTTGAGTGTGAGTTCTTAGCACACTGTGCTTATTTCCTTTCAGACAGCCACTTGCATCAGCCAGCTTGTCCTGCTAGGCTCAGGACTCTGTGTCTGCTCTACTTACCCACAAAACAGTGCAGTTAAAGGCCCATGGCATTAATTATCAATATCCTGTCATTTCAATTTGCAATGGGTAGGAAAAAGGATTAAAGGTTTTTAACACACAATGCTGAAGCTGAAAAAGGCAACTTTTTGAATTTTTAGGGGGGATTGACGAGTATGAAATTTATCTCTAATTTTATGGTATGTGTGAAGCAGTTTTACTACTCCAGAATCCCCTGAAGCTCTGCTGCAGAAATGTTGAAATGAGCAGAAATGTAGGTACTGATCAAAACATTAAGAAAGAACAGCAACTTCAAATAAAGAAACAAGGCCTGCATCAAAACCTGTGCTGAATTACATACCTACATTACAGTGATGCAGTCCAGTACAAAAACAACTGATAATTGCGAATTGTGATGAAACTGAATAGACATCTCAGACACAATATCAATAGATATTCACAAAGATAGTATTTATTGTAGAACTATTGCATTGGATTGCATTAGGCAAAATAAGGGTGTCCATGACATTGGATTTGTCCAATTCCACCATGTACTTTCCTCCAAATGAATGTCTGAAACCAACCATGTCGCATAGAAAGGACACATTTATATCATAATGCTCCTTGAATTATGTTTATCAACCAAACAGAGTTCAATGTTGTCACACATAGTGAATCGAAACTTCTTTTTTTTAAAGTCAATATGTTTAATTTGTTGCTGCAACAATTTCTGCTTGGGGTTACTACAAGATTTACATTTTTATAGTTAGACAACTCAAAGGATTAGGGAGATATGTGGTTTTGGTTAAATATTTAAAGTTACAGTGCTTAAGATTTCAGTCCTGGTTGATTTGGCTACATCTGTGGCCACTGAAGGTAACTGCAAGTGTGGTTTAATACTACAGCAAACACACTCTGAGCCTCTACTTTGTTCATAAATGTAACAAAAGAGCAGCTAGTGCATTTGTTCACAGTGTTGTGTTGTAATGTAGGCAATCAGGAAATGTGAATCTAGGGTGGGAATGGGAGACACTTATGATGAAAAGCACAATTGAAAGACATTTACAAAATCTAAATAGTTAAATGGCAACTGAAAAAACATTCCAACAATAGTATCAAGAAGTGACATTCTGATACTTTTTTTTATAAATTTAAAAAGTCAAAAGGGACAATAATACATTTTACTGGGAAAAACCACAAAGTAGTATATGAATCTATATGGTTCCTGAATCATGTTTCCATGATGGACAGAAAAATATGTACACAATTTTATTGTCTTAGTGTATAAATAACTTAATTTAAGCAGGAAAAGGCTTCACTGAATTTCTTTGGTGCTGGCCAATACACTAACACTACATAAAGCTCACAATGTAGATCACTATAATTACAGTTACGCAACACTAAACCTGACAATAATGACAATGATAAAATATAAGTGCCCACAATTTAACTTACTTCTTATTATAGACTATTGAGTGATTTCACAGCATTCGTGTGAGTACATGTTTTTTCCCACAGCTGACTATACAGTACTGTACATCAGTACAATCCAATACAACAGCCCTGCAATAAATCCCAACTTTATGAAGCCTTTAATGGTCATCCATTCACCCATGAAACACACAACAAATCTGCCAGAGCACATAATGTACAGTAGATTTCCCCCGTTTAGGAGCTGTGACTGTGAATACAAATGATATGCATACGTGACACAGATAGATATCAGACTGTATAGAACTGCCTATTTGAATCTTAGTTTTTGGAAAGCGTTTATATTGGACTTAAAAGGTAAAATGTAAAAGGGATGGTTGGTCAGATAGATGGAACGCTTGGAAAACTGTGTTTCTTTCAAGAATGAGTAATTGCACTAGGGAGATGGAATCAGATGGTCTTACTGTGGTAGCAAAGCACTGCAGGACATTTTCCAAACTCAAGTAAAGGAGAAGCATTTCAGAAGAAGTCTTTATGTCCTTTACGATTTCTTACTATTTCTACATTGCTTTTATGTTCTCTGCATCTCCCCTCTCTCCTTTCATCCTTCCTCAAGTTTCATATATATGAAGTCTGTGCTCCACTGGGCAGACCAATAAAGAGAAGAAAAGAGCCTGGCTGTCTGCTAGTGGTCCCTCTGTGAACCCCACATAATAAAATGCAGGTATCACTTTGTATGAACAGCTGGATTCTCAAAGATTACATCACATTATTGTGGCGCTGCCTCTAGACAACTGAACTGCAAGTTTCTTAATCAAAACTGGTGAGCAGAAAACCTCATGAACAAAAGCTTAGTCCAGTGCTTTTGAGTGTTTGTTCCCCATGATGCATTTTAGTGTTTGCAGAAAACCAATGGATTCCTAAACTCAGTCATCAAATAAATCAGGCATGTCCAAACTATTCCATAAAGGGCCGTATGCCTGCAGGTTTTCATTCCAACCAATAAAGAGCACACATGATTTGGCCAATCAACTGTCTGACAAGACTATAATCAGTTGATTAAATGAGTCAAGCCTGGTGTGCTCCTGATGGGTTGGAATGAAAACCTGCAGTCACATGAATCTTTATGGAATAGTTTGGACACCTGTGAAATAAATGATAGGTTGATTGATAATAAAACCTTTTTGTGATGCAATAACCAGAACTGAAAGGTAGACATATGTTATATTTCAAGGACATCAGATGAGATATGGAACATAATGGCTTATTGCTACTCTGATTATTTTTAGTAGCAGATGATCACTGGAATAATGAGACTAGGAGTCTACAACCATGCTTGGTGGTTGGTTTGGTTTGGCTTGCATGGTTCAACACATTAACATACTAACTTTTGGTAATTAGCACAAAATCGTGTGCCAATCTATCAAGTAGATATTGAGATAGTTGTATGGTGCTGCTGGCACTGTAGGGAAAGTCAAGAGATCACCAAAGTCAGTAGGATTCATCTTCTGAACACCATGGATATCAGCTACAAATTCCATAGCAATCCATCTGATAGTTGTTGAGATTTTTAAGTGTGTACAATGAGGTGAACTGACTGACTTACATGTGGACAGTACTATCCCTTGACCCACACAGCTAGTGTTGATCTGAATGGTTTATGCCACCTTTCCCATCAGGATTATTTCTCCTTATTATTTTTATTCAGTTGGACAGTTTGTGGAAATCATGAATACATTAGAGCCATTTCTAAGACACAAAGTTTATTAGAACATAAACTTTTACAATTTAGGATATTTAATTAAAGAATGTGGAATGGAAGAAGTGAAAGGATAACACTTTACAAAATGGTACACAGAATTGTGCATAGTTACTAAGTAATGAGGGAGGAACCAGGTAATTGATGAACTGTTAAAAAGTCCTTCCCTAACAATTCCTAATGGGCGGTATTGTAGATATTGATGAGTTACTAGAGAACAGACTGGGATATCCTATATTAATGAATCATTAGGTAATGTTTAGTTCATGAATATCTGTGAATTGATTATGTTAACCACTTTCTTCAAGAGTCGTTCCTGATTAACTCTGAACCACCTGCTGACCACAAAACTATTAACGACTCCGCTGTTAGCTCTGCCCATACATCCGCCCATGACTCCGCCTCATGCCCATATAAGTAGAATCCGTGTTCTTTTTTTCCCGGCATGCACCTGAAATTTTCAAGATGGCGCTGCCCAGATTCGAAACTATTGGCTTCCGAGCAGCAGTCCACAAACCAATGGGTGACGTCACAGATGTTACATCCATTTCTTTTATACAGTCTATACTTATCCCCAATGTAAAGTATCAAAACTAACAAGTAAATTCTGGGTTTTTATTGGGATTCACTATGAGTTTAATAACAGTCCAGAGACCTGCAGGATTCTCCTAAAAAAGATTTCCATCATATGCAGGTCGCATTGCCTACATTAATATTCACATTCTCATGTAGGCCACTACTATAGGCTACAGTTACACTAAGTGCTATGCTTACTTTTAAGCCTATTATGATATATTAATACATATATTTCTTATTTATGGTCCTTCTTATTTATGAACCTTCAATAAATCTCATTCTCCATGGGTGACACCATGGGCAGCTGCTGTTCCTTCAGTCAGTCGTGCCTCCCTGATACCAATTTTCTTAAGTAGCATCAGCTCAACAGTGAAGCAACAGCCTGGGGGAAAAAATGGAAAATTGAATTTTACTCAACATGAAACTTAATCTACCCAAGGTGAACAGTTTTATACGTATAGAGTAAGACTTTAGAATAGTTTGGGAAAACTTTTCACCTTGAATGGAATCACAACATCAACAGACCCCCCACCCCCCCCCCCCCCCCCACCCCCCCTTGCAGCAAGTTCCACACTACTTAGTTCTGCTACACATTCATGCAAAGTGTGCAAAAAGGCATGCCAAGAAAGCCAAAATATGTCATTTAAAGCGATGGTATGGCGTAATTTCGACTTAGCGTCATATGCACCATTACATCTATCTAAACACCGCCTCAGCCCTTTTTTTCATTTGGTCGCAAATTAGTAGAGTTAGAGCTATCAGCCAAATGGCTTAGTACAGGCGCTAATGGAATGTATCTCGTAAATTACCCCACTAATAATGCCTGGATTGTTATCAAACTTCTACAGTAGTACAAATAGGGTCTTTACTCATAAATTGATGCATTGGAAAGTTTGTAAGTACACCAGGAGTTTATTAAAGTAACACTTACCTGATGGTCGCGCGAGATCCTGCACAACCACACAGTATTTCAGTGATCGCCCAAGACTTCGACAATGTTTACAGCTTTAGCAGTAGCAGCAGAGTAAAAGCCATCAGGTAAGTGATATTTTAATAAACTCATGTCGGCGGTTTGGCAGTACTTCACAGTGGATTTATTTAAGTTGCTGTTGCACTACTGTTTTATACTGTTCTATTTAAAAATTTAAATGCCTTTTTTATTTTACAATATTGTGGCTGCACTTTAATTTTTTAAAATAATTATTCCTATATCTATTTAATTAAGTTGCTGTTGCACTACTGTTTTATACTGTTCTATTTAAAAATACATTTTCTGTATCCATCATGCAGGCGTAGTATGATTTTTTTTTTTTTTTTTTAAACACAGGTATTGGTATTGGTAGTCGGTATCGGCCGATACCCACAGCACAAGTATCAGTATCGGGAGGGAAAAAATGGTATCGGAATATCTCTACTTGGAGGTGCACAAAAACAGTAATTCCTGATTTGTTCCTCACTCTAACCACTAAAACTACTTTATTGTAAAGTGTTACCAGTGAAAGGTTTCTTAAGTATTATTTCTAGTTTTCTCACACCTTTCTATAGCTGAAGGGAACCATGAGGCATCCATTAGTCATGTCGCAAGCTGGCAGATGATAAAAAGGAGATGTGTGGGTCGGAGAGAGAGAGGAATCAAGGATGGAGAAAAAAAGCTCCAATGATTGTAAATTTCAGAACTGTGTAATTTAAGAAAGAGGCAAATAACTCTCATACACTCACGCTTAGAAATCTTCCTCTCATCAAATTGCATCTGGGTTTGCTCAGCTCTAAAAACAAATTGCTTTTCTGCCTCGGGAGTGATATAGTGTCACTGACGGGGTTCATCCTGCTTGATCACACGATGAAGCTGAAATTGAAGGGTTGTCGAGGCTCATTTTGGTCAACAGGCATTCCGGCAATCATCTTTTCCCATCGGCCAATGAAATCTGGTGACATTAGGGGGACTAAATTCAGATAATCAAAGTGGAGGACATCAAGTTGATTTTTCTGCACTGAGATGATTAAAATATATTTATTAATACATTAAAATAACAATTGACCGGCCAGATAGCGTCCGTCATTATCCAGGGTACACCACTCTGACCTCTGCAGCCCCATGGCAATTCACCACAGGCTCTGATAAATAATTCCTTTTGGAAGATAAATTTTGGTCTCAGAGATGAAATCTAATATTTGTTGCTGCACATGAGTTTTTCTAGTGGTAAAGTCAAGCTTCATGTGCTCAAAGTTAGGAAAAGCTTGTGTCATCACACCTAAAGCACAAGACAAGATACATTGACTTTTTCAATATCTAACCAAAAATACAAGTATTCACTACCCTTGAACATCTTTTTGTTGCCCAAACCCAGGGGCAGAGCTAGGGGTGGCTTTTGGGGGTGCAGCCTGGAATGTTTTTTTTTGTTTGTTTAAAGTCACTTTTTCTGAACAGTTTACCAGTTGCTGACTGAATCTGAGTGAGTTTATAACAATTGTGATTAAGAGTGAAAATTCTGTAGACATTATAGTTGAGGCAGTGATACAAAGTGAAATGCAATTGAAAATGTAATGATTAATACTAAATATAATATTTAAAAAAACATGTTTTGTTTTCCTTTTGATCTAATTCTTGGAAAACTGTGGACCTAAACTAAGGACCAAAATAAATCACTACTCCGATACTAATGTTTGCATACGATCTCTGCAGCCAGTTGACGACCAGGAGCTCCGAAAGGCTGTAAATTAGTGCTCTTCCCAATGTTGTCTTTTGGTGAATAGCATCATACATTGGTCTGCTCAATTTACCTGTGTATTCTCCTACAAGTCTCTGATGCCAGTGAAGAATTTTTATTTGTTTATTTTTATTTTTTACAGTTTTTCATTTACTTGCATAATATCAACTGCACCACTGCTCTGGCTCATACAATTACAGCTGCTAAATAGCATTTCTTTCAAACGTAACTACATCTCATTATGGGTGACTGACATTACAACCTATTGTATCAGTCTTTTATACTATATACTCACATGAGCTGCAGTGCAGTCCATGCATGAGTTGCCATTGCTCTCTGATGTTAGAGTTGGCACTGTGGACTAATCTATAGTAAGGCAGAAGATAGCTTGAAATCAAAATGGGATGGTTCTCTGCTCAAACTTCACAATGACAGTGAGCTCCTCCTTACCTTAATCCAAACCATGGACCATGGACCAAATATGGTGTCAACTACGTCATTTATTAGATACTCCCCTTGCCTGAAGTCACATGACCATGTACCCAACCCACTTTGGTGTAGTACCCATTGGCTGATGTATATCTGGATGCGCATTATTGATTCTTTTTTTAACTTTTTGTGATGACCCTGATGAAGACCACAAGCCGACACGCATTGGACTATAAATAAAGTTCCCCTATACAAGTGTTGCTGAAGCTTTGACTTTCTTAACCCAAACCTTAAATCTAACCTTAACCATAGTGTTGTTACACCATAAAACACTCAATCAGGGTGCATGCTTCCAAACAAACATGCACCAGTCACAGCAGATAGACAGACTAGAATGAAACGCCACAAGGTTTGCAGGTTGATGTCAGAGCAGCAGCAGTTTCAGAGGAGCTCCTTTGATATATTATTAATGCCGTGGAGTCAAGTCAGGGAGCCCTAAGAGGTCCTCTCAATTCATGAGTGGCCCCCAAGCAGTTTCTTGCTTGTCTGTCTATAAAACTTACCTCCAGTCATCAGTCACCATGCCCATATAGCTGCTCCTTATGTACTGAGTAGCTCCATATATATAGAAGAGGCTTGCCAGATAGTCTGTGCTGCTTTGGTGCTACAAAGTTGAAGTCATCCCAGTTCTAGTTGAACCTGTTGTCTGTCTGTGGTTCTGTGAGGGAAGTTATTGTATTAATAAGTATAAATGCTTGAGTGGACTTCTGAAAAGTTAAAAATGCTTACTGACCATCATAGAAACCACTGAACTGTCCATCTGAACAGTAAGATCCTGTGTCACTATGGGTATAATGATGCATCAAGTCGTGACTCCTACAGGTTGGTGCGAAAGAGATAAAAGAGTATTCACCCCACTCCTCAGGGCTCACTCCTCTGCAGCAGCTTGTGTGTCTGGATCGAGTGTGAGTGAGAAAATCTGACAATACTGAAATTCCTTTTTTCCTCGTTGAAATCAGGTGGGAGAGCTGATTTGCCATGACAGGTTCATATCCTATTGTTCCTGCTTACTTGTTGCTAGCTCTACCCATGACCACTGATCAAAGTTGATAGTTTAACCCAAATTGTGTTCTTGTCTGAACTTATGTCTAGTTGAGTTGTACAATAGAAGGTCTGTTCTCCACTGTAAGCAAGATCAAAACCAGTAAGGCCTCAAAACTGCCTTAGTCACCTTATTTGGTTTTCATTTGGAGAATAAACTCCCACCCCCAACCCCTTCTCTTCCATCCAGTCAGCAGATTGACACAATGTACCACAAACTTAGCACCAGTTCTTCTCCGAATTGCAACTCAATCAAATCTAAACACACAGGCATCATACCTTGCTACAACAGGGGTGATAGTAAAAAAAAATCCTGAGCCTGAACTTTTTTCCCTGGGAGGAGCCCAAGCCTAAGCCACGGCATATGCCCTGATTAGCGTAATTGTCAAGCGGGATCCGTATTGCTTGTATAGCATACTGAGACTACGGATACTACAGCCATACCAGCAAAGGTCAGTCATTATTGTTGAGGAATGCGACCTCTGATGCTGATGTTTGCCTAATTGACCACTGCACTGACATCAGAAGAATTTGCCCTTATAGCCTATTGTTTACTGTAGAACTGTACGGGTACAACCATGTATTCTGGGTACAGAGCAGTTTCTGAAATTATAACAAGAAATAAAAGGACTGATTTATCATTGTATACTGCTGTGAATTAAATACAGTGAATAACACTTCACAGTAAATAAAAATACATTTATATCAGTATCAATCATCTAATATTCATAAGTGCTGCTTTAACCCTGAATCATGCAGCATATACATAAACTAAACTGGTGTAATATGAAAGTTAGCAGTCATACACACAACAGAGTTAGCTTAAATGATGCTAAATCGCGATCATGCTAACAAGTAAAAACGGACTTTCAAAGAGTGTAAATATACACCAGCAGCTAACAACACAATCAGAAGAGGAAAGTAACATGTACACTCTCATTTCACTTCCCTATGAACACAATTTACATCGTCAGTGACTGTTGCACCGCTGTAAACATGTCGAGTGGAGAACGTGAGGAAAAGAAGAGGAACTGCATAACTGCCTTCATAATAAAACCACCTACTTCAAAATAAAAGCATGCATACATAAATGTCCTTTGATTTGAAGAATTCATAACAATTATAATACTCAAAAGTAACTAGGAATTGATTTGTAGCCTAACCATTGATTAAACAGAGCATGAACAACCAGGCATTCATTTTTCTGAAACATGCACCATTTATTTTGAATATTTTTTTAAACAGCTGATTTTTTTTTTTGTTCCCAAACACGTTGGTACACGGGAAATCCGGCGTGGCGCCGGAGCGCTATCAGGCCTGCTACAATCAGGGGAATTCTTCTTCTTCAGCAATCATTTTGACTTGTCAAAGCAGAGAAAGCAACGATGGAATTAAAGACATCAATGTTGGCTGCATTGCATTTAGTTGATCTGGTTCCAGCGTTCTCACTGACATAATTCACTGGGTTAATTAATAGAACATCAATATCATTTATACCTGTGCTCTACCTGCTTTGACATGTCTGCTATGAAAAATTCAATTTATTGATTTAACTGTAGAAACAATTATCATGTGCAGCTTACACATAATCAGTTCAACATAGGCAGATGTTACCATGTTGTACCATTGTTACCATTCACTGCAACATTTAGTTGATCTGATACCAAGGATTTGGTTTTATTTGGTAAATGGATTGTACTTATATAGTGCTTTTCTAGTCTTTTGACCACTTATGACACACATTCATACATTGAGGGGCGACCACACCAACCTGCTCATCAGGAGGGAACTATACATTCACACACCGCAGCCATCAGAAGCAATTAGGGGTTAAGTATCTTGCCCAAGGACACATCTACATGTGAACTGGAGGAGCCGGGAATCGAACCAATCTTCCGACTAGTGGATAACCTGCTCTACTTTCAGAGCCATAGCTATGCTCTTATTTTTTATATTATTTAATACTTTAAATTTGGATTTCCCTTTTTTCCACAACATGATTTTTAGAAATTGAAACAGAGCTTAGTTCACCCTCTGAATGGTGAAGGGGGCATAGTGAAATGAATAAAATAAACAATGAATAAATTTATAGCATGTTTGGAAGCTTTAAAAAGAAGAAAGAAACAAATAGTAGAATAACATTAGCATAAAAATGACTGATGATTTTTCATTCATCAATTCAAACCCTCAGGGTTCAAACACACAGTGAATTCCCCAACCATCTCGTGAGAGGACTTGACTATGAAGAAGTACAACAAGGACAACCCAAAAGCAGCAAAAGCTTAGTATATTATAAACTCTTTCCAAACGAAACACATGATATGGCAATGACTGACAAGAACATAAGTAGTTACACTGTATTTCCTTCTGGGTAGTTGATAAGAAATGGTAAGTACGCCTGCATGCTGCCTTGCAGACTGGTGATTTGTCTTGTCTGTAATCTAAAAGTAAGAAAAGTACAACTGTTTGCCTACTATAAATGCTTTTAACTTTTTTCTTTCCTGTCTTTCTGCCATTTGGCTCAAAGTATCCAATATTTTATTACAGCCCCACTTCTATAATCCCTTTCCTTTAAAAAGTCAAACAAAGTTTGAACGTGTTAGATGTCAAATGTAGAGTTCCCTTTATCTCAAACCCCTGCTGTCCTCCTTTGCTGAGAATTTCTCTCAACTGTTCTTCTCTTTGATATCAATTTCCGTGTCCTGACAAAAATCACACTGTGCTGTTAGATGGTTACCTTGAAGTAGTGTCTTATAAGTCTAACGTGCCCTGTTATTAGTCTGGAAATGATGATCTCTTCTACTCCCACATCACTAAGTCTTATGCTTAAATTACTTTGGATATAAATGTGTGATCCTTTGGTATCCTTGTTCCTTGCTAGTAAAGTAAATGGGTTGGTGCAATATTTCAAAAAGTTGATTCTCATCTAAACTGAATTGAACTAATAACAACAATGACCTTATTTGGATCTCTGCCTTCAACCCACTGCACAGCCTTCTGCTTTCACACTTGGGTTTCGGTTCATTGTGTCTGAACCAAAGACTTTTTGATCTGGTCCACTTCATGTTGACACTGTTTTTTTATAAATGAACCAGGAGCTGTAAACATGAAGTCATTCAGACTAACATGTACTGTAACTCATTAATCAGACAGTTTTCAGCATAAAGTAATTGGCAAACCCACACATGGGCAAATGGTGACTGAGAGCAGCAGTCATGCAGCACTTAAAGGCTTCTGATGTGTATATTAATAATCCCTAGCTCATGAAGACTCAGACTACTCCTCTACTTAGAGGAGTGTGATTGACAGGTTGGTTTTCCTCTTTGGTAGGTTTCCTTTGAGATATCTGAACACAGTAATCATCATTCCTACTACGACCCTTTACAGGAGGTGGTCTTTATCTGGTTCCAAACTTTGGAGTGTCTCAATTGTGGTGGGAATGTGATCCAGCCTCAATCTGACCCAACTACACACATTGCAGGTATGAGCTGAAAAGCTGCTGTAGCCAGTTGTGCTTTGCATGCTCGCAACCAGCCGTTAGATAGAGATTCAGATGTTTCTGGGTTTTTGGGATCCATGTGTGAATATTTGACCATGATCCTCATGATGCTGATTTAGAAGTTGATATGAAGCTTAAATGAGTCTGAGTGTCTGAGTTAGTCTTATCAAGTGGATTTCTGCCACATTTACAGTGTTTTAACATCAAATTCCCTCTTTGTGTTTTTCTGTTGAGCTGTGGTGGAAGTATATTAACAAAAAGAGGGACTTTTGCACTAAAAAGACTTTTAAAAAATCTACTTGATTTGGATGGTTGAAGCTTCATATTAGCTTCAGATCACTTTTAAATAAATTTTTGCACAGAAGGAGGACTGTGGATTTTGTCCTCCATCACTTACTTTGCAAGTACATTATGAAGGGATATTCTGATGGTCAGTGAGAACAGGAGGAATGATTACAGCCAGAAAAAACGGTCTCACTGTTCATATGAGCACTTGACTATTGTATGTTGAAGCCGTCCCCCACACCGAAATGTGTCCTGAGGAGCAATGACCCCCAACCCTTGCACGATGTGATCTATATCATTAATGTTCACTGATCCTGGAAACATGGAAACTGTAGTTCAAATGGCTAATACTGAATAACACTTGACCTGGCAAGCTTTGACCTCAGTGACTGGTGCTATCGCAGCATATCCTTATCCAATGACTTCAAGATCTAATGGTCAATACAGAGACCTATGAGTGTAGACAGCCTATCCTGTTCCATGAAGTGCTGAGTTTTTCATTACCTTAACTGTCAGAGGGACAGTGAAAAGAAGTCTTCACATTTTGGTACATATTCAGAATGTTCTGCTTGAATGTCAGTGTACTCAAGCATCTGATCTAATAGATGGTGATCTAATAGATATTTGAGAGGAAAGCCTCAGATTCTCAGAGTCATCACCTTAGCTACAATTTCTAGCGATATTCATTCACTTTCCCTCACTTCTCAGTGCCTCTCATCATGTCAAGTGAGTGTAGAAATCACACAGCTCATGCAAAACAATTAGTCCTATAACGTGACAGGACCATTACATTAATAAGGGCAGGAAAAACAGTTTTTTGAATTGCTCTTCTTGGAATTGAAGCTGATTCACTTTTTACTCAAACTGTGTAGGTGCTCTTAAATGATACACTCTATCTGTCCAGCTCATCTAAACCTTAAGCCTCTCTGCTATCTCTCTGCTGTCAGTTCTGGCAGAGGTGAGACATGATCTCAATTTTCCTGCAGACACCATGTCACTCCTCTAACTTTCTCTTTCCAGTGTCTCAATTTAAGAGCTCTGCAGTATCTGGCTCACTTTTGCTCCATTTTACACTACAAGTGTCTCCACATCCAGATAAAATCCAGCACCAAATACACTGACCCCCATTTACTGTACATTTCATGCATCCTGAGCAACAAGTAAGCTAAGTGTAAACCCAACCAGGATGCATTTGAGATGGATTGAAGTCCAATCGCTACAATGAAACGCATTCAGACGAGTATGTACTGTACTCCCAAGTGTAACTACATCATTAAGCAGTCCGTGGAAGTAGCTACTGCAGAGTATGAAGTGACTGTAATCACACCATTACTTACTGTGCAGTGTATAAAGCCAGAGAAACGAAGGTAGCTCCAGAAATTTCAAGTAGTCATGCAGTAGGCAGTGGTGGTCTAAGGTTTAGAGAAGCAAGCTTGTGATTGGAGGGTCGGAGGTTCAATCGCCTGGACAGGTATGATAAATGTAAGTGGGGTTAGTGAAGAAGCAGCACTTGCCTCTCGCTCATTACCACCACTGAGGTGCCCTTCAGCAAGGCCCTTCACCCCAACCCAGTGGAGATACTCAGTGGTAGCCTGGCACGTCCAGAGAATGTCAGGAAGTTGAGAGCCGCACACGCCTTCACAATCTTCACTGCCTTTTCAGGCATGCAGTCAATCGGACAGCTGAATATTCTGAAGCACGTAGCAAATACACTGAAGGCGTTTTCGACCACACGTCTCGCCCTGGCCTGTCGGTAGTTGCAAATGCGCTTCCTATCCGGTAGGTTGGTGCCTTCAATGAGAAGAAAAATAGTGATAGAGTGAAATTGGAGCGAGAGATAAGGCTCCACTCCACCTTTTAAAAAAATACTCGCTTGTCACTCAACACAAAGTCCTTCCGCTCCCCGCTCCCGCTCTGCTCATATGCTCTGGTCTCAAGCAGAGGTGGACTCCCTGTGATTTTCTCCTACACTTACTCCTACAGTACATTATTTTCCTTCAGCTGTTATAAGTGAGGTTGCTGCAGCCATTTCATCCTACCATGAAGGCTGAGGAGAGAGCTCTGTCTTAGCACACTCTAATAGGAGTCAGACCACAACCTGTTCGCTCCTTAACATGTGTGTTAGTGCTTGTGCTACGTCTATCAATGACCCTACCTTTTAGAGGGTTGGACTGACTCATCCTGCTGTACACAGCTGGGTGAGTGAGTATACAGCCCCATGCATTTTAAATCACAGTATCATCCACTGTGATCAATAACAGCAAAATCTTGTCATGTCTCAACCCAAACATGAAGTCTCACTTCTAACAGCTGAAGGAAAATAATCACATCAGAGGGCATGATGTGTGCCTCTCTCCATACACCAGCAGCAGCAGGTACTCCTACAGAAAATGTAGGAGTACATCACAGGCACCTCTGCTTGAGACCAGCTATGACTTAGTTTTATGTTATAATGTGATGTGGTTGCTTTTTCTGGCATGACAGAAATATAGAGGTTGCGTTACTTGCAAGTGGGAGCTTCTCGCAGGACTTTGAAGTATTGCATTAATTAGGGAAAAAAATTAGTCCAAAAAACAGAAAAAGAAAATATGTTACTTGGAAAACAGAAAAGGAAAAAAAAGATTCACTGAATCTTAAAAATGCAACAGATCTGACTCATCACCCGGACTATATTTATAGTCTGTCCTTCTCTTCTTGCAGTTTTTCCTAAAACTTTAGAAAATTCTTGTTTAGACTGACTGACCAATACAAAAAACACCAGACATTTGACATGTTATAGGAGGAAAAGCAACATGTGTTACTAATAATGTATGTATGTCAGTAAGCCATGATAAAATACCAGAACCCTGAAACTGAAGCAAATGAAATGCACTCTTTATTGTCAGTGTGAGAGCTGGCATTAGCTTGGGAAGAACCAGACTTTCTTTGGGGTGGGGGGGATATCTTTCTGTGGGCAGGGGATCCTCTTGCTTCTCCCGGCTATGCTGACTTCTGGCGTCTTGGTCGATCATTCTACCTCCACTTGTTCATCCACCATCAACCGGAGCACTCACCATCTGCAAAAAGAAATAATGTCTTGAATTCATGTATGGATCCCGCTGGTGTTGGTGGGAATACCCATCCTTCTGCATCTGTGATGGAATCAACCTGATATACTTTTATGAGGAACCAGACTCTCTTTGGGGTGGGGGGACATCTTTCTGTGGGCAGGGGGTCCTCCTGCTGCTCCTGGCTATTCTGACTTCTGGCGTCTTGGTCGATCATTCTACCTCCACTTGTTCATCTACCATCAACCGGAGCACTCACCATCTGCAAAAAGAAATAATGTCTTGAAATCATGTATGGATCCCGCTGGTGTTGGTGGGAATACCCATCCTTCTGCATCTGTGATGGAATCAACCTGATATACTTACCCAAACCAGTCTCACTCATCCCTAAACTTAACCAACCAGATCAATAAAGTAACAAGTAAACAGAGATACTTCTCTTCCAGCAACTTCTCAACTTTGGCCTCCAGTGTGTTCAGGTTCCCGGTCCTTCCATCTTCACTTCGGGGTCTTCTGGCTCTTCAGGAGCGTCCCACCTCCCTACACCCTGTTTTACACCTGAGAATACAGACAAGACAAGAGACTCACAGTGAATATACAGGTGATGTTTCAACATGCTCTTCTGGAGCAGAATGTTACATTGCATTGTTGTCTTCCTACCTGTCTCTTGTAAAAAAGGATGTAGGCCAATTTCTGCCTCTTTGTGCATATCGATGAGCCCATACTTTCAGACACCACTTCATCATTGAAAGTCAGCCAGCGGTCGTCGTCACTAAGCGCCTCAGGATGTACCACATCACAGATGTAGTGTCCTAACAGAGATTATTGTTAACACTTTGAGATCCAGCTGAAGTTATGCAATTAGTTCTTTTCACAACTGAAAGACTCTTTAGCATGTGTGAGCCAGAACAGAAAGTCACATTCAGCATTCAGTGTGTGATTTCCATACCTGCGTTCACTGTTGGTCCTATGTGGCTGATGGCACTGATGAGGTTGTAGCAGCCGACACCCTGAGAAGGAACATAGTTAATAAAAGTTAGCTTCACACAGACACACACAGTCTACATATTAACTGTCATGTTTCTGTTTGTTATTAGGTAAGATTTGTATTTCTTTACCTGATTGGAGGAAACCACAATCTCCTTGGACAGCTCGATGGGGTCATGAACTTTGACCAGTTCCCCGGAAGGCAGGAAACGGAAACGCTTTATATGTAAGATGAGTACACTGTCGAAAGAGATAAAGAGAACAAGATGGTTCGCAAAATTCTTATTGTGTTACATTCATTTATGATTAATGTGATGTTACTCACCTTGGCAGGGTCTCAAATGCCGACCTTTGACTTGACACGTTCCCTCCACACGCGCATCTGTACTCCAGCGCTGTCTCCTGCAAAACGTGTGCTATAAATTCAGTAACAAAATCCCAACGTGTTCACACACACGAAAACTCTGAGTGTGTGTGAGTGGGTGATGATGTGACTGAACAAGGGCAGGTGGAACTTACTATCTGGTACTTCTCCAGCATCTGTTCCACTGAGCCTCCACAAATCAGGTCCAGAGACAGGTTAGTGAACTGTTCCTGACACTTTGACCCAGCTCTACATCTGCACATTAAAGGAACAATACTCATGAAAATACAGTCAGGAGAAGGTCCCCTGCTGAACCAGACCAGAAGTGTCTACTGACTGAGTTTTCGGGGGACAATGTCAAAGATGTTCTGCTGTGTAATCTTACCTCCTGCATGTTCTTGTGTTCTCCATCTTGAACACGATGTTGTCTTCTACAGGGCAGGTGTAGCATGTGTCCATTTTCTTCGCTGTCTCCTGCATCAGAAAGGACAGACCCCTCATCTGCTCCAAGATTGTTATCATAAATTCATGAGCATCCTGAAAACACAGAATCACACAAAGGAGTTTAAACAGAGAGGAGAAACTATCAGAAGTGTGTGCAAATAACCGAACATAAAACCAGCTGACTCACTTTCTGGTGATGATCCCTGAACTCTGGAGCCTGGATAGCAACCACCTCCTTGAAGGAGCGGAGGAGACGGCGTTTGGTCTGGGCGTCAGAGGTGTGAGCATCTCTGAGTGCGATGAAGCTACTGCAGAGGGTGTAAGAAAAAAGAAGCAATGTGTTAGATAACTTATTACATTTTGATCTTAGAGTTTGCAGCTATACTTTAGTAAGCCATTAGTGTGTGTGAGCTGCTGTACCTAATCAGCTGGGCCTTAGAAACTGAACTCCAGACCCTCCTCTGGCGGCTGATGTCCCTCACAAAGTCCACCAGTGTCAGGAGGCTTTGCAAGCTGGAGTTAATGTAGCAGGTGTTTCTGAGGTTAGGAAACCTGACACACACACACACACAAACACACACAAACACATGTTAACATCAATTCTTCACTGACCAATCACAAACCTGCTATTAAGAGATGTTTTAGCTTGATCTTTTTCAAATGTACTCACCCGAAGCGGTTGATGTTGCTCCCCCCGACAACATCATTGCCAACAGCATGACTTCCTGCAGTGCTACAAAAACACAAACACACAGTCAGGAAACAGGAAAAGAGGCTGTGAGGTCTTCACATTTGATCTTACTCTTATAAAAAATGTCCATCAGTAAGCTATACTTTTAACCATCTGCATAGATCAGTCTCAAGCAAAACATAATAATCTATTTTCAATTCATGATCAATATGTAAAACGTAAAAACCCTCCATTACTGTTAAAATTAGTTTTAGTTCAACATTCCGAGCAATTTATTCTAAGGTTGCTTAATCCAGCAGTATATTGAAAAAAGTATGCTTTCAATTACTATCAGCTGTATGTTAAAACACTCTTAGTTGAATAAACGAAAATGACAGTAAATGGTTTGAACTACCTTTTAGACTGTGCATCCATCATCTGGATCAGCTGTGCCACCATTGCTTCTGAGCGGGGTGAATTTCTGGACAGCAGGTAATCCAGATACAGCTCTGGTTGCAATTTAAAAAGTGTGAAGGCCTCTTCAATTACTGTGGGTAACAGCATAACCTCACCCCCGGCATGTGAACGTTCCTCATTCATGGGAGCCGGAGCAACTCGATGTCTTCTCTGTTAGAGGATAAGAAAATTAACAGTTTGATAATCCACAGAAATATATTATATTTTTTGGTTCTCTCACATGGTCCAGACTACTGTATGTGGAGTCGTGGTTGTTTTTTATGAAACATACCTTGCAACAGCTGAACAGGCGACACCACCAAGGATCCTTTTTGGACTGGGGCTTTGGCTCCGTAGCTTTGGACTTTGTGGTGGCGCTAAAGAGAAATAAATAATACGAATAAATAATAGAAATACTTTTATGTAATAGACCAACATATTTTTCTTTCTATCCGTTGTCACTAATCATCTGCTTTATCTTGTGACCCATCAGAGGGGTCCTGAGCCCGAAGTTGAGAACCAGTGTTACAATACTACTTCACTAAAGTAAAAAAAAATAATAATAATCAGGATGAGGTTTCTTACCTTTTCTTGTCTTCTACAACCCTTTTTGATTTTTGGTTGGTTTCTTTCTTCTGTAGAGTAAAAATAAAAATAAATATGAACCTATATATTATACTTTATCAACATAGTTTTTATGGTAACTTACACGTTTAAAGTCTAAATATGAATGTTACAGTTTACTAAAATAAGGCAAACATGAAGCTTTGGCATTTTCTATCTAACATACCATGGGAAGACTGAAGAGCCAATTCTTTAAAGGCACCTTCCTGGCTTTTTTCGTTTTTGCCGAGGTGGCAGAAGCACTGTTGGTAAAGAGAAATACTCACAGTTGTCCAAATCATTTGTAGCCATGAATAAATCAATCAGTTGCATACATAACATTTTCCCAAAAAGGTTAATAAGGGCAAGCTATGAAACTGACTGTAGAAATTGTTAGGGCAATGGTAAAATAACAGTTATGAATTCACTTACCTCTGAGGAGAGCTGGGGAGCAGTTTGCTCCCATCTGCCACCTTGTTTGTTGAAAAGAATTTGTTTATCTGCTCAAAATATTGAAAAAAAGGTCAAAATTAATGTGTATTCATAGCTGATATAACCTTGATTTATTAAACTATCTACAAGACATTTTACTTTCAAAGGCTTAAAAATGCCAACTTTTTCAGTTGACCAGGTCACATGATTCATCCAGTATTTACATAAAAATGTTTAGTTAAACTTTGAAACATACCTTCTTTTGAAAACCGAACATCTTGGTAACTTGGTTCACTTTTAGTACTCGTGTGTAACCTGTGACTGACTGTATCTTTCACTAAGGTGAACTGATCTGACAGTTCTAAACTTGTGGCTTATACATAATAGTTCTAGAATATGCATCTTTGTGCCTGTGATATCATAGTCAATTCTGTTCTAATTTATGCAGATGTGCAAATCAAAAAATGCTACACTGTAATTCCTCAACTGACTAGAGGCATTAAGGTCTTTTAACATGACTTACACAAAACTACCAATACAATGATAGAAATAGCAATACACCTCATTCAAAATGTTCTTTAAGGAAACACTGATATTTTCAGAAATATCAGTATCGGATGAGAAGATGGTATTAGTTTCCTCCAGGCACGTACATGTACTTGTACATGTGCTCTAATACTTAGCTACTGTAGAAGCAGGTGGAAACTGCTAATTTAGCTCCATCAAAAGTTAAAAGAAACACCTTCAAATCACCTCACACCTGCTAATAATTTGTTTCTTGCTTATTTAACATGCAGACAAATAAAATTACACATTTTAGCTGCCGGCATTTTTAGTTAAAGTTAGAGCAATTCAAGCAGTCTCATACAACAGCTGTTTCTTTTTCATTAAAATATTTTTTACTGTATGGCTATTAGCTTGACAATTACTTAAGAAGATATAACATGTAAATAAGAAAGCTTTGAGTTGTTTGAATGTGGTTTTGTTTTGTTTTTGTTTTTTTGAATAGTTGATGAGCTAGGCTAGCACTTGCGTCCTGCTTCCAGTCTCTATGCAAAGCTGGGCTACACACACATCCATAGGGTGTGTTTAGCCCAGTGGTTCTCAAACTTGTCCACTTTGGACAAGGGGGGATTTTCAAGCCCCACCTGCCCCCATCGCCCCAACAAAATGCTAACAAAATACCACTGAGCTGTAAACCTCAAACTCAGGATGGAGTCAGAGGTCATCTCAGTAAACTGGTCTTCTTCAACAGAACTAAAACCAGCAGGTGCTTCAAATAAAATATAAATAAATGTTTATATATTTAATCTAAAACAATGATATGACCAAAATTAGGTGGGTTAGTGAATCATAATGTCAGTTTTGTCAGTCTTGCCTTGACCTAAAGTCGAAACAACCAGAAAAAGAACTAGCTAGCTAGCAAACAATTGTACATCAACTAACACAAGCATGTGGATGGTCTATGAGCAACACAAAGGTTTTGCTCATCTTTATGGACACTCACTCATGCTGCTGTCTCACTGACATCTTTAAGGGGTCAGATAAATGCTACAGCAGCACATGTCTCTATCCATATGCTTGGAAGTGATAAAATTGCTGTAGCCTTTTCCTGTTCACTCGAGATCTGAGGTAGCTTCAGCGTAATTAGAGTGGCACTTTATCTGTCGTAACCACTGTGCCAAGACCATGTAAGCAACCACTTTATGCTTTTATACCTTTTCAACATCTGACTAAAACTTAACCACCTCCAATTTCCCCAAGGTTTCTTAAAGTGGTTTAAAATACTGGATTTTTACTGATTCATGGTTTTTGACATCAGATAGCTATTCAGTCTGCCCAAGTCAGATGAAGTAGAAAAGTGTAAATAGGGTATTTGAGTTGTGATCGACACACATCATACCACATAACGGAAATTCATTGAATGTCTCCTTCCAGCTGTGAGAACAAAATCTGCATCATACATTGAGGGAGCCACTTCCGTCTTGGATGCAGTCATTGATAAAATGAGTAATTAATAATTAATAATACCTGTCTTTCTTTACTCTCCCTACTCTATTCTTTACTAGCTCATTTTAAATGTTTGCCAAGTGTCACTTGTCTCCTTTACTTGGATTCTTTTCTGCTGCTCTCGCATAACTGCCTCAAATTGAGTCATTAATTCAACTTGCCTGAGGAAATTTCCATTTCCAGGCTCAAATAACCTTCCTGCATGGTCACAAAAAAGCACAATTGCGCTCTACCGATTCGTTGACAATTGCAATCAATCTTTAAGAAACCTCTTTTGTGGTTTAAGTCATTAGATCTTGGTTCAGCTGTTCCATAACTATGTTTGTTTTGTGTTCAGCTGAGCTTTATTGCTGTCTGGAATAATGAACAATGAAAGCACATCAAGCAATCTTTTCTTCAGCTGTTCACATGACCTTTCTTATTTTCTCTTCATTCTATATCATAGTGTAATAGCACCTGCCCTTTTTTTGGGATGGTAGAGGGGGGGGTCTGTTATTTTGTCAAGTATATGTCACGTCATATACTTACTTGCCACCCATGTGATTATGGGTGGCAAAGCCCCCAGATAATGGTACATTTTGTAAGGAAAGCTTGTTACATTATAATCATCATTCACATCATTAAGTATAACCCAACTCCCACCATCTACACCTGGTTACACTGATGGTCCGGTGCACAACGTAATAAATCTCATCACACAACATTCAGGCCTATACAGACAAACAGTGAAAAGAAAAACGTGCCATGCCTCAAATTGTCTTCCCATAAAATGCCTTGATTTGTTATGTGAATAGAGTGCTGTGTAAATAAAAGGTCTGCAGAGTAAATGTGCATATTTGTGAGTGTGATTATTGGTCTTCCAAATAACAAAGTGAAAGAAACACAGAAAGACACTACATTTTCCCTATGGCAAAATAAATGAAAGATGCTGCCAATTAGTGTTGTTATATTGCACACATTTATCCACATATAATTAATCTAAATTAAACGAACAGCAGAAATGTAATCATTGCAAAGCAACATAAACTGAAATGCAAACCAATTAAAGTCATCATTCTTCAAGTGTATTTTAATGACCTAACTCAAGAACATACCAAAAACAAAATGCCCACTCAGAAATGTATTTCTTTGCCCCCTCCCCTTTGCCTTTTCTTCTGACACACACAACCTGTATACATGACTCTCAGCAGCAAGTTGATGTGATAGTAGGGGCGCCTCATCGCCCACTGCACCAACTTGATGTGGAAATGAGCGGTATTAGTCTAGAAAACTGGAGATTTCTTTTGAGGACGCACATTTTTTTTTCTTTTTTTTTTTTTGAGGGTGCTCGTGCGTCCCCAAGTAGATTGCGCCCTGGGCGGTTGCCCACATTGCCCATAGCAAAAACCGCCCCTGCAAACATGCATATATTATCCACATTCATTACAGCCACACACACAGTAGGAATGCAGGAAGCAGTGTGCCCTTTATATAAAAGGGTAGAAAGTGAGGGGTTCGGTATGCTTTATAAGAATGACTTCCTACGATGTGTCATTCAACCACATCTAAATTTATTTTTCATTTTCTGAATTGCCACACTTGCAGGTGGCTGCCTCCCACTGCTTCTCCCAATCTCGCTCCAAAATATTCTTCAGGGTGTCTTTGTACTGTTGACATGGTGAATCATAGAAGTGAGGATAAAGGTGAGCTCTTTCGGACAATCTCACCTCAAAAGCATTCATGGTGTTGCATTTGGTTGCACATGTGAAAAGTGACAGAAGTAGTTGTGGGAGGAATGAAAACGGGTAATCACTGCATGAAGTGGGCATGGTGGTGGAGGAGCCAACAAGCCACAAGCCTAAATGTAATAAATTAATCAAGCAACTTGTAGATTTGAAGAATTAACCAATAGCAACATTTTAAGCCATAGGGGCTGAAAATCCACTACGTGTACTCAGAACAA
Organism: Scomber japonicus; assembly: GCF_027409825.1. Lineage (NCBI taxonomy): Eukaryota > Metazoa > Chordata > Actinopteri > Scombriformes > Scombridae > Scomber > Scomber japonicus. The sequence continues at coordinate 5,931,840 of NC_070578.1, forward strand.
GTTGATGTGTATCATGTATCATTTGTAGGGAGCAACTGAGGTATCACCACCAAACCCAACAGCAACATCAGGGAGGATTGTAAAAGTGAGGAAAAATCTGACAGAACAACACATACGTATGGAGTTACCAGGAAGAGGTCAGAGGGTCACACAAAAAGAAGACCTCCAAAAAGAAGCACAGAGGACGCAACAACAACACTGACATTAGCAAGCCCACCGAGGTATCAGTGGAGAAAGTGATGACGAAGAGACTAAGAGAATAGCCAGCACAGAGAGTGGGGCACCCATGAAGAAACAGAGGAGTTGAAACAGTGAGACTGACACAAACACCAAAGAGACCAGAGGAGAAAGAACAAGGCCAGCATTAAGCAACTGCCAGCAAGAAGAACTCCCAGGTGATCAAGGAGGAGGGCATACAGTGATCACTGCCTGAGCTCTAGCAGCCCTTCATTGGATGCACATCTTACTCAGTGAGAACCACAAGAGATAAGTTCATGCCAAGAAAGTCACAGAAAGATTAGTGTTCTTGCTGCTGTTTGTATGTGATCACAAAGATCTTTGAGGAAACGTAGGTAGAACCTTAAACAAGGGACTACTACTACTTGGACTGCTCTGGTTAAGCTCACCAGTAGCTTACCGTTTGCTGTTAACGCAGGCCTTTACTCTAATTTAATACAGCGGGAGACAATATCTTAATCAGCTGTCCGAATTGTGTTGGGAATGCTCTCTTATCTGTTTAACAGGTCCTTCTCTCTTATGCTTGGAGATGTTCCTCTCATGCCCCTCTCTTTTGTGGGGTCCCACAAGGGTCTATTCTGGGTATTTATGAACATGCTACCCCTGGGGCAAATCATACATAGACGTAAGACTGATTTTTCACTGCTATGAGAATGATAAATCCTGGAAGAGATGTCCTTTATGATGTCCTGCCTTTCTGACATTAAAACACTAGATGTCAGAAAATGCTCTGCAGTTTAAGTACTCCAATAGATATATAACTGATAAATAATTTAAATTATTAATTTCTGGACAGGTATGACGTTTGGAGAATGTAAAGCATGCATATCAATAAATAATGAATAATATTGCACATTTTCATGACAGCTGCGTGATTACATATGACAGAGCACAGCAGTCAGCTGTGTGTCATTTTGTTTAGCAGTCTGAGAGCAGCCAGGTAGAAGCTGTTACTGAACCTAACAGTGCTGCTATGCAGGCTGCTGTACCTGCGGTCTATGACGGGTGACTGGAGTCTCTCAGAATGCTGGTTGCTTTGGCCAGCATGCGCTTTTGGGCCATGTCCTCTAAAGGTGGCAGTGTGACCCCAATAGTCCTCTCTGCTGTCCTCATCACTCTCCTCAGGGCCTTTCTGACTGAGGTGTTAGAGTTCTCATCCCAGAGAGAGATGCTGCTGATCAGAACACTCTCTATGGTTCCCCTGTAGAAGGTGATGAGGATGGATGGACAGTCTCTACAGCAGTCCCGTGGATGAAGTTCAGGGTACGCATGGGCTGTTTCCTCTTGAACCATAACCATTTTTGATCTGGTGTCTTTAGATGCTCGGATGACTGAAGTGGCCTCCAACTGAGACATTTAAACTATGTACTTTGTGTCCTTTTCAGATCTAGAAAAGGATATCAGGTGGGCAAACTCTATATTGTCTCCCCTGAAACTCATTTTTTAAATATCTCATACATACATATTTGGTTGTATAGAGATCTATACTCAGTGATTATGGATTCTCGCCTTTAATACATTGAAGACCATTAACAATGAGCAATAAATATCTCATCAAAAGCAAGGAGCAAAAGTTGGACTCTGTTATAACAGTGAGTGCGGCACTATTTGCCTGTCTATGCATCGCCTCAGTGGCTTTAACTAAAGGCCCTAATGTAGTATATCCATTTTAATCCAGAAGCAATCAATTGTTTGGCGCTAACACGTATTTCAAGTTATATTCCATTTGAGTTTGTCTCTGAAGTTTTTTGGACTTATAGTTTCTTTCTTTTCATTAATAAAACACAAACGTTGCAAAATTCATATGAAGAGGTTATGCGCTGCCACGATGAACCTTGCTGATGGAAAATGTTACACCTTTGTTTTAGAAAGAAAATTGCTTCCTGACTGAATCATGTCTCCACACCAAATTAAAATCATTTCCCCCGGCACTAAGCATTCTGGGCAAACTGAGCATTGCAATAGTTTCAAATTCCATTAACCTGCCTTGCATCTCAGCTCGATGGTTTGCATAAACCATCTCGAGTCTAAATATTGACTCAATATATTTCATCCAAATGATCACACATTCAAGAAGAATGTCACATTCAGCTTGGATGGTTCAGTTTTATTTTATAAGGAAATGTTTAATTATGAGGGAACAGAAATGCAGTAACTCTTTTACTACATTACAAATCATTTGCACAGCACACATTCACAGGATTGAGGCTGAGATGTGTTGATTGGAGTCAGCAGTTACCCTGCAGCCAAAAAGCTTTGAATGGAAAAGTGCCCCCTGGCAACCCAGCTCACTGGCTGACAGAAGAGGTGGCTGAAGGCCAGCTGATGTTGGCACATCATTACAGAATAGAACCAGGTATTTTAGTAACTGCATTGCAATGTGACGATGTAAAACAGAGATCGGGATAGTTCATGCCAACGCAGTTTATTATAATTTAGATGAATAAAGAATAATAGAGGAACAGGAACGTAAGGAATGTGAATTATTACCTAGATTTTACACCTGACTACATTATGTGATTCATGAGTTATTTGTGATTGCTGCTGATAAACAATTACTTAATTTATTATTTTATACTTCTCTGTATTATAGTACTACTATTTATCTGCAAGGAGTGGCTGAATTTTTATATTTACAAATTAACAATTCCAGAAAAATCCAAAGTCTGATAAGCACAGGTTGATCTACAGGTGGGCCTGACAGCTTGCCCACCCCTCATGAAAACTCAGTCACTCAGTCATGTAAGAGGGGAAGTTTTATGAATCTGATAGAGTGGGTAAGCTGTCAGTGTAACAGATTGGCAGCTTGGCAAGCTTGCTGTGAGATGGAAATGATGTCAGATTGACAGCCAGATTCATTAAAGTGTCCCCTCTTACGTGACTGATGTTAGGCTACATTGTGCACACACTCTCAGAGGGCAGTTCTGTGTATCTAGCAGTTGATGAAAGTTGGAAACTATGGCCAAACAGCTATTGTTGAACCTCTTTTTTAATTAAAGAAAAATGCATCTGAAGGATGAAGCATGTTTAGCAGAGGCGCCATAGGAGAGGGAGTTGAATATGATGTTTGTAGTTATTTCTACAGCCGTACATTGTGAACAGAGCTACTAGAAGTGCACAGACCATTTCAAGAATTTGACATAAAAAAAAGCCTTGCTACCTTCAGTTTATATGTATTTCTTCAGCTGGGCCAACAAGGAACACAACACCAAACCTATTTGAATCAAATCAGAAATGTGGATGAAGATCCAGAGGTCTGAACAATGCATTCATCATTGAAGGGGACCAATTATGCTAGTTTCCAGCACTGTATTTGTATTCTGCGATTCCTCTTAAGTAGTCTTGTATGAGTCAAAGTTGTTTTTTTTAAACCTCATTATCTAATACTGGCCCTTTATGAAGCTCCTGTCTCTTTAAGGCCCCCTGATGAGCTCTGATGAAATTTCCTGTCACGATACACTAACACAAACTGAACTGCAAGTGAAGAAATTTGTATATCATTTGATATTCATTTTGTTAAGAGATATAAGATAAATCTTTATTGTCATTGCACATCATACCAAGTACAATAGTACAACGAAATTGGACTACGGTCCCCTCCGGTGCAAACAAGCAAGTTCAATCAATCACATATAAATTCAATTAAATACAAAAGTAGCAGTGCATAAAAGGGAATCATGATTGACACAAATAGTAAATAAGTAGCAGTTCAGTGTAAAAAAAAAGTGCAATAGAAATGAGTCATGTTAGATGTTTGCATTTAGTATTGTTATTGCCCTGTTAAAAAAACTCTCTCGGTCTGTTTGTGCGTGTTCAGCTCCCTCTTTAGGTTGACACTTCTGATGATCCTAAGAAAGTGGAGGCGTAGTTGGGTCTTCTTCACAACCTCCAAGGTGTTGGTGCTCCTTGGAGGTTTTGTGTATCCTACTTCTTGCCCAGTGAATGCTAAATTAGGCTAGGCTCTACCCAGGTAGATGGGTGGATGATGGTCTGGATGTTTTAGAGCACCACATGTTCTTCAGTGTCCTTGAGGAAGTCCTTTTGCTAGAATTAGCTCTTGTCAAGCTTCTCTACAATAATTATTCACTGAAGTGAAATTAACACATAAAACAAGCAGGACAGTGCATTAGCCATATCTCATTCCACGTCTCATCATTACCTTTCAAATCAGGCCTCGTGGCAGCTGTCTAATGTGTGTCTATTGTCTCAGATGATTTTAACCCATCGTTTTAGAAACTCTTTATGTGTGACATGTCTAAGAGTAGATTTTTAATTGACCCCAGCCTTTTTATTGTTCTCTGATCTCTTTGCTTCCCATTTATAAAACAGGTGTGGAGGAAAAGATGGGAGGAATGGCTGATGAGGAGCGTCTTAACAGGAGCTTCTCCACTCCCCCGTTCAAGGAGAGGCTAATTGTCTGACCCCCGCTAATAAAGATTCCAGGAGGCAGAGAGATGGGAGTGATGAAGACACAAATGGACTGAAGAGCAATGTCACCTCTGTGGTATGTGATTCATTTTTGCAAAAAGGACACATTATATTGACTTAATAGAGACATAATTTGCTTGCCTCACTTGGGCGCCATTGAGAGAAATTGGTGAATATTTTCTAGTTCTTTAAACAATTTCTGTGTTAGGATAATCCTGTACTGAAGGACACAACAGACTACTTCTTTAAAAGCTATTCTGCTCAGCAATTTTTGGCAGATATTTACCTCAAAAGCACTTTGTGACCCCTGCATTTCTGATTCTCAGTGTAGCATGTATACCTATAAATAAGAATCTCGCCTCTTGTCAATCGGTATTACAAACCAGTAATACCGCTGGCTTTGCTCACACAGTGAGCAAAGCCAGCAGTAATAATACAAAGGGATGGAGGGACTGAACAAAAGAGGTATATTTTGTTACTCAGTAATAACCCCAAAGATATTACTGCCAAATAAGCAAGGGCCCAACACTACTGTACCCAACGTTTGGCCAATAACCCATCTACACAGCTGAGTAGTATGTATCTCAATGAGCCCATCTTCAATTAGAGAAAAGGGCAGCTGGCTCACCTCTCGGCAAATCTTCATAAATATTCACAGGGGGTGGGTACAACTGCGGAGGCTCATACCAATGTGTTCACAAATGGTAAGAGGATGCTGATATGTGTTTTGGACAAAGATCACAGGACGTGCATCAATTTAACATACTATCAAAACACAACTGAAATTGTTCCTGCATATCTAATGTGTTTTCTACATAGAATCTAGCTGTTGCCTTATAAAACAATAATGCCATTAGGTTTAAAAATTAAAAAAGGGAAAACACACCGAACTACTTACGTATTTACACTTTATTCTATTGAAACTGTACTTTGATTTTTACAGTAGAGAAGCAAAATATATGCCACCCCCAACTAACATCTCCCTATTGTACAGATCTATTTAGATATACTTTGACTACCACCTGTGTAGATGGCCCCTATCAAAAGGAAGAAGACACATGGCCAAGGTCAATGTATGGAGGTCCGCCTGGCACATGGACTGTCTTCTCTCATGGGTCTTTGATTGGCCTTGACAACAGTGTTTGACATTGTCCATCGGATGTGTAAAGCATTCCTGAGCAAAGTGGTCCACTTCCTTACACTGGCACAGTGTGCTGAACTTAGCCATGGCTTCCAATGCCTTGCCAACAGTTCAGCCTTCAGCCAAAGTGTGGGAGCCATTGATAGAGGCCACATCTGCATCAAGGCCCTCCATGGTCCACATACAGAAGATTATCTCAACAGGAAATGGTTGCATTTTGTCCAGGTAATCTGTAACACTGGCACATTTCTGGACATATTTGTTGGTTACCCTGGTTCAGTCTATGACACCAGAGTGCTAAGAAATGGGCTGGTGTTTGTCAGGAGCTGTTACACAACAGCTGGGTACTTCTGGGTTAGTGTAGTGGCTGGGAGTTGGTTGATGGCATGGAGTCCTCTTCACTGTCAGGCATGAGGGAGGTTGATGAGGCCTCTTTACAGCCAGAAGATGAGACATTAGCAGCAGTCTGGCTCTAATCTGGCACATGAGCCAACAAAGGTGGAACACTGAATGGATGGCCTTTCCCCAAGTGCCTTATGTATGGCATCAAACCATGGCCAAATAGATGCTGCCTGTGCCTGTGGATTGATACTCCAATTCCTATTAACACCATGGATAACAGAATGTTACTAAAAGGACAATTGGGATAAAATGCACATTGACCAATAATGTAATAGTCTGTTACTAGCCATTCAACTTTGTGGCTAATGATAATTACTTAACCTCAAATGTTTTATAAGTTAATCCAATGGATAGATAATTAATAGGGACATGACAGTTCCATATAAAATACTCAGGTAGCCAATGGAATCCTGTTAAAATGATCTAATCTAATGTGCTTTACCTTGCATTTGGTTTTGAGGTTATCCCATTTCTTGAAGTCCTGATTGGGAGTCACCTACAGCCCAGTTTCCTTCATCACCTGTCTATAAGTCAGAAATACCTTGATTTGACATTCATTCATTCATTAATTCATTTTCTTTACCACTTATCCTCTAAAGGGTCATAGGGGAGCTGGAGCCAATCTCAGTTGACATTGGGCCAGAGGCGGGGTACACCCTGGACTGGTTGCCAGTCAATCACAGGGCAAACATAGATAGAGAAAGACAACCATTCACACTCACATTCACACCTCTGGGCAATTGAGATGTTTTTGGTCTTTGGGAGGAAGCCAGAGTAGAGTACCTGGAGATAACCCATGCATTCAAACTCCACACAAAAGGGCCACAGGTGGGTTCGAGACCAGAACCTTCTTGCTGTGAGGCAACAGCACCAACCACTGCATCAACCCTTACTTTTATAGTTATTTATATGCTATCTCCATTTATAACAAAACCATTTTAGCCCACAAATATAGACTACTTACTCTCAGCTTGATTTGTCTGCATTCCTCTTCCCACTGAAGAGATGATCCAGGTGTCAGCATCTATGACTGAAATAAAATGAATGAATGAGACTACTAAAGGCTGACAATATAACAATGCTCAAATGAAGAAATAACAACCCTGGTGAATGGTGTGTCACTTGATCACTTTGGAATGGAATTATCTAATTTCCTTTCATAAAGAATGGTCAGGTGTACCCTTTGCTAAAGGGGAGTAGAGAGAAAGCATTGAAAAGAATTCAACCAGCACCTATCATGAATGTGACTTAGATACTTCTGGGTCATTTCAGTCAGTAAGGAACCTTTCAGTTCAAGTTAGGGAAAGACTGTGGTCATGCACATTAACATTATTTGCTGCTGGGAAACAACTATAAATCCTCATTTTTTGGTCCATATGTCTCTGGCCCTTAGCATCAACTTCCAGATCATTACTTCACTCCCTCGGGCATTGACTCTCTGTCTTATGCAGCAGGTTCCCTTCACTGTGACCCTTTATGCCAGTAGCTGCCAGAAATGCCACAAAATCTTGCTTTATAGAGCTGTGTGAAGTGGAAAGAGCAGGAGAAGAAAAACACATTAAATAGAAATGTGGCATAAAGCAGAGATGGTGAGAGCTGGCAGAATCACATTAAGGGGAGAAAATCTCCGTGGAGCATTGCGCTGGGAGGATTTAGGATCTGAGTCTTGCATATCATTGAGGGGGATGCTGTGTTTGTGAGTGGGAAGGCCACATCCTATGACACATATTGTCACACAGGAAAGAGAGGGCAAGAGATACGGGGGAGGGAAAGAGAGTGGGATGTGATGGAAGTGGAGGCGATGAAAGCGCAGAAAAAGCAAACATGAGGAGAAGATTAAAGTGATGGTGGCAATGACAGAGACATTAAAAGAGAGTGGAAGACCTGCGAATGTGAGATCTATATTGCATTTCTGTAAACACTACTACCTTCTTCATCTGTGTGTCTGCAGTGAGCGGCAGAGATAAGCTTGACAATTTGTCTTCTGTGAATGTCTGCAGCAAACCAAACACCATTACTGCTGGATAAACCAGGATTAATCAACACACTCTCAACCCCAAAACCTCCCCATCACCATTATACTGCACATCTTAAATCCTATAGTAACCTGAACCTTGTACTAATTATATATTCAATTCTTAATGAAAATCCTTACCATAAATTAACTTAACTATATTAACCTTTCATTTTTCTCTAACCTAAAGTGATACAGTATATCTCCCAGGACAAAATTATGTCCCAGTTGATCATTGGCTCCAATGCTCCAGACAAGACAGTGTTCAGATTGCCCTGAGTAAAAATATGCAGCCCTTTATCCTCACTTATACTCACTCATTTATATAAATGATGGGGTTGCCAATGCAGAGAGCTGCGGCAAAACAATGCAGGGTCATCCAGCAAAAAACAGGCTCAACTTGTGCAACACAAGCTGTAAACTTAGGCTTAATTCTTGCTTACAAAGTTTTAGCTTTCCATCATAAGATAAGCTTCATGTAGGAACAAAGAGTTCTTATATCTTATTTTATGGCCCATGAACCCCGAACTGATCCTCAAACATCATTCTTTGAGTTATTGACAGTATAAAGCATGACCCATTTCATTAATCTTCTTGCTCCAGATATCAAAAACACCACACTGCACTCTGTTAAGACAGTGTAACCATTTCCTAACAACCTGGTCATATGGAGCACAGGTACAGATGTTAGCATTTACCATTAATGTCCCAGCAATGAGTCGTTTTCCTCTTGAGCAGTAACACTAAAGCACCAACACTAAATACTTATGCACATCATTGTTAAGAATGTTTTTGAGGCTGTCCATGTTTTCTTACCTGAAAATATGGGCATTTTATTTGTGGAACTGATCTCTGTCAGAGTCCAAAAACAAACAAACAAAAAAAGTATTCGGACCTTCAAGAGAAAGAAAGAAAACCGACAGTGTCTTCTGTCTTTTCCAAAACTAACTGATCCACAACAACATATCCAAGAGTGCCCAAAAATCAGCTTTCTGACCCCAAACAAACGATTGTTAAGGTTCAGTAGAGCGACATGTTCTTTAGCAGTCTAACTACAAGAAAGCTGTTCCATTTATCCCCGCTCCCATCTTCTTTGCAAGGTCAGCCTGATAGTTAGGGCCGATTAATATTCATGAGCTAGTGGGATATATTGGTTAAACAGCAACCCTCCAATCCCCCCAGCACTCTCACACATAAACTACACATACACAATGCAGAGGAAAGCAGAGATATTAAAAAGATGGAAAGCAGGCTGGGACAAAGAGAAATAGAGAGTAAGCACAGAGCATAATATATGGCAGACAAACACATAATACATAATTAATGTCCTGCAATCAATTATTGTAAAGACAACCACTGGGTGAAATCCCACATGAGGGTGTTAGAAATACATTTGATTGTATCATTGTAGACAAAATAACAAGTCATAAGTAGATAGTGAAATAAATGAATTTAAAAAGTAGAATAAATATAATGACTTTTCTTATTATTCATATTATTATCGTTATAGAGAAAATGTCACATTTTAATGATTTTATCTAACGATTATCAGACTGGGATCAAGTGGATCATGTCCAAAAACTACATGTCAATAATATTAAAGGACCAGTGTGTAGGATTTAGTGGCATCTAGTGGCGAGGTTGCAGATTGCAACCAAATGAATACCCCACCTCTCACCTTCCCCTTACAAACGTGAAGGAGAACCTATCACAAACCTCAACTTTAGAGCCAGTGTTTGATTTGTCTGTACTTGGCTACTGTAGAAACATGGTGGTGCAACATGGCGGCCTCTATGGAAGAAGACCTGCTCCCTATGTAGATATAAAGGGCTCATTCTAAAGAAACAAGATGTTAGTATGTATTTTCTCTTAACATACCCCACTCAGCAGGGCACCACAAAGAAACATGTCAAAGAATGATTGATATAGTCCAGAATAACTTAAGGTGCCTCACAAAGGATATCACATTCTGCTCAAACTGCATACTGAAGATATTTGACCCTCTCTGTGACAGTATAAGACCCCTGTGTTCTGGAGTGAATCTTTGTCAGTGTCTCAGGCATGTAGACTTGAACCGAGCTCGTATTAAAACATGTATTAAGACAGAACTTCTGACTTGATTCATCTTTGCCGTCTATCTACACAGTTTCCGAATAACACAAGAACACCATTATTTTTATTTTCAGGTAATTATAAACTAATTAAAACATATTTATGAATATCATATTCCACCAGAAGTCACTAAATTCCACACACTGCACCTTTAATGGATTTTTACCACAGTTTTTATACACCACAGTTTATTTCACATTTGTATCAAAACAGATAACCAGATCACACTTCTGTTTATAACTTACCAGAAGCTTGAGGAATTGAAAATGAAACCCTAATTTGCAGTATAGTTAACGCTAGCTGGTGTTAGCTGACATTAGCAAAACCTTAAAGAAAACTAACTTTGTCTCATTGATTTTGCAGTTGTTTCCCACTTAAACAAACTACACCGCAGGTATAGATTCAGGTAAAGGTAGAAGGGCTACAATCCAGCTAATGTCAGAGTGGTGCAGAATTGTCCTCACCAGTATTTTTAGATTTCTCAAGTGATCTTGTCAGTGAATTGAATGCCTATTTAGAGTTGCCATATGTATGTCAGTTACCTGCATAACTGACACATGTATAAATATTTATAATAAGATAAGATCATTTGTGGTTTTATAGACTCAAGCCTGTCACACCATTAACTTGGTTACTATAACAACAGGCAAACAACCCAAAAAAAATGTTATATGGTAGAAGTCCTGTGTAAGGCAAGTTATATAACCAAATACATGTTGCAGAGTCAAGTCTTTTCTGTCTGTGCATATAAGTGTTCACATGTGTTCGTATGACAAATAAAGGGGTAAAAAACTGCATATTTGTCATCCAACAATAAATCCCCATAAAAACCAAACCAATGAATACCAACCAATCCAGTATATGCACCCAATACCTGACTAGAGCTAGAATAATGTCAGAAAATGAGCAACATACTGTAACTCAAAATGTATTTTCATGAGGGCAAATACTTTGTTTTTCTATTTAGAACTGGAAATCACTGAGTGCTTATCAATTGAATGTTTCCTGAGGGGGAGAAAGTCAATTACCAGTTAAAAGCTTTTCAGCATCATATTATTCACCCTACATTTCATCCCTTGTCTCTCTTCACTGGTTGTGACACTGGAATCAAAATGCAAAGACCTCTCTGTGTCCGTCTACCTGTCTCTGTCTCATAGCATAAGCATAGCCTTTGCAGGGTTAAGGGGGGGGGGGGGGGGGGTACAGTAATTAATTATTAATTAGCTTGTTCATTTGACACATTGTCCAACCACATCAGGAGTATTTATTAGTTGCAAGCGGAGACGAAAGATGTTCATTTTAGATATTCGTTTGTCCACAGAAAAAGTAAAAAATGGCTGAAAACCATGATATAAAGGAGACTATAGGATAAAGAACCAAAGGTGAGGTTAAGTGCAGGACTATGACGAAATATGAATACGAGTCACTAATCGGGATGTGGAAATGGTCAACTTACCACTTTGGAAACTTGCCTCCTGCCAACCCTACTACTTTGCTGGATAAGGTTTTCAAATGTCGACATCAGCCTAAAGCATGTAGCTAAAGACCTAAGTGATAGCGTGTGACAAATAAACTTGATAGACTGACTGACTGCTGTAGCTTCATATTTAACATACAGATATGAAAGTGTAATAAAGGGGTTCTCTGTACATCTTCCAGTAATGTGCAGGTAAATCATGAGCTACTCAGATTAGGGGTTTACAAAAAAGTATACATTGGAGTGTCATTGGTCTTTGGTTTTATGGGCAACCCTTTGTCACACCTTATTGCTGGGGACATAGATATGACGGTACTCTGTTGTACTTGACCACTTTATAAGAAGTATGATTTAGGACCCTGGATGTATGAAGGATAACTGGATACCAGACTCAAAGATAGCAGCAAGTTCATATGAAAGTTACTCAGTGGTACATGAAATCATAAAATAAGCTTCCCGCTGTAAGGAAACTACCCAGATAAATAATTTAATCATGTTGCTGTTCTAGATGGATCAAATTCTGATAATAAAACAAGTCATTCTGCGGGGGCTGTGATAATGAATTCACTTTTTTACAGCCACTCCTTTTCCAATGATTGTGTGCAGGAAAAAGGCTTTTTGGGGCCAGTGTGCATCACATGACAGACCCAGAAGTTGTGTTTACACAGTTTAGCCACTCTAATTGGCTTCACAATCTGGTGTTGTTCCTGGGGGCTTGTTTAGCAGCTAAAACAAAATTATGGGTGGGTTTGGTAAATTATTATATTACTTGGAAATCTAACTTTTGGAGGAGGGTATTTTTTTGAGACAGAACATACTTTTGTTGTTTTAATGGTAGTGGTGGTAAAAGCAACTTATTTGTGTTGTGTGAGTACAATATTCAGCAAAAGAATCAGCAGATTTAACAAAAAAAAACAAAACAACTTACCTCACTACAGGAACTGTTTTAAGAAAAAAAGAGAAAAGAAAAGATAGAAGAGAAGAATGAAAATGTGTTTATAAGTGTGAGTGACTGGATCAATGAACTGAAATGGAAGAAAAACTGAAACATGTTTATATTTTGGTTATATGACATCTTCTACAAATGTTTTTCAGCACTTAATAAATTCCCAATTCTCTCTTCTCTACTCTCCTCCTTCACCGTGGCTCTGTTCATTTATCTGCCTGTCTGTAGTAATGATGAGAGCTGAATGAGAGCTCTCCTGAGTGTGCAAAAGTGACCTTTTCAGTTTTGTGTTATTTCCTTAAACAGCTCCTCATGATCAATCTTAAACTCCTCTCTCTGGTTTAATCGATAGCAATTAAAGACCAAGATGAAATGGCACAGCAATAACTTGACAACACACTGCTGCACATCTATATTTACTGCAAATGGCAAGAAAGTGTAGCCAGTGTAAAAACACAATTAGCAGTGCTGCAAGAATAATTATATATATATTTTTAAATCAATAATTTACCTTAAATTTACCATAAATGGTTGTAAATGATGTTGTTTTTTTAAAAGGACACTTCTGCTAAAGCATTTTACATTTTACTTTTAGTTATTTTACTTCCATCTGTGTTTTCCAGTTGTAAGCTAGCAAACACACAGAATTAAAGACACATCTGTCTGTCATTACAGGTACCTTACACTTACCAATGTCAGGTGACCTAACTAGAAGGGTGGTGTATTTCTGTCCTCATTGTGCCATTGCAGAAAGCTACTTTGGGTCTCTGTGCAGTAGGTTGAACTGGGCCAACTGAATAGGAGCCAATAGGCTGCAGGCCAACAAGTATGTTGTGTATTCAGTTACTATTTGCCAACTAGAGGTCAATGGAGACCACAGGTTGTTGTACTACATGTATGGAAAGAAACTGACAGAAGAAGCGTGATGATGTTTAATGATGGTTTTGATTACTTGGGCCTACAACAAATTGGCCATGAGGATGGCAAATGTCAGTGTGCTTCTCCTTGAATTGTTCCTGTCATGTATGGGACAACCTGCATTTCAATATGTGGATATGTTCAAAAATGATCTGCTTGCCATTCATACAGAGGGGGATGACTGGTCCAACCCATGGAAATGTACAAATTCTCCTACACAGGCTAACGTATACTATGTACACTTACAGATGCAGGTACAACTTATGATTTCTGTTGTAGATGTGTTGCATGTACATTTCAGTCCAGCAATAAATGTTGTGGTGGAATGACACAAGTTCAGACAAGGAGCGCAGAGACTGTATGAGACTGTAATCCACCAAGTGCAGGTTTGCTGGAAATGCAGATTAAATGATATGTGACAAGCTAATTTAGCACGCTAGCTGCTCAAAGGTACATGAGAGACTATTAGTCCAAAAGGATGCAAACCTGACCCTGGATACAGCAGTAAAGTTGGTGTGCCAGGTGGAAGTGGTCATCGGGCATGCACTCTTGCTTTGGAGCCCCAGGCTTCTATGCAAGGTGTGAAGGTGAAACCAAAACATTAATTCAGAACCAGAGCAGGGAGTAACTACTCTGCTGAGACTGCAGCACAAAACAGGATTGATGTTTTTGATGTGGGTCATCAGATCACCTGGCAGATTCACCATACTACCCTGCACACAAAGTGATTTGCCAAAACTGCAAAAAAAGTGGGACCCTTTGCCCATGTATGTAAGTCAAAGAAATACATTTCCAAAGTAGGAGAAGTGGTTGTTCTTTAAATGTGCACATGATACAATATGGGCAACCAAGTAACAAAATTTCATGTGTGATGACTATACATAAATGCAAAATCAACTCCCTGTCCTGTGGAACCTAGTGTTGGATACAGGCTCTGTTGTGTCCATCATTCCTGTGCACCTCTACAAAAAGCCAGTCCCACTGCTGGATGGCTCGTGGCAAAAAGAGAGAATCAACTTTGGGACCATTCAAGTTAGTGAACTGAGACTGTTGCTATGAGTATTATACCAAGTTATACCAAGTCACCCATTTTGGCAACCTTACAGAACGTCTTACTGATGATGGGACACAGAATTCAGTGCAGTGAGAGACATCACACACAGAAAAGGCAAACATAATCCTAAAGAAGGTTTTTGAAACATGTAAAGCTTAAAATTATACCTTAAAATCTGGAGAAAATGTGGGAAAAAATCATCTTACTTCTTGGTGATATGAGTTTTTGAGAGCATTATAGCAACGGTAATATAATGCTATCATGGTTCTGCCTTCACATCGCCAGCTTGAGGCCTCACAGCATCACCTAACCAATAATGTGCTGGTGTGTTGCTTCAATAACTCTTATTACTCTGGGCAAATAACTTTATACAGTGCAGAAATGGCTGTCGAGATTGAAGGGACTCAAAAGCCGGCATCACATATTGATCATTAAATATTAAACACTGACAGGATGAAAATATAGCCCCTGCATACTCGGAGAGATATCGTATGTCACACCAGTCTTAAGACATCTTAGTGCGTTCCTGAGAGATGGTGGTTCAGTCTTTGATTTTGTGGAATTATAACCAAGGGGATGATTGCTGGTGGGGGGCAATCACTATAAAGAGGTTAACAGTATACTCCAAACAAATGTAGGTATCTTTTCAGGATTGGATGAATGAGAATCCCACTATACCCACTGAGAGACTTCATTTTGTGTTGATGATAAAAGAGCTTGTGAGTTATGGTGAGAGTAGACATAATTCAAATGTTCCTCAGAAAGAAAAGTCAACACTGGGAATCCCAGAGGCACCATGTTGTAGAAGACAGGGTGAAAAATGTGTTACATTATATATTAGTTACAAAAAACAATTAAAACTCTCTTTAAAAAACAACAATGGCAAATCATGTCAAAGAAAGTAAAAAAAAAAACATATGGAGAATAAAAAGAGGCTGAGAAAGATGGATAATACATATAATGGATGTACCACACAGCAAAGGGAATGATGCCAGGGAAGATGCTTGTCAACAGCCAACAGGACTCTAATATTGGCAGTTACACAAGCTAAGACAAGAGCACACAGAAGCGGTTAATGACAACTAAAAGACTCTGGCAAGACTAGAGTAAACATGAAGGAAATGGAGGAAAGAATAGTAAATATGGAAGAAAGGCTGGGAGATACTGAATGCAGAACAATGCGACTGGAAAGATCAGTACCCTTTCTACTTTCTACTTCTACACCAAGAGGTTATCTGCAAAGTGTGACTACATAGAATCATGGTCAAGACATAACATTATGTGGATAAATGGCTTCCCAGAATGATTTTGTATTCATTATCAATGCCAATTCCAGACAACATGGACATTGGCTTTGAAATAGCATACCACTCACTATCTCCAAACCAAATCAAACCATTGACGTCCCACAATCGAAAGGGGTTGACCCCTGTTCGAATCCCGCGTGTCATTCATCCTCTCTCTGCCTGTTTCCTGTCTCTCTCCACTGTCCTGTACATTAAAGGCAAAAAAAGCCAGAAAAAATATACTTAAAAAAAAAAAAAAAAAAAAAAGTCACGACTACACAACTGACAACAAAAGATGAAACATGTGCAGGACATAATAAAACTAAAGGAGAAGAATGTGATGGACCAGTCCACATATCCTGCACGGCTGAAAATGTTTCTTGAATTAGGTTCTATGACGTTCACTATAATGATGTGACATGGGGATTTGCTGAAGATGTGATGGAAAGACTACAGAGGACAGTGACAGGACAGAGGTAGAAGAGGTGGCAGCCAAGTATCACAGAGGTGGGCCTACAAGCCCTCTGACAACCCAAAGTCTAGACCAGGAGGCACAGCTGCACTTCTACATGCTTCTCTGTGCTTCCATTAAAGCAATAACCCATCCAAAACCACACAAAAAACTGTGTCTGCCCCCAGACCACTTAAATCAACTCCATCTAAAATTAACACCACCGCTGCAATAGTACAACAAAATAGAAACGTGGACTCTTAAAAATTAGATCTCTATCATCTAAAGCCGTTTTAATGATCTGCACGTATTTAGATAACCATTCATCTAATCAACTCCCGAAGTGGCTGGTGTACTGCTGGCGACCCAAGGATGTGCAGTGTTGAATTTGGTGCAATTTGGACACACAACTGAATGATTGAGTGTCTGGGGTTAATTGATACACACTGTCACATCACAACGGGGCAGGGCTTCTTTTAACTAACACATGACCTTCAAAAACATAACAAATGGAAGAATATTTGTAAAAGACCATCCAAACTAGAGGAACGGTTAATGTCATTTACAGAGGAATAGACAAAA
Source organism: Scomber japonicus (assembly GCF_027409825.1). Taxonomy (NCBI): domain Eukaryota; kingdom Metazoa; phylum Chordata; class Actinopteri; order Scombriformes; family Scombridae; genus Scomber; species Scomber japonicus. The sequence goes on from NC_070578.1 coordinate 5,948,888, forward strand.
AGGGTCATATCCAAAATTCATGAAGCACTGTAACAATATGGATGTCAGAGAAAGATTTCGGGTTGGAAACAAATGTTTAAAACATTTAAATCAGGACATAAACTACCAGTCCAACATGGAGGGAATTTTATTGGAAGGTGAAAATGCAGTATTTTAATACTCCATCTATCACTTCTAGCTGCAGCAATACATCTGAACTATGTTGGAGGGATTGTGGATTGATGGGTGATCTCACACATATATTTTGGAATTGCTCAAAGCCCCTGGATTTCTGGCAGAATGTTCAAAAGGGGATTAAACAGGTTTTGGATATTAACTTTACATCCAGTACTTTTCATACTGGGTATATTTCCTTATAATATGGCTGATAGAGATTTGATTTCTTTATTGATAATTCTGTTTTTAATAGCCAAGACAATGATGACAGCTTCCTGCAGCCCTCCAGCATAACGCAATGGCGAGACGGTGAAAAATGTTTTTATTATGGAGAAATCACAACAAGATTATAGTTGAAAACAAACAGGCCTGCTGAAAGATGGTCACCATTAATACACGCAATGCCAGAACCATCTGGTTCAACAATCTGTTTTCCTATTTTTCTCAGGTACAAACCACAAAGTATGTTTCCCTAATGCAACAGTTAATGCATTACATATTAATAGTATGTGTGGTGCGGTATTTGATGTGTGCTTCTTATGTTTATGTATTATGGATATTATTATTACCATTGAAGAAGAAATATTTCATAACAATGTTCAGGACAGACATGAGAAGAACACCAATTATTCTACAGAGAGTCAAGGGGTGCTGGAGTCAATCCCAGCTGTCATTGGGTGAGAAGCACAGTTCCCACCTGGACAGGTCGCCAGTCCATCACAGGGCTAACATAGAAGGGTTCCAACCCAGAACCCTTTTGCTTTGAGGCAACAGTGCTAACCACTGCACCACCATGCCGCTCTCTCTGTATAATATGTATTGAATTTTTAAAAGAACGAAAAACTGAATGGTGAATAAAAAAAAGAAAGAAAGAAAACTAGAATTGGTTTGGCTGACCAGACTGCATAGAGTGCCAGTTTAAGTTTAAGATATTAGGATACTACAGCAATTCTCGAGAGGGTAATCTTGCTGAATTTAATGATATCTTCAAAATAATTAAAGTTCATTTTGTAAATACAATTTTTAAAAATCAGACTGTACAGATGAAGCTACATTGAAATGGTCGAATAAACTGAGATATTTAAAATGTTAAAAATCAAGTTGTATATTTCATACATGATTGAATTAATTTTTTCTTAAATTGACCAGTGATTTTATTGGCATTACAGTGCACCTGACCTTTAAGGTTTTGTCCACTTACACTGTGGTGAACATAGTATTAACTTATACTTCTATATATAGATGATATTTGCATGCTTTACAGGTCAGCAGATGATTTAAAGGAATCTATCCTTCTCACATGCCCATATATACATTCACATTTCATATTAAATGACTCAGCCCAGGAATGCAACACTTTATGGCATTACATGTTAATGTGTAAAGACAGAAAAATGTGAGCCCGTCCTTTAACCCTTAACTCTGGTACCACTGTCACAAAAATAAATAGATGTGTCCTGACTCCTGCATTGTTAGCAGGAGCTGTGCATTCAATATCTATCCAAAATAATATAAAGCGTTCATGCACACATTCAATTTGTAATACAGAGCAACAATCACTTCAAACAGAGGGTTTATACTAAAAATGGCACCATCATGAAGTAGCACCATCATGTTATAAAACAGTAAAAACCTTTCAGAGAGTTCAGAGTTGGACAGACTACACAAAGCATTTGACCTCATAAAAGACCACAGTTTGCTTTTGCCTTTTGCTGTTGAGCTTCCTTTACAATCCAAATGAAATGATATTGTTGTTTTTTGTTTGTTAAGTTGTATATGAACATAATTTCTAGGAGACAAATCAAATACTTGAGTAAAGCAATAACATGCTGTTCTGACACAGGCAGAACAGATAGTTACACTGAGCCTGATAGCATTCTGCTACACAACAATCCAAATTAGCTTTCCTGCTAAAGTCACCTTCCTACCTTACTAACAAACATGAACATTCACCATGCTAATATCAATAGCACTAATGCAGGGATGTCCAAACTATTCCATAAAGGGTCATATTGAGTCATTTAATCAACTGATCTCTGTCTTAGTTGATTAATTAAATTGTGTGTTCTTTATTAGTTGGAACAAAACCTAGAATAGTTTGGACATGCCTGTAATAATGATACAGCATTGTTTTTGTGTGCAAATATTACTAGAGCTTCACATATAGTGTATAGTATACAGACTCAAACTATCATCTGCACCTCAAAAAATGAAATATGGGCCTTTGTCAGAAATGGTACCATTATTTAAAAAACGTTTGCACAATCTACTCAAAACAGAGAGGTGATACTTTCTTCCTGTCAAGCCAAGTGAAGCCTTTGCAAACCCAAGCAGTGAATTGTGTATGCCACATTGTTAATGTTTTTTTTTATGAATACATGAAATAGAAAACTGTTACAGCAGAGAATTATCACAAAAGTCAGCATTTCAATACATTCCCCACCTACAGAAAGAGATAATAGTGTGTCATGTGCTTTACATCAATCTCCCTCTGCAGCTATACTACCCTGAAAAAGACTTCTTCCTGTGGGATTTGATTCTCTGCCTGTGCATTGTAAATAATTAATTTCTCCAATAAGAGAGAGAGAGTCATTAATATATGTGACACACAGAGCAGCTGTGATTTATTATAGCTGCCTGTTAATTGCACATGATAAAAGGTTGTTTACACCTTTAGCCTGTTTCCTTTTGGCCCCAAAGCCATATTTTCAGGGATGATATTTTTCATCTGCCACTGACTGCTCCTAAATTCAAATTATATGGTCAACTCATTGTGCTCGGAAAAGGATACAAGATACTAGTCTTTGACCTTGGTGTGAGAGACCAAAACTCAGGTATGTTTCGCCCAATTGTTCACACTAGTCGCCGGCAGTAATTACACAGGTATTTACTGGCAGGGTCAGCCGAGGATACCAAAAGAAAAATGAGTCACTTGTGCCATCTGCTTAAGTCAGGGAGTTGGGAGTGTGTCTGTGCACTGCGTTTGTAATCAGCACAACAGCAAAATTTGCTGCCTTAGGAATAACACTCACATCCCAGGAGAGGCTCAGAGACGGGTGAAGAGCAGAGAAAAGTTATGCCCGAAAGGCCTCCGTGCACCCAATCAATTAATTACTCCCACTTGTTTTGAAATTAGCGTAACAAATATAGCTTGTGGTTGGCACTGAGAAACCTACTCATGCATTCGAGCTGAGGGAGAGCGAAAATGTGTGTAGAATATATATGTGGGATACAAAATGCACTGAAAAGGAAAATTAATGACATAGGCTTCTAGTTCCCCGATGTCTTTTGATTACATAAAGGGAATGGATATGAACATGCAGCTCCCAGTACACTCATCCTAATATTTACCATACAGACAAATGCATATAAATCCATATGGTAATGTTATTTGGCATCTTATCTACAAGCCACAATTGTTCCTGTGCTGGGCCTCACACAAAACCACAAAAGAACACAATTTCAAGATGAAAACAGCAATGAAGCATTGAAATATGCGCATACAAACATCTAAAGGAGCTACAGTCGTCACCTTATTATCCAGCGACTTCACACACTTGTGAAAAAACCCAAATGCCACATGCTGAACCCAAACTAGATTCAGAAATACAGCTGAATCTAAACACAACCACAGGTGCGACCTAAATTCTGTGACAAATCAAGAAAATCCATAAAAGTTACCTAGAAGAGCAGTCAACCGGCATAAAATAATGTTAGTTACTACTACTTACTGCTTTCAGTGGACAGAGCTACCTAATTCCTACCTGCTGATGACCAGTACAGAAGACATACAGTATTCTACTTACAAGGACATACTCAAAATGCCAAATTTAGATAATAATAACCCTGACCTGGAAACCAAATTAAATAATTGCTGTATCAATGCCCATATAATGATAATTTTTTTAGGTGTTTATGTCCATAGTGAATTACTATGTTTTGTCTAAATGCATGCTCTTGTTGATCTTCAATATGCCCAGAAATCTTCTTTTTTTTTTTAATCTTAAATCTGTAACTGATTTAATTGGCCACTTGGGGGCAGCAGAAATAAGTTGTGAACACAAAATTGACATATCACATTTTTAGTTGATATATTGAACTTAGTAAACAGTTACGTATTCACATCCAACAGTTCAGGTGCTACAAAAGGGGTCAGCAACCTAAGGCACGTGTGCCATGGTTGGCACGCTGCAGCATAGTCATTGGCACACCGGCAAAAGCAGTACCCTCTAAGCAGCATTTAAAATCACCTGTTAACCAGGGTACCTGCTTTATGCGTGGCCCGTCTTCTTTGGTTTAACTGACAGCACCCAATCCCGTCCACGTTTCCCACAGGGCTGTGCGGCCGCTGTCCTGCAGACATCTCCCACTGAGGGCCGCGGTTCAGATTTCTGATGGAAACACCGCCAGCTAAGAGCCTCATGGACAGAAGAGTTTGGTTTTGTTTTCAAAAGGACTGTGTTGTGTGCATTTTGTTTTGAGAATGTTGTGTGCCGAATGTCAAGTGTTAAGGGCCGTCCACACTGAAAACAATAAATATAACAATATAACAGCATCTGCACTTGAACTATAGCGTCCTGTAAATAGCTGTTCCAAGCACAAGCTGCATGCTCCAGCTGTGTCTGCAATGAATTATTGATGAGCTGTTACTGCTGTACGATGTATGGAGAAATAAAAGAAAAGCAGAAAGGTTCACAGGTGTGTGCTGATTCAGTGTGTTGATCAGAAGTATTTCAGACACTAGCTGCTGAGATGTTTCAGTATTTACAGACTAAACTGACCCGCAGCAGATGTTGAAGCGCACCACTGCATCAGTGACAAACATTGTGAGCACAGATCTGCTTACAAAGATCCAACTTTATTGTTGTTGTTTTTTTACATTATAATAGAGAACAAAGTTCCAGCATCTTTGTAATAATAAGGACCTCTCTAAAGAAATCACTTCTGGGTGTCATCCTGCTCCAATTTACAGCGCGTCAGTCTGTGCTGAGAGAGGAGCAAAGACACATAATACATCAGTCAGCTTCCAAAATTAAAATGTTGATGTGGATGTTCCATGTGGATGGCAGCATTCTGATATAATATACTTTTTTTGTTTGATGCACTGATGAACTGCGTTTTGACATTTCCTCCCAGTGCAATATGTTTTAAATGAGTTACTGAAAGCAGTGTTTTGAAAATGGGATTCATACATAATCCCTAAGCCTTTGTTGTGAATAATGGGAAAATATCTTTAAAATGTTCTTGCATATGGGTTAGGGTTAGGGTTTTGTATTTTGTGTCATAATTTAACTTAAGATTTTAACTTATTGTTGATTATGGCACATTCATTAACAAGAAAATTAAAAACTGGCACTCTATGTCAAAGAGGTTGCCTACCCCTGAGCTACATTATCAATCAATAGGAGTTGTCTTTCTGTCCACCTGGTATGTAAAATGAAGCTTCATGTTTTTACTGGGCAACAAAAGTGCTGCCTCTGGGGCTCTATTTGTAGATATCACCACATTTACAAAAATATATATTTATTAAAATTAACAGATGAGTCTATATTCAATTTCATTTCATTTTAAGAGTCTTCCCATCCAAGTTTGAAAAAAACTTTTTTGAAACTGCCAATGACTGTCACATCAAGAAAAAAAAATGATGATTGATATGGACAAACTAATCGTAATGTAAAAATATCACAAAAAAAATATTTTGTAAGGTTATATTTGCCTTTTATTTTTTCAGTGGAACTTGTTTCAGTGCCAATACAACTTTACTCCAATACAAGGGTTTAAGTGCCAATATTTCCTTATTCATTTCAGGTTTTGTGTTCAATGCCAAATTTTATTTTCAATGCCAAACTGTTGCTGGTCTGGTCTGGCCTCACACAAATCCTGCAGGATCTGAACTCAATCAATATTAAACTGCAGTCAGATCGAAATTGCATCACATCATTACAAACGTATTTATGGTTTTCTAAACTATAAAATGGACTGTGTATAGATATGCATTGAATCATCTGAGAGGGATAGATAAACATCCCTCATATAAATGTCCAATACAGATCCACTCTAAGTGATGGTGTCCAATGTAAACAGTTCTCTCCTCTCGTAAATAGCTGTCTTCATGAGATTTTTGCCTGCTACACTGTTTGAAGCTCACAGTGGGCAAAAAAACAACAACACAGGAGCACAGATACACAAATAACAGCTCAGCACAATAGTAACGTGCAGAGATGCATGTCTGAACACACAGCTGTCATCCCGGTAGAATAGTGTGTGGTGCAGTTCTGTCAGCAGGGAACAAGAGGATGAAGGTATACTGACCACATGATCACCAAGACTGGATAACTGAAAGTCAGAAAGATTGTGAAATCTGAAGATTTTGCTTTCTTTTTTGACATGCAGCCCCCTTGATACCCACTGAGCATCATTTAATACCAAGGCATTGTCGGTCTCTTGTTCACCTTTTTATGGCCACATGACAACTGTCACAGCAGCCCAAATGAACCGCACCAGGAAGACAAATGCACTAGTTGAACCGAACCAAACAGGTGACGTGTGAAGGCGCCCTGTCTGCCCAAAAGTGTTTAACTTGTGTGGTTAGATGTGATCAGATGTGTACTCTGTTACACCTGTCAGCACACCCAACAGTGATGTCCTGGTGACACCCTAGAGTACACATCTACATCAGTGCAGCAAGGTGAAAAGGCCAGGGTATGATTAGTATGTACAAAGTGTGGTCTGACCATGCCTATGGCAAAGTGTTAATAGTTGTTCCAAATGACCTCACTCAAAGGCAGGGTGAATAGCCAGCCATCATAGAGAGGGATGAGACGCAATGAACCTTTCATGTGGGGGTGATGGTGCACACTTTTCAGCACACTTTTCATGGTGTTGTACTTGTTGTACGCACATAAATATGTTCAAATCCTACCAAGTGTCTTTCCTCCACACACACTGGCCAATCACTGTTTGCCAGTTTGAGAAAGTTGCAACAATTGCCCTCCAATTTCAGATGCTGTTCGATGATCCGACAAGCACTTTGGCTGACACATTCTGACACCTTTAAACCGCTGGATGTCAAGTGTTCAAGTGCTCAAGTTGCTCCTCTGACCCTGGCTTTCACTTGAGTGTGTTTACGAGCACATCAGGTGCACATTGTAGGAATTGGAGCCTTTTTAACACATAGTTTCCCAGTTTCAAGAAGCAAAAAATAATCAATCAAGTTCTAAATAAAGTTATCATAGTTCATATTTTATTTCAGATCCTTTGAGATGTACTATATTTCTTAAGTTTCCAATGCACAGACATCAGCAGATATTTGCTTTGCTCCCTGCTCAGGCTGGTCTGGTGAGATATAATTAATTTGACCAGTCTTCATTATTCCACTGCACCGTTATCTTGTATGTTAACATACTCTATTTGCATAATATGTTAGCCTTTGTATGATAAGTTCCAATTTCAATGATCCTACGACTCCTAAATCTACTGTACGATGGCTAAAAGAAGTCTAGTACATTTTCCATGTTTGGAACTGATTTGTAGTCAGTCCACTTACTAAATGAAGGTTTATAACTAAGTTCAGGAACAAAGACCATGTCTCATACCCTCCCTATTTCCATTCATCCACCTGGCACCCTGATTCTGACCTCATCCCTACACCCCCATCCCTTTATCCCCTAATCCCCCTCCCCTTACCCTCAACACTCAACCCTCATCCCTTTACTATTATTGCAATACATTTTTAAATTCATAACTAAGTTGGTGTGGTCTTTGTTAGTGAATTGTACCTTAAATATACTGTGAATGATCCAATGACATCTCTGCTAATATAGCCTGTGGCAGCCATTGCCACCACTTACCACCTCTTATAAAGTCTTTGTGATTGTATTTATCATATCGTTGGGTATGGTTATCCTGGTTGTCCTAGTTGTGTTTGTTCAGTGGTTTGTCCTGATAGATAATTTTTTCCTAATAAGGGTATGAAGTAATAAGTATGCACCACAGGCGGTCTGCCTCCCATCGGGAGCACCGGGACAATTCTCTGTGGTCTAATGGTTGTTCTGGGCTGACTAACAGTCAACTTCACCAACAACAATATTACAGCAAGAATGAGTTGCCGGATGCCCGGGCCAATCAAATCCACTTATCTGACTTATGTAATCATGCCACTCCGCGACACACAACAATAAAAAGTATTACAACTCTGCTGTTATCCGCTGTTATTCAACTCACGAGAAATAGAGGGACAGACAAGAAACATGGAGCAGAGACGGAGAGGGACAGAAAACACAAAGCCCTGCCACTGATGCAGCTAAATATTGTAAAATAAATGACATGTTTACCAGAAAGTCAGTCAAGAAGGTTATAGGTTTCGTTTTTATCATTTTATCACATCTTTCGACATCATTTTTTGTGATATGGAGTCTTGTTTCATAGAAATTGTTGTTAAATTACTGAATTAAGTTGATAGGCTGTCTGCCTCAGCTGTACACATGGAGGTCTCAGCTCCGCCCCCGCTGATAGAGAGGATAGGAGCAGTTAACGTTGGTCTCTGCTGCAGTTTGCTGTCATTAATCGTCTTTACTTTTCATTTGATTAATTTCCCACATGTACAGGGAGGACTGAAATAGGCTTGCATATAGCTTTGTTTAATTTATTTCAAAGTAGGCCTATATATCTCATTAGATTAAACCCACATGACACACATGTTATGCACAGGAAGTTACTTTGCACAGAAGTTATATATTATGACATGTGGCTCAGGAGGTAGAGCGGGTCATCTTATCGGAAGATCTGCAGTTTGGTTCCCGTCTCCTTCAGTCCACATGTCGAATTTTCCTTGGGTAAGATACTGAACCCCAAATAGCCCCAGAAGGCTGTGCCATCAGTGTATGAATGTGTGTGTGAATGGGTGAATGTGGCTTGTAGTGTAAAAGCACTTTGAGTGGTTGGAAGACTAGGAAAGCACTATACAAATGGAGTCTATTTACCATTCAGTTGATGGATAGATGAGGTTTTGGCTGCATGTACTCAACAATCACAGGCTGGCGTTCATTTAGCCCTCAGAAAAATTCTCCGGCGTTTCTATGGATTGCCTTTTCTGATGAGAGGTCACAAAGGCAAACATCTCATCACACAAACTACACACACACCGAGGCGTATACAGATCCAGACTGGCATGCACATGTTAAAACAATCTTTTCACACAGTCTCCCCACTGACTATTCCCTCTTCTCTCCTCCCAACACCCTGACCTAAGAAATGCAGCCTGTTCTGTCTCACCTCTCCCCGGCTCACACAGAGGTGATAGATTAGAATGACTGCTGCCACAATGCCTGCAATCTTACTGTTCAAACACTCACACATACACTGGGAGCCAGCATTTGTTCTTAACAAAGGAAAACAGAGGCGAAAATTGAAAATATGGAAATCTGCGTAGTAGGTTTTTTTTTTTTATAACAAGCCAAGAGGTACTGTTTCAGACCGAAGAATAATGAGCAAAATATGGAACAAATACAAATTAAAACAGTAGTAAGATCAATGAAAAACAGTAGTACATATGTCTATGTATGAGGATTATTGTGTTTTGGTGGTTTTTCGATTAAATTGATTAAAGAGCAATGGGTCCATCTTCTGCTACTCCCCAAACAGATAAACAGCCGCCGTGTTGGACTACAGATCTTGGTTTTGGTGACTGTAAACAGCTGCTAATGTTTGCTCATTTTTATCGACGACCTGACTGCTTCCTCACATGTATTTGTCTACGAAACAGATTGTCATATCACATTAGTACGCTTGTAAAGTATGTATCAGACAAATTGAAATTATTTCTTTTAAACTGGTGCATATATTCTCCAGAAATGTTTTTGTAAGGGAGATGGTAACACAAAACACCAGGAAATGTAAACAGAAGGTAGAATAGGTATATTATAGAGGATATGGTGTACTGGGTTAATCCTAATCCAAAACAAAAGTCAATTTTACAAGAGCCATGTTATTAGTGTTCTAAATATCCCCTTTATATGGATAAAGGCCTGCTAGATGCCTCAGGGTTTATATGGAAGCTTCTTTGTGGTGGGACATTGTTTACGTCAATGCAGCATCACCTTGTGTAGTCTTCTCTTATCCATGTCCATGACTGTCGCTTCACCTTGACCGATTCTTATTTTTAGTCAATAACCACTATGCGGGATGGTCCACCATTTTGGTCCAGACTGAAATATCTCAGTTAATATGGGATGAGATACCATGAAATGTAATACAGATATTGGCAGTTCCCAAAGGATGAATGCTGCTGATTTTGGTAATCCTCTGACTTATCATCTAGCACCACCAGCAGGTCAAAGTTTTACTTATTCAGTGAAGTATCTCAACATCTACCAGCAGAGACATGGCTGAAGGGCTGCATCCCAGACAGTGTCAACAGCATCAGTGGCGACAAAGTGAGTGTGACAGTGCTTTTCCAGAACCAGCACTCCTCCCACCTCCCTGTTTGTGGATGTAACTGCTGTAACCAAATGAAGGACCTGTCAAGGATTTAAAAAAGTATCTATATATCTATAGATTGGGACACATTTCGATGCCAATGTGTGCTGTTCGCACATCATTGAAAACTACCATTTTCTCATTTCTTAGCTTTTCCCGGTCTCCTAACACCATGGCTGACCCTGCTAAACATAGTGTTTATATGCTGACTATCCAACAACAGGACTTCTACCTCTGTGCTATCAAGGTCTTTTTTACTTTAGGGTGAATTTTTGTGAAAAATACTTGCTTTTATAGATGTTGAGGTGTGCAGTTATATTAGTAAACTATAATCATATGGGGGGGGGGAGAAAACTGTAGGATAAGAATATGAAAACTTCATTTCCTGAGGCCCACTAAGGAGTTCTGACCTGCCTCAACCTGAATTGGTTTGCCACCCAAATATCCCCAAAATGCATTTTAGACAAATTAAGCCTGGTATTAACCTGGACCTCTATGCATCTCTTGAGCAGCAAATGATCAAATGAATGTTGTACTGTGGACAACTAGTTTGACAGCAAAAGTAGGCTCAACATTTAATGATCTCAGTATGTGGTCGCAAATTCGCTTTTTATGCTTTAATCATTCCCTAATGATGTCCAGATCAAACACTGGAGAGCAATGGAACATACGGACACGGCCAAGTACACACACAGATACAGTGACCATCGCTCAACACACACACACAAATACACACACTCACTCTCACACACTCCACAGAAGGCAGCCAGCCGGCAAACTGTTCAGTTGCCGGATGACTTATGACGTTATATTTTTAAATTAGCCACTCCGGCACGTCTGATAAATCAACACACAGGACATTAAATGGTTCATTATTATCCTGATATGATTCATAGTCAGATGGAGTGTTGGTGGTGGAGGGGAAGGGGAAGGGGGAGGAGGAGGAGGGTGGGGTTGGACATGCCAGAGTAGCTCCTTACTGATCTTCCATGCTATGTTGAGACAGTCATGTCTGTCAGATTTATGGTCTGGTGCAGCCTGAGCTCAAACTGAGCTGAGCCAGAAGTTACAGCATGTATGCACACAGAGGTGGTACACACTGTGAATACACAACACACATGTAGACTCATGTAGTATGGTGCACCTGCCCACATGTATCTGCTGTGTTCATGTACACATAGATGTTCTGTACATCTTAGAAACCTTCATCATCACTGATTTTACCTTCAACCTTTACCTTCAATTCAAGCAGAACCTTAACTAGAGACACTAATCTTTACAACATGCTTTATTTTTCTCTCACCTTTGCTCCCATCCCTTCTTTCTCTGATTGCATTCATTCAAGATATACTGCAAATCCTGGCTCTGTGAGGTAAGTTATTTTTTAATACACTTGGAAATATTCACCTCTTGTCACAAGATCCTGGGTAATTATTAAAGCACAAGACAAGCTGTTGAGACGAGGTTTCTCTACAGGGTGGTTAGTGTCACTCTACAAAACAGAGGGAGGAAAGATTTGGGAGGATCTTGAATATCTGAGCATGTCAAGGTAAGGAGCGCATGTGGCACCTCAGAGCCCAGAAAAACCTTCTGCCATATTACAAAAGAAACACACTCTGAAGGAATTTTCTGGTAAACGCTACAATCAAACTACCAGTAAGACGACAAACAAGTGGACCCCTGAACTGACAAATTAACAGAGCGTTACTAAGATTAATGATGGAGTGAGTAATACTGCCTGTGAGTGAGGTAGAAGAGAGTAAATGAATGGTTACACCAGTGTTGATTAAACAGGTGACTGAACCTCTGGGGGGTTCGGAGAAGATTGAAAAGGAGCAGTTTGAATGGGTGCTCGACTCTCTAGAGAGTGGAGCTTGGTGGATGTTACAAGGCAGAAGTCCAGTCAAGCAATTCATATTCCACTCATTGCCGGGGGGTGGTTGCCATTTACCGATGAAGGAGATAGGTAGGTAAGGTAGTAGGGAACATAGGAGTGCTTTTGTCTGCTTTCCAGCCTGTTGATGGGGCTCTTCAGTAGCACATGGAAGACACCTCACTATGCTGGACCCGCACTTTCCCCCACAGCTGACTGTAACTGAAGCCAGGTCAGTGCCAAAGCTCAAACCCTGGAGGCTGACCTCTGACGCTGGTAAAGTTAAGTAGTTTTATTAACTATTGTCTGTCTTTGTCCATGTCATGTATAGTAGTATTCAGTGTTGATTTTTGAAGGGACAGTTAGAGCTGTTGTGCCAGAGTGAGGAGGACAGATGGGGAGCTGTAGCCACAGATAAAGATCAAGTGTTGCCGGTGTGCCTTTATAGCATATGCAAGTCTCCGGTGAGGAGAGATTTAGCTTGTTGTTAGATGTTGTAGGTGGTACTTGGAGAGGAGTGTAGGACTCAGATTGAGTTTCATATACCTGTGTGCAAGGGTGTTCTGCTGCTGTAATTGGTTTTAATAAAGACGAATACGTGTGCAGGCTCTCTACATTGTCATATCTGAGACGAGGTTTATAACACTAACTTTAATTACTGAATTTTAAAAACCCTTACACTGCTTCTTACTGACAAATCTAATCATGTTACTGTAACACTGCTGAAAATGCATATTCAGAACTTAATGTTAAAACTATAAAAAAAATCCTCTGGCTCCACTGTGTTAGAAAAGGTCAGGAGCAAACAACCACATTGCTTTTTAGTTGTAGTTGTGCTGTGATACACCTCTGAAGGTGAGCATGAACTTGCAGCTTCTGTTAAGCTGTTTCACTTGTCACATTGTGTACATTAATGTGGGAAGAGGAAATGACACAAAAAAAGGTCAAGGCACTCAAGTCTTATTTGTTAGCAAATTTTAGATAGATATTGTGTGACAGTTTAGACTAAATGACACTTCTCTACTTGGTTTACTGTTACATAACTTTTGAGGATGTCACAGATGGACATTTAAGTGTTTTTTCCACAAAAATAGAATAATTGTCAAGTCAGTCATGGTGCCAGTTCACTTAGTGGCCAACTACGGTACTGCAAGGAAAATGCTTTTTATGACAAAAAAAAAAAAAATCCTGGACCATCAATGCATTTGCATGCAGTTAAATAATAAGCTTACTTGGAGAAACTAGGTTAAACAGTTATCAAACTTAAATATTCAGTGACACAAATAAATTGGTTTAGACTTAGCGGCTACTTCCTATAACCAGAGTGCCCACCATTTTTCCCCAAACAACTGTACTGTACCTTGTTTAGCAATTAGCCCTGATATAGAATAGTGTTTCTAATAATTGTCCACCCCATTAACACACACATGAAGGGGGGGGGCATTAGGGACACTACTATGACCTCAATAATAAACATAAAGTCGAATTATCACATTTCTGACAATGTCATCAAGAACTGAAAATGTATAAGCTTCATAAATATAGAATTTGTGCTTAGAAGCTGCTGTGTTGGATTACATTAGATTGTAACAGGTGTTCCTAATAAAGTGGTCAGTGAGTCTATCAACTCAACCTACATTTTTCATGAGTTGTAACAAAATTATAATAAGTGCAAACAGGATCATTTTAATCTCACTATATTCAAAACATAACACTGAGTGACATTTTTAATCCTTATACACACACTACACATTTATTCCATGATACAGTTTGATTGCATGCTGTGCAGCCTATATCATATATGTCTCTGTGTAAGTTTGATGTTTGAAGTTTCTCTCCAGGCATTTGAAAGCTCCTCTTCTCTCCCATCTGTCTTTCAGCTTTCATTTACTGCCTCTGATCTGCTCTGTCATTTCAATACGCTTTTCTGGAAAATAAATGGATGCTGGGGCTCTCAGCAGCATGTTTGCACAGAAGAAATGGCTGAAGCACCAATATGGATACATACACTACCTACTCTCCCCTCCCTCTACTCCCACCCTCTGTGCAGTGTGTTGGTACCCTGTGGACTCCCAGTAGTACCCAGTAAGCCCAGTGCACACAACAAACCAAATAAAGCAGCTTTATTCATTTTTTATTATTTTCAAACATGTACTGACTGCAGCATATGAGCACAATGTACGCTAAAATAATTGCAGCCAAAAACAACACTATATGAGCATTGAGAGTGAAGTAAATAGTGCTGCGAGACTTTTAAACATGAAGAGTGAGTATATTACTCTGGTTTTAGCAACACGTAAATGGCTCTCAGTATCTTTTAGAATATATTTGAATCTTTTTTAAACTTGTTTTTAAAGCTCTAAATGATTTGGGCACCGGCCTACATCTCAGACTCTCTGTCCTTTTACAGTCCTTCACAGATCAGGCTTTCTTTAATTACTCCAAAATGATGAATACTCTACCTAAAGCTATAAGAGATGTGGACGATGGGAACAGTTTTAACCCACAGCTGAAAACATATTTGTTTGATCTCGATTTTGATAAGTGTCATTTTTATTTAATTTTACAATTTTTTTTTGTTTATTTGCTGTTTTATTGTATTATATTTTTATTTTTCTCTGTAAAGCACTTTGAACTACATTCCTTGTAGAAAGGTGCTCTATAAATAAAGTGTATTATTATTATTATTAAATCAGTAAAATTGCAGCCCAACAGCTAAACTAATCAGCTGAAACTTGCTGTAAATCTCAGTAGAGCCAAGCAGAGCTGTAGAGTCATAATTATCTGTAGGTTCATCACTATGACTCACATTACACATTCATGTATTATTCCTGATTCCTGTCCAAATATTGATCATAGCTGCAAATTCTTTAACAAATTTCACCAGTTGCTAATCTAACCATGTGGCCTGCTGGAAGTCGAAGGCTAGTTTTAATCTGATTACATGTTCCTGTTGCTTGAGGATGTTTTTCTCACAGATTAACAAGAAGTGTTGAAGCTGCAGCTCTGAGTGGAAGCTTGTTGTTTACTTGAATCAGCAACTAGAAGATGCCATGTCATGGTAAATAGAAAAAGCATCACCATATGTCAACAGCAGAGAATAGAAAGCATCAAATGTGCAGATTTTTTTTTTCATTCTAATATACACAATAATAGATACAACATATAGAATATCAGCCTTATTATGTTTTCACAACTTGCCTGAGCATAGCTAAAAGTGCAGAATGAGTGTCGGGGAGCTGCTTTTTTAAAATCATATTTGAGTTCTGAGTCCAAGAGAAGGAAAGAATGTCCAAAATATTCCGGTGTTGAACACATTTTGTAACAAATGTCTTTATTTGGGCTCTGAGCATAAACCGAATCATATTCTGTGCAGATGTGCATACAAACGTTTTTGCAAACAAACACTCATATTAACATACTGACACATGGTTGGCAAAGGTACACACACACACACACACACACACACACACACACACACACACACACTCACACCTAAATGATGGCATCATGAAAGTAATTTGCCTGGAGCCAAACAAGCAATTACTGGATCTGAACTGCACTGGAGGACTCCCAGGCTTACCAATTACAGAAATTCAAGTGCTGATGCATTGCCAGATTTGTAAAGAGAAGCCAGGCCAGTGTGTGTGTGTGTGTGTCAGGGTTTCATCAGAGAGAATGATGGCAAATCAGTAAAATGCAAAACCAACCGGCAAGCTACTCTCAAGAGAGAATTCCACGTTCCCTAGAGACACAGAAAAACCCATAGTCGTGACTAAGGCGCAAAGCCAGAGCTAGAGGCCTGAGGAGGAGGAGGAAGAAGAGAAGGAAGGAAGGGTAAATATATGAAGGTGTGAGGGGTGGAGGATAAAATTCCATCTCAGCATAACGGTGAGCGTGAATGCCAGTGTGAGTGACAGCATGGGCAAGGTCGATCAGCGCTTGAAAATTACATCACGTCAGTATCTCTCCACAGAGCTTCAGTGCCAGGCTGGAATTGATTGAGACGACGCCATCATCGCTGCCTCCACAACCTGAACCTTCTCTCCGTCCCCTTTCTCATTCCTCCTATCTAATTACATGCCCTCCTCTCTTCCCTGATCCTCCATCACTCTCCATATCTCTTACTAAGTCCCCTTCTATCCCCTGCATGCTGTTTTTCAGTCTGTTCCCTCATTGGCCTTAATGGGTGACACTTGGTTTGGACTGATGTATGAGGTTAAGGTAATATTTTGTTTTATTAAAGATGGGATGTGGTCCAGGTGGCATCATCAGACTGATTCAGCTGAAGTTATAGGAAAGAAATTAAATATATACTATATATACACTACCGTTCAAAAGTTTGGGGTCACCTTGAAATGTCCTTATTTTTTAAGGAAAAGCACTGTACTTTTCAATGAAGATAACTTTAAACTAGTCTTAACTTTAAAGAAATACACTCTATACATTGCTAATGTGGTAAATGACTATTCTAGCTGCAAATGTCTGGTTTTTGGTGCAATATCTACATAGGTGTATAGAGGCCCATTTCCAGCAACTATCACTCCAGTGTTCTAATGGTACAATGTGTTTGCTCATTGGCTCAGAAGGCTAATTGATGATTAGAAAACCCTTGTGCAATCATGTTCACACATCTAAAAACAGTTTAGCTCATTACAGAAGCTACAAAACTGACCTTCCTTTGAGCAGATTGAGTTTCTGGAGCATCACATTTGTGGGGTCAACTAAACGCTCAAAATGGCCAGAAAAAGAGAACTTTCATCTGAAACTCGACAGTCTATTCTTGTTCTTAGAAATGAAGGCTATTCTATGCGAGAAATTGCTAAGAAATTGAAGATTTCCTACAACGGTGTGTACTACTCCCTTCAGAGGACAGCACAAACAGGCTCTAACTAGAGTAGAAAAAGAATTGGGAGGCCGCGTTGCACAACTGAGCAAGAAGATAAGTACATCAGAGTCTCTAGTTTGAGAAACAGACGCCTCACAGGTCCCCAACTGGCATCTTCATTAAATAGTACCCGCAAAACACCAGTGTCAACATCTACAGTGAAGAGGCGGCTGCGGGATTCTGGGTTTCAGGGCAGAGTGGCAAAGAAAAAGCCATATCTGAGACTGGCCAATAAAAGAAAAAGATTAAGATGGGCAAAGGAACACAGACATTGGACAAAGGAAGACTGGAAAAAAGTGTTGTGGACGGATGAATCCAAGTTTGAGGTGTTTGGATCACAAAGAAGAACGTTTGTGAGACGCAGAACAAATGAAAAGATGCTGGAAGAATGCCTGACGCCATCTGTTAAGCATGGTGGAGGTAATGTGATGGTCTGGGGTTGCTTTGGTGCTGGTAAGGTGGGAGATTTGTACAGGGTAAAAGGGATTCTGAATAAGGAAGGCTATCACTCCATTTTGCAACGCCATGCCATACCCAGTGGACAGCGCTTGATTGGAGCCAATTTCATCCTACAACAGGACAATGACCCTAAACACACCTCCAAATTGTGCAAGAACTATTTAGAGCAGAAGCAGGCAGCTGGTATTCTATCGGTAATGGAGTGGCCAGCGCAGTCACCAGATCTGAACCCCATTGAGCTGTTGTGGGAGCAGCTTGACCGTATGGTGCGCAAGAAGTGCCCATCCAACCAATCCAACTTGTGGGAGCTGCTTCTGGAAGCGTGGGGTGCAATTTCTCCAGATTACCTCAACAAATTAACAGCTAGAATGCCAAAGGTCTGCAATGCTGTAATTGCTGCAAATGGAGGATTCTTTGACGAAAGCAAAGTTTGATGTAAAAAAAATCTTATTTCAAATACAAATCATTATTTCTAACCTTGTCAATGTCTTGACTCTATTTTCTATTCATTTCACAACGTATGGTGATGAATAAGTGTGACTTTTGATGGAAAACACAAAATTGTTTGGGTGACCCCAAACTTTTGAACGGTAGTGTATACTATACTATATAGGTACTATAGAGGTTTAGGCACAAAAAAAACTTTTGTATTCAAAGTGTTACTGCTTATGCCACCCTGACGTGCACTTTAAATTGGATTTTTTAAATCATTTTTAAATTTACATACTTACATACATGCAGTAACCCAAACTGACCAGCAGATGGAGCAAAAATACTGATCATTGACTGTGCTTGTTAAGACTGAGATTTGAAAGATTAATTTAAAAGAAAAAAAATGGAGGATTATTTTATATATATACAGATAAACATAGAAGATATGTATTGTTTGCATATAATTATACGTGCATGCTTACATGAATATAAACATCTGTTAAACTATAGCCAAATGATTTTGGCTATGACTTTTTTCCAATGTGAGAAAGAAAGAGAAACTCATAATTATTGCTTGTGATCCCTGTGATACATATCAGATTTAATCTGTTCATTGTAACTCTCAGTGGTTGCTCATTGGTTCTCATATTTTGAATGAATTGTCTGAGAAAAACAGATACAAATGAATACCTTCCTCTTCTTCATTCCTTAAATGACACAGAGGTTATTAACCTCTTCCTACACCTGCACTATAAAAATAAAACCTTTTTTATGTGCTCTCTGCATGTGCCAGGCTTTTGACCGATGAGTCACATACCCTCACAAACAGCAAAGGCAAGGTTACGGCGAGGCTGTCTAAACAGTAACCAAGCAACCAGGTCAAAGACCGGAGATTTAACAGGCCGAACTTTGCTTTAAAAGCTTTGCAGTGCCTTTATGAAAGAGCCTGGAGACAGACAAGATCACATGTAAATGGTGTATGTACAGTACATTAGCAGTAAGAAGCCTTGCCATATCTTATTTTCCATGCAATTACTAAGTTATACCTGATATGATACACACCACTAAATAAGCACCAAATAATACAGACAGATGAGACATTAAAGTAAAGGTGAGGTGGGAAAAAGGTGAGAAATTAAAGTCACCTTAGAGGGAAGGGTCACTGCTAATCAATACATAGTTGTTGTGAGTTATCACCTTTATCCGATGATGGAACATGTCAGGTCCTGGTGGGAGTGGTCTCTTCCAAGATGAAAATGCCCCTATCCAAAGGATACCAGGGTTCACTGAATGGTTTGATGATTTTAAAAATGATGTGAATCATATGCTATAGCCTTCACAGTCAGCAGATCTCAACCAAATTGATCATCTTTGGTAAGTTTGGGCCAATGTATTGAC
The DNA here is from genome assembly GCF_027409825.1 of Scomber japonicus. Classification (NCBI taxonomy): domain Eukaryota; kingdom Metazoa; phylum Chordata; class Actinopteri; order Scombriformes; family Scombridae; genus Scomber; species Scomber japonicus. The sequence continues at coordinate 5,968,570 of NC_070578.1, forward strand.
ATATATGACAGTGCTCTCCACCATCATCATCAAAACATCAAGTGAGAGAATATATTTTGGAAGAAATGTGTTCATCCCTTCAGTAGAGTTCACAGAGTGTCGAATCAATGCTAAGGAGCATTGAAGCTGATGATTTGGTGGCATGTGGTGACCCAACAAGTTACTTCATGTTGTTTTTTCATTTAATCTGTTTATGATGACAGATTATGCAGACCTGTCAGATTCACAGTTCTGTGTGGAGTAATGAAATGATCTGCAGGCTCCTCCTTCCCATGAACTTTGGAAAGCTTTTTTTCTACTTTCTGTCAGCCAAACAGCCAGACTTTCCCTTCACCCTTCTCATCTCAACCAAGAAGTGAGTAGACTTTTACAACTGATATATAGCTGAATAATTATTGATAATATCTGATTATATAGATAGCTCATAATAGAGCATGACAAAATGAAAATAGACACCTCAGCACAGCCATGTGATGATTAAAATAATCTCAGTGTATGTGTAAATAGTCTTATGATGTTCACAGTTGAGCTTTGCTTCATATGGTTTATATATAGTGTAACACTGACAATTGATGTATTTTGTGTAATTGTGAAACTGCATTGCAGATTAAATCACAAAATGTGTGTTGTGATTTTTTCAGTTTTGGTTGGGGATCAGATGGGGATGCAGGAGACTGCTAAAGCTAAAAAAGAATTAGTGGTTTATAGTATCACACTTTCAAGAGAGTATGCAATGTATACTTTGCTTACATTTATTGTATGATACATGAGGGTACAGTGTAGTTTTTTTTACAGTATAGTATGATATGGTATGATAGCATTGTATGTTACAATATGGTACAGTGTGCAATGGCATGATATGTGTTTTCATGTGGTAATAGACCGCTTGACTGGGAAGAAACACTTTAGCTTAAAAAAATATGATTACTCTTTATTTCCTAACTATATGAAATCAAATGTAGGCCTAGTATAACCAATACCGATTCCACAGCAAATAATGTACAAGTATAACTCGAGAAACAACTTACTCACTTGCCATAGAGGACACAGGGCAGTTCTTTCACTCATTGATAAAAGGCCAGTAACATTTAGGTTTTTGAGCACATGTATTATACATGCTGGTTAACATTACATTACATTTTAAGATAAGATAAGATAAGATAAGATAAGATAAGATAAGATAAGATGAGATGTATTTCTATTGATCCCCTTCGGGGAAGTGTAATAAAAACATTTTTAAAAGTATGTCCTTTATGGTGACATTGATTAGATGAAAGCATTGGTTTAATATTAAATCTACAACTACATGTTAAGGTTCTGTTTAAACTTATTGCCAACAGACTGTTCTAATAGCTTACATGTATTTGAAAATACTTGATGTGTGTAATGTTTCAACTGCCACCACACAGGTTGTATTTTGAACTGTGAGGATGGAGTCATGTATCAAATGAAGACCTGTGCATGTGTGGTGCCATTGTACAGGAAGAAAGATTTTTATGTCCACTGACTCATGAAAACTAGTAAAATTGCGCCATAACTCAAATGATAGTTTATAGTTTATAGGCCGATAAGATATTTTTACAAATGTACACATTATGTACATGCCTGAGAACTTTAGAACCTGACTGCGTTGTTGGGTAATTATATACTGACAGATATGCATTGTATATGGATTATTGTTATAGCTGTGTGTCATCTGTATAGCAGTGGAAACCAATTCTGCGTAGTGGATGGTAAAACCAAAAAGAATGGGGATCAGGACTGAACCTTGAGAAACACCACATATTGTTTACTTATGAGCAGGACTCCCCTTAGGAAACAAAGTATTTTACCAAGCAAATACTGTGTAGTAATAATGTATTTATAACAGAAATTCTGATATATTTATGAGACTGTAATGACTTTTGCAATGTGCTGTCATTATTTGCTCTTTTAAATGAAAAGACTGAAATTCCAGTGATTTGTGATAACAATGTTTCATCTTCTATAGATATGTTCAATGCTTGGATTGTGTTGTTTCTCCTCCTATCAGGTAAAGTTACACTTCATTCACGCTCATTTAAATTTATATTTTAATATCAGCAACAAACTGTGAAATGTGATGGAACTGTCACCACGCTTGCAGGGGCGAAGGCTTTCCTGATCCACAACACACAGCGCAGCCTGTGCCTGGAGGACACAGAGCCTGCAGGTGATGTTCTGCTGAAGGAGTGCAACCTGGACTCAGAGTCTCAGAAATGGGTCTGGGTAGACCAGAGCATGTTGATGAGTCTTGCAACATCCAGATGTTTGTCAGCCCAGCAGAGAGAATCTATCCAGACCAGGTCCTGTGATGTAGACATTGCAGGGCTCACGTGGGACTGTGACAGGGACAGACTGATCAGCAGGAACACATCAATGATGCTTTCCATGAAAGGCCGGCGTCTGACTCTTTCTCAAGACAGCAAAAATTCAAAATGGAAATCTCTTGATGAGGGAGACATCTGCCAGGAAAAACTCAGTAAGTCAGTGAGAATGTTTTATTTTCTTGTCCAGGCAGAATTGAGGTAGAGAAATGTTCATCAATTTGTAGACACATAACTGACAAGCAGTGTAAATGAAGAGTGAAAGGAAGTGGTTTATGTTACCTTTAATAGAAAGTGCCATACAAGCCTGCAGTGACACAGACAGAGGGAGATAATCAGCCACACAATCCGTCTGTGTGACTGACCCTGAAGCAACAAACCCTGTTTGCTGCCACAGTGCTCGGCAGTGAAAAAACCACAACCATAAAGACAGGTACTCTTAAAGACCTGAAGGAGAACATAGTGGATATTTTTCTGACCATTTGGAGACCAAAACTGAACTAAAGGAGTTAGTATTACATTCCTCAGGTTGGGTTAGGGTTAGGGTTATGCTAATGTTGCACTGTTTTTGCCAGATGTGCTAAACTAACATGTTCTTCATAGCAATGTGACAATGTTTGGCCTAAGTGATCAAAAATTCTTAGCAGTCTTGCTAAAATGGCAAAATTGTTACTGATTGAATAGGTAAGTACTTTTATTTTCATAGAGGACTAGTCAACAATAGTGAGGACTATGTATTTAAAACATTTCTAATTGACCAACTTTATACATATTTAAATGATACAGTACTAGAGACTTTAATGTGCTGAACTGACCTAACTTGGTTTTCAACACTGGGTCTTGGGTCTTGGTTTGATACTAGTGTCATGACCTATTCAATACAAAGAGAGAAATAATGTTGGGCAGAAAAATGAGCAGAATTGTTAGTTCAGGGAGTCACTGGATGTAAACCTCAGTGATGTTTTTCTTGTTAAAGGTCCCATATTGTAAAAAGGGGAGAAGCTGCCCCCCTGAAAGAAACAGCTTTTCGCTGTCATTTAGGGTCACTCTAGTGTCTCTCCTCTGCTCTCTGTGTTTCACCTCTCAACCCCTCCTCACACACACTGAATGGAGCAGAGGAAAGACAGACAGCAGACGAAATGCTGCACACTTGTTGAATGTCAGGAAGCAAATTGGTCATTGCACAGCCTTCCAAAGGTTGGATAACATTATCCTCAGCAGTGGCCACCACAATTTACCAGTGAGTTTTACTCAGAGCGTTGGTTTGACCTACAGCAGGCTACTATGTGTTACCTGTGGTTGGCCTCATTATATGTCACTCAGAAAACAGTGAGCCAATCAGAAGAGAAGGTGAGTATATTCAAAACAGCCTGTTCTTGGTAGAGCTCCAGAGGGAAGCTTAAGAGAGAAGATGTAAGACTATATTGAGATGGTTTTTGGTACTTAACACCACAAAATTACTTTCTTACAGATGTCAAGACTTCAAATAAAAACAGCAGAAACATGTCAAATATGGGACCTTCCAAAAGCTTGTTTGAACACACTAACCCTAGACTATGTGTCCAAATATAAAACTTTTGAGACACTGTGCAGAATGAGACCAATGATTATGAAAGGTAAGAGTGCTGCTATGTGCTGTAATGCAGAGTGTGTGTGTATGTCTGGGCTTCTTGTAGGATCCAGGAGGGCGTCTGATGGAACAGACGAGTTTGAGGTCGGGGCAGACAAGGAGGGGGTCCTGACTGACGAAGAGAAAGAGTACCTCCGCTGGTACTATCGCATCGAGGACCGTGAGTACTGATCATACATTTGCTTCTTTACTTATCTGTCATCTTCTATATTATAAAAAGTGTTGTCTTCTTCTTGTTACAGCCACTATATGGAAGTTTGTGCTGTTGGGTCTGGCCTTCGTTTGCCTTCTTATTGGTTTTCTCTTGTTGGGAATGGGAGCCATGGCTAGCAAGTATGAACTTTCCTAGCAGCACTTGTTCTGATGATGCACACAGTGGGAAAATGAATATACCATATGTCGTTTTGAGAGATCATTGTGTCTTTTTCCCTCTACAGGAACAGAAAAAAGATTGCAAAGTACAAAGCAGCAGCCGCTCTGGCTTGCAAAAGCGAGGTCGAGGAGCTGCGGGTCATTTCACATCCCAGAGAGGACAGCCCCAGCACGCCCTCCCCAGAGAGAACCAAGGCTTCCCTGTCCAACGGGCAGACGAGCGAGTTGAAAGCAGGGGACATCATGGTTACATGGAAAGACGGCAACACCTCCTGCTTGTACCCAGATACTGGGGCCGAGGCAGAGCTGTCAGAGGAGGAGAAGGAGGCCGAAGCAGTGGAGGAGAAACAGGAGGAGGCCTCAACTGTTGTTGAGCTGGAGACTCATGAAGAAGACGAAATCAAGGAGTAAGGAGTTTAGTACAGATTACAGATTACTGCTTTAACAGGTCTGGACAATCTCAATGTGTGACAGCAACCTTTTACCACCAACTGTTCTGCATGCACACCAGCTGGAAATGCCATGGACTACTCATACTAAGAAGAACGACATGAGTATGGACATGTAATATATGTTTTGATGGATAAATCTATTTTGTTTTCAGTCATTGCTGACATTTAAAGCAGCAACAACCCAACATAAAGATAGTATAGAAGAGTATACTGAAGATGCAGTGTCTCCCTACCTGTAATTAATAAAACACTGTAATAAATCCTGGTCTAAATTGATCATAAGGGTCTTAAGATGAAAAATAATCAATTGTTTTAATGTAGGCAAACATGTCCAAACAGGGAATAAATATTAAAGGGTGTATACATTATGTGGCAAATGTGCTTTGTAACATGGGGAAGGGTAGTTTGTTGCTGTATATTCATCTTTCTGATAATAAAGTATTTCTAAATGATAAACTGTGTATTTGCATGGCAGTGGTATCTTTTAGGGGATCTTAGCCCCCTCTGGCTCACCCATAATTCCAAAAACTGGCTAACAGCACGTGTTAAGCAAAGAGCAAAGAAAAGACAGGTGCAGTGACTTTCTGGAGTGTTGCTGTCACAGAGAGTATCACCAATTTTGTTAACGTTGTGCTTGAGAGCTTCACGAAGACCTGTGACCACTGACCATATCTGGCTGAGTGTAGGTGCAAGTGCTGGGTGAATTAATGAACTGAAATAGTTCCAGCACCCTCCCCTTTAAAATCACAAATTTGATATTTCAGTTTGTGTACAGATTAAATGGATAAAGGGTGATATTCAATTAACTTTAAATGTGCTGCTAAGTGTATGTTTTCCAGCTTTCACTTTGGACAGAGCCAGGCTATAGCTATTTCCTCTGCTTATTGTTAGTTCTCATGCAAAGCTAGACTAACCACATCCTGGCTCCAGCTCCACGTTGAACTCATTAGATTGGTATTGATCTTTTAATCTAGCTCAGATGTGTTCAGACAGAAAGTGAAGTAAATTTTCACCTCATGTCAACAGATGTACTGACCGTGTCTGTGTTTGTGTTCAGCTAAGAACTCACCAGAAACATCTTTTCTCTTCTGCTTTTTTTTTTTACCTCTAGTCTCTCTCCTTTTAATATGTCATGTTATATATAAACACATTTTGTTCTGTTTGAAACATGTTGAACTTGTGAGGATGCAAAGACATGTCTGATTTCCTTTCCCTCGACTTTGTATGTAATTGCATCGCATGTAAATTTCCTCTTACATTTCGCCTGAACACACCGTCAGAAAGACAAAAAATTAATTAATCTCTTATCTATAATAAGAGATATGCTTTCAAAACATTGCCAGTATCAAAAACAAAATATTTCTCACAATGGAAATAAAAATATGAACAAATGCATCATTTTAAGCCAAACCATGATCTTTTCCTAAACCTAATCAAGTGGCTTTTGTGCCTAAACCAAACCAGATCTTAACCACAGCCTTGTCACATCATAAAACATCATTATTTTTAACAGGGATTTGTTTTGGAAAGCACTGTTAGAGGCGGCATATCAGAAAACAACAGAATAACCTCCACTGTGACTGGTTTGCTGGGCTCTACATGGGTGGTCAAAATAACATGAACAACATACAGTTTCAAACTGTTCAATACCACAACAAGCCCCATCTATTACAGTAGAGAAGATCCAATCAGAAGATTCATTAAGTCATATGTATTGCAGGGACACTGTATAAATGCGATAAAAACACATTTATACTGTGTTGAGTTAAATTTCACAACAGGGACGAAGTGATAAAACCCATGTTATCACCCGTAGTTACAATCACAGTGTAAATTAGCTTAGTTTCATGAACAGTGAGTGTGATTAGATGCTCCTGTAGGGCAGAGAGTCATAAAGAAAAGTTAGTACAGAAAGTATTTTGGATCTATTAACCACCTTGTGGCATGAATTAGGATTTATAATGGATTTTTTTGTCGTTGATGATACTAAGAGTGATGTTAGTGTTTAGCTTCATGTGTGTTCATTATTCTTGTGTGTGGAATATGGCTCCCTCTGTTTGCTACATTTTTGCACTTGATTCTCTTATAAAAACACATTGTCCTTGGTTATATCACTGTTAATATACTAAGGGAGGACATCTGACTGAAACCTTCACACATCAATCTATCATTTAATTCATGTGGGTTCCTGTGATGATTTCTTTGATCTATTTGTCACCATTCATAAGCCTGTTACAATAATTATCAACTTATCATACAATAACGTAATTATTCTATAAGTCTATATATGGACTTATCATATGATACATGGACATGAGCATGATCATTTTTTGACTTCAATATTGTCACACTTCACATTAGCAGCTAAGAGGCTATTCATGTCACATTGGCTAAGCAAGTAGTGTCCTCCATTCTTCACTGTGTACGTCCTGAGTGGAGACTGCAGAAGTGAGTGGCACCGCTTATAAGGAATTAAAGGTAAATAACTGTCCTGGGCCATAATGGCAGTCTGTGTTTTTACCACCTCCCGCCCCTCGTGCATTGTTATACTATTATATTATCATTATATCCGTGGCATAAAATGATCTTCAAATTACAATAGTATCTTTATTGCAATTATTTTTGAGACAAAACATCGTCCAACAAAAGCAGTTATCGTGACAGGGTTAGGGTTAGTATTCATGTAGCTATCTCATCTATGTTATTTCTTAGGGCTTCATAACTGTTCAGAATGGCCTGGAAAAGCTGACTGCTATAGCCTCAATCTGGCCACATGCTACTCCTACATTTAGTAAGTGAGTGCTGTCAAAACATGCTGACATACTGTTTCCACATGGAGTCATTTGTTAAATTGGTAGGTTTTAGCATTGGAGCTTGTCACTGATGACTGACAGCACCATTGTCAGCTTAACTGACTTACAGTATGTTACTCCCAGCATAAAACCTTCACTTTATAAATAATGTATATAATGCCTAGTACTAAACAGAACAAAAATCCTTGAACCAGCAGCATACTAAAGTCTTCTTCAGTCTGTGTTTACTTTTGGTCTGACTCAGAGATGAGCGTTTGAAAGCATTAATTATTTTTATTTGGCAAGTTGGAGGAAGCTCAACAGTTTCTTTGTTTTCTTTTGTTTTGCACAATTCCTCATTTCTCCGAATCTCTTTACCAGAAGGGGCGAGTGCAAAGTAAAATAGAGAGCCACAATGGTTATAGTTAAATAAATTTTCCTTTAATGTCATGATTTTTTGAACAGTGATGTGATCACTTAAGGTAGCGTAAAAAATGAATGAACTACACATGCTGTACGTAGTGACAGCAGGTCTTTGAACTGACTTGAACAAAGCAATTCGAAACAGCAAAGTGAGTTGTAATTTCCACCTCTGCTTTGACTTTGTCGGCCAAAAAATCTAAAGGATCCACATTTTTTTCTGCTTGCCTCCCTGTGTATCCTCTTACATGCCTTCCGGGTGTTGTGGTGTGCCATTTTCTTCCAGTTTCCCTGACCATGCCACAGATTCCTTCCAGCACTCATCAGTCACTGCCAGTCCTCTTCTGTGGTCTTCTTCCCTGTCAGATCCTTCTAGTCTCCGGTCCATCCTCTGTTTTGCTAGTTTCTCTCTTCAACACAATTTTCACAATTCTTAGTCTCATTGACAGCATTCAAGCATTTCCTTCCCCTCTGTTTTCTGACTGTCACACCCCATAGCACTGGGTTGTGATGCCTTAGAGGTAAAACTGACATACAGTGTCTCAGTGGGGTGTTTGTACAGCAGGATCCTCCAGAGCAGCTCCAGTACCCATAGACAGAGTGTAGAAGTCTACTGTGACCATTGCTCCGAAGTCTCCCATAGGTGTTCAGTTGAGTTGAAATATGGTGATGGTGAAGTTAATAGCATATGATTTTCATACTCATTAAACCACTCAGTGAAGCTCTATTTGTGACTGTTTTCCACTCATTTATTTATGTTTTTCTATAATTTGTAATCCACCTGTATATTGTACAAGTGTCCATGTTATTGTGTCCACCTCATATGTAGCTAAACGTACAGTGATCATTGTTTTTCAGTTTCTTCTACTCTCCCACATGATCTCATGAGTCTTTCACAGTGTTATTCTAATACAGTGTCAGTGGAGAGGATGAAGGGGGAGGGGATCAGAAGATCTTGAAGCCTTTGAGGAGGGTGAGTGTGGCGGCCCGCCGTTTGCTCTGGGCCCTGGATGTTTTCACGGTGACCAGCTTGGCCGTGGCGGGGGCTGGCAGCTCCTTGTAGCAGGGGGTGGTGAAGGTGGGTGCTGAGGAGAGATTGAGGAGCGCTCTGTCCTCGCTGATGTAGACAGCTGGAACCAGACAGCCACGCTTTCCATCCCGCCTCGCCCTCCTCACCGCCTCGTAGAAGACATGCTGCACGGAGCGGAAGTCCAGACAGGCCGACACCTCGTAGAACAAACAACCGTAACGAGAGGCGAGGGCTTCACCATCAGACTTACTCACCTGCCTGAAAAGAAATACAATTTCACTCAAACATAGAATCTTACTGTATTGTATAGTTACAGATCTAAACTGAAATATCTCAACAACCACTGGATGGATTGGTAGAGGACATGGATCCCACATGATGAAACTTATTGACTTGATTGATCCCCTGACTTTTCCTCTGTTGCCACCATGATATTTACATTTTTGGTCCTGAGTGAGATGTCTCAACAACTATTGGATGGATGGTATGAACTTTGGTCCAGACATTCTTGTTCCCTCCAGGATGAATTAAAGTAAAGTTGGTGGTCTCCCAACTTTTCATCTAATACAATCATCAGATCAAAATGTATCCAATCCTTTTTTGGTTTATGGCCAAATACTTACAATTCCATCAGACTCAGCTGTGCAATGTGTGAAGAGCTAACACACTAGGGCTAAGATCATAAGCAAGGTTAATATCACCTGTTAAACATTAGCAATCTTAACTTACGTCACAACCCTTTTTCCAGACAAGAACATTGATACTGGATGATTCTGAAAGACCCTGGAATACGTCCCATAACAACATTTTTCAGATTCTCACTTTCTAATATTTATGCTTGGCAACTACTGTGTGGCTAAAGTAAAGCAAAGATCACAGCTATGAAAAATGAACTACAGTCAAGCTATGTAGTTGTGGTTGTGCAATTAAAACACTTAGAGTTAAGAGAAAAGATTGTGATAAAGTTAATAAAGAAAAACTAGAACATTACTTTTGAAACTGTAGCTGTGACATACAGAGCCTCTAAGGGGACAAAAATGTTGAGGCCACGTAAGGAGGACTCATTGTAGAGGCCATTACTACAATGAGTACTCGAAATGCTATTATGTGCGCAGAGAACCAGCACAAGAGACCAGCCTTTCTCCCTAGAGCATTAAGTGCAGTGCACTGGCTGCACTTTATCAATTTTTTATATTTTTTCAGGCGAGAAAGTAACCATATCAATTCCCAATCTGTGGTCAGTTTATCCAAATAACACATTCGTAAAACTACCTCAACATTTTCCACGTCTCTGTATACACTTGTATCTCTTGCACATTGTGAATGCAAATGTGGCCTCGATATTTTTTTTCTTGCCTATGTACCCTTGAGGCTCAGAAGTGACAGGACTATTGCATCACAGTCCATTGTGCTACACATCTACCCACCAGCTGACATTCTACCTTGCCACATAAAGGTCACATTATTTCCTGCATTGGCACTGAATGTACATCATGATGCAGAATGTCAAATATGGATGGAGGTACTGGGGATACTGGTGGGGACACTGGGTTGCCTTATCAGTGTTTTATTGTCTCTCAGTTCACTGTTTTAGTTTTACAGCCACACAACTTTACTATTTTGATTCACTCTCACCATTCTCTTAGTGTTCAGCCACAGTAGGCAGCTATACTCAATGAAAAGCCTCTAATACAATATACTACCTGCTCCGCACCATAGGGCAGACAAGGTTGGCAACTATTTGGTGGACATCGTGGTGCATTCAGAGTTGGTGGAGCTCAAGATAATCTGGTCATGGTGGATCATGTTTTTTGAGGGAGAAGTGCATAAACGTCTAATCTGTGCTTTGTAATTATGTTAAATTAAAAAAATTAAACACACACAAACACAGATGCCAACCTGTATCTGTCCATGTCCAGCTTGTTCCCCAGTAGGATGATGGGAGTTTCTGGCTTGAAGGTTTTTTTATGAAGGGCGAGTATCTCCAGGTACTGCTGGCAGCCCTCAAAGCTCTCCATGTTATCGATGCTGTAGACTATGAGGAAGCTGCTGGCCCAGGACAGGTAACGCTCACTGTTCACAGGACCCTCCTTCAGACAGACACACATATGAGTTGAAAATAACCATGAATAGAAATTAAACATGTTTAAATAAATGTTATTTTCATCACATTCTCTGGTTAAATGATTGGTAACTGTGACAACATGCATTTTAAAAAGAAAGCATCGATGTGGAAAGGTTAGTATTCAAGAACATGAGGATTTATTCTGCATTTTGAAGCCTTACATGTATTTTCTTTGACTGCAGGCAATAAGACGTAGTTTTTAAATGTGCTGGTTCTTTTTTTGATGCCCTGCCTCAATATTCTTGAACTTCCGTACATTTAAATTGGGTTTTGTCTGTCTCTAATGTCTTGATGAAGCGGTCAATGTTTTGTTATACATTCTTTCCACCAGCAGATGGCAGCCCTCACTCACAAATAAGTTTAAGGTTTGGTTACATTTCATATTACTATGATTAGAGTTAAGGTAATGCTTATATAGTAGCGTAGAGGGCACTGCCCTTGATTACAGCCAGCTGGTGGCCGTTGGCCCAGCATTGTATAAATACGGTCGTCTCTCGCCGCCTCGTTGTCTTGCGCTCCCGTCACGTCATTTCTGCACCGGCTGTTTGGTATCCAGGTAACTGCCACCTGCCGCTGCTTCAAGTTGTGTACTCTCGGTGTGCTGCCGGCATGTGTGTCCTCCGCCGTGTAACTGTGGGCCTTCTGCACCTTGTGCTCCAGGTTTCTGCTGTTTCCCCAAAACTGATACATTCTACCTTTAGTGTAGCAATACTAATTGCTTGTTTTCCATATTAGGGAATCTAATCAGCTGATCGTCACTGCTGCTTTGTCTCCTCTCGTCTCTGCTTGCCATCTACTCCTCCTGCTGCCCAGCGGCACCCGGTTTCGTTAGTGTGACTGTGGGTTACTGTCCTGGTTTATACAGCCATTTATACACTTGTGGGCCTTGAGTGACTCTGCGACTCCGGTTACTCGGCCGTCTCCTCTTTCCCTCTGGCGCTGGCAGTCTCTGCTGCGTCGGCTGCGTTACGGGGGGTTGTATGGTGTGGCGGACTGTCTCACGGTGGCACACTCAAGTTTGAACTAGGCCCGGGAAAGAACTGAAAACTATCTAATGTCCTGACAGTTTAGTGCAAGTATTAGTTCCATTTGAAAGACTTGCTTCGTTTAATATTTTGCTTATTTGCCTTTTTGTTTTTTGATTTTGTTTGTTTAATTTAGCCCTATTTATCTTGACTGAGTTGAGTTTTTCTTTGTTTCTCCCTTTTTTTTTGTGTGTGATGTAACTAATAATTTTGGGCAATTATTTGTTAACTAACTTATGTTGGGCATTCTAGTCTCATAGTCCTACTTGGCCACCTTTTCATTTTGATTATGTTTATTTTGTGATTAAGTAATTTGTTTTTCTTCCCTCAGTTGCTGCAGGCCGGTGGTGGTGCTGGTGTCCTGGTGGTGGTGTCGTCCCGTTTATGTGCTGTGTCCTGGGATTGTGGGTGATTACACTGTGTGCTGGTCACTTGTGTTTAGGTGATTATTATTTTTGCTTTAGTATTTTGTGTTTGGTGGACCCCCCCCCCCATTAGCTTCTATCCCCACCTGTGGGCCGCAGCTCCTGACCCTTCAGTTCTCCCTCTTTTCCTTTTCTTATGTTGAGAGGTTTTATACTTTTTTTTTTTTTTTTTAAAGGTAATTGCATTTTCTAATTGTGTATTTCTGGTACCATAATTGGAATCATGTCTTTTTCCCTTTGTCTGAGTAACGTACCTGTGTCCTACTGACTAAACTGCTCAGTATTTCCTTGGGTGAAATTCCCAAGGTGGCGTTGTTAGGCAACTTAAAATAAAATGTATATAACTTTCCACTCGGGTGAAATTCCCAAGGTGGCGTTGTTAGGCAACTTAAAATAAAATGTATATAACTTTCCACTCGAGGCTGCCACACTTAGTATACTGCTGTCATTTTTGTCAATATTTTGCACTATTGAAAATAACCTGAATCTGTCATCTCCTGGTTATATTTGTTTTCTTATTTCCTTGAGCTCAGTAAAACTTTTTTTCATGGAAACTAAAGAGAATATAAAAAGACAATGGGCTAGACATATAAACTTCATTTAACCTGAGTTGAAAGTGGTCAGCCACAGATTATAAGTGTTTGGCAGGAGATGGACTGAAATATCTCCCTCAGTCCTTCATGGTAGGTTCATACCTGGTCACAAGTGTCCATCACTCTCACTATGACTGGCTGCTGGTCCACAATCTCTTCTGATGAATAAATATCCTCTAGATGGCAGCAAATACAGGAAGAAACATATTGTCATTACTAAAAGTTCATCCCAATGATTTCAGTATGGTTCAAATGAGACAGGAGACATCTCACCTAGGTTGGGGTCATATTCACTGATGAAGCGTTTTGTGAGGAATTTAACAATCAGTGCTGCAAGACAAGGAGAGAGTTTCTATTGAAAATGTAACTGACTGCAGAGTCTCAGGGGACTGGGGTCAGTGTGGGCCATGAGAAAACCACTGCTACATAAACATTCCCATTTGGCATCAGCTTTCCAAAACAACCCTTGAGGAAACTCAGAAAATACAAATATATCTTGGACAGTGTTCATTGAAAATAAAAATGACACAGGGTTGTTGAATTATGCAATTGACACATCTACTCTAAAAATAACAAAGGAACTGAATATAGATGGCAATGAACTGCACAAGGATTTAGACTTACAATAATAGAACTGAGATAAAGTCAAAGTCAGTTCAATTGAAGTTACTCAAGAAACTTCACAAAGTTAGACCAAGAGGTTTTTCTTTTTGAAACTATGCTGGATATAGCTTAGTATCAGCTGTCCATATTCATTCTAATACAATTTCAGGTAGTCATTTTATAATGAATTAGTAATTAAAGTAAATTACAGCTTTGTGACACATAAACAAAAGTTTGTAAAAGCTTCACTAGTGGAAAATAATGTATCTGCTAACCTACTGTAGTTTGTTCTGTCAGTTTTGTATGTAAAGACTGAACTATAGTATGCAAGTGAGCCTATTGAAACTCGTTCTGCCAACCTTAAGTTTGAAGTCTCAAAAAAAGTCTCAATTTCTTAACATTTCTTTCCATTAAATGTTTAAAGATTTAATTCAGATTAAGTCCAACCTGATTTCCCTGCGCCCATCACCCCGAGAAGCACCAGGTTGCACTCAGCAGGACTCCTCTCAACAGCTGCAGCAAGGTTAGTCTTCCCTTTTCCAAACATCAAGGACATGATTACCTTCTGCCAAATGGCTTCCGATCCTTATCCCTGACAACGTCTAGCATTCATTGTCTGATGATAATGATAAAGTGGATAAAAATAAGTCTGTTTAGACAGGATGTGGTCACAAAATCCATTTTTTTCAGTGTATACATGAGTATGGGAAAAATCTAAATAAAGAAAAACGAAAGATTCCTCCAAAGATCAAAGTCGTCCAAAAAGCATAAATTTTCCTGTTAGCGTGCTCTGACCACTGTGTGTTTCTGCTCCTCCAAAAACAGTGAGAGGGGGGGAAAAAAGGCTGATGCGGAACTGATGCACTGGCCTCTCCATTTTATCCATTTTAGGAAAAAGACTTCAAAACCAAGCTTGTAAAACCTGGACTACAGTGGAAGCAGCAGCTGATTCACTGAGGTGAAATAATGATGTTATGTAAGAAATGTGAGACATTTGTAAAGACATTTCCTTACTACATTCATGAAAGATGTTTTGTTTATATTTTCAATTAAACCCCCACCCCCACCCCCTTTCCATGCAGGGCTGGTCCAGGCTTTTGTGGGGCCCAAGTTAGAAGATGCCCCCTTAGCTTAGAATACCTCCTAAAGCACTTAAATGTACACTTGACATATTAGCAATTTATAAACTGTGTTAGGAGTATTGAAATATATTACTCAATTAAGTTTAGCAATCCCATAGTATAAAAATACTCCTTTAAAAGTAGAAGTATTGCAATCTTCAAGCATTAAAAGTATTCATATGTGAAATAGCCTAAATGAGAACTTTAGACTGCACACAGTACATAGTATACAATGCACTGTATACAGTGACTGTAAAAAGTAATCATCTCCAAAAAAATGTTTTGCTTCTATGTTAAATGTAGCACCACTGACTTCAGACAAACAAAATGTTATCTCTACTTGTTTGTGTGTAGATGAGATGACAAAAGTATCTTGAGTCTGAAAAATAACTAGTAGCTATGACTGTAACATAAAAGTTGTGGAGTAAAAGAGTACAAAAGTACAGTATTTCACTCTGAAATGTAATGGAGTGGAAATATGATGTAACATCAAATGGAAATACACAAATAAAATACCTCTAAAGTACAATACCTGAGTGAATGTACTTTGTTGTATTTCATCTTTTTTAATTTAAATTCAATTTTAAATTTAACATTTTTAAATCATTAATATTCTTTTTTCCCTCTAGGATCACTTAAAGTCCTCTGTTGGCCATGAATGGCAGCTTATTTCACTATGACAAATGATTTTTTTTTAAAGAAGTTAAATGTTATTGTGAAATTTTCTGCACTTATTTAAACCTGGGACTGGACAGTCTTAAAGCATGTAGAAGACTTTACCATAGAATTACATTTACCTTTATATTCCAGGCAATAAGGAAAATATTTTCTGAATGATTTACTCAAGTGAAAGTAGAAGAAACACAATGGAAAAGTACTCTATTAAAAGTATAAGCCATGCATGCTCTGCATTCAAATTCAATGACTGCTGAAATACTGGCATGTACACTATGTGACTCAGGGGAAGAACCTATTGTTATAGTTGGACTGCTCCTGCTGCCCAAGGACAAATCTTCAGCTGCCCCCAAACTGTCAGCCACAAACAAAGAGCAATATGAATCTCCAGCACATTCGCTGCAACCCTGCCATCATCCGTCTCCTCTTTCAGTGGGGCAACATTGGTTTCTCCTTTGACTACATGTCATCATAATGTACTTGAACTGTGTCACACGTTTGCCTGCTATGTATAGAGTCTGTTCTCATGGCAGTGAAAACAAATAGTAAATACCCCATGAAGCCCCATCTGCTCTGGATAGGAGGCATTCAATCTCATTGGCAAAATGCAGTAAAACACGTCAGATGTGCAGTTAGATTTTGATCCGACTTTGATCAAACCTTTCTTGTTCTGTCTTGCAGCTCAGCTAGGAATGTAATGCAGATCTACAGCAAGGAGGTGATGGAGTCCAGCAGCTGCCTTGATTTAAGCCAGCAGCCAGGACACTGCAAGCCACTAGACAGCCTAAGAGTGAGTGTTCAGGACAGCGTTTTTGCTGTGGATAAAAACATTCTTGCTCAGAACTGTGAGTACTTCAGAGCATTGTTCCAGTCAGGAATGAGAGAATGCCAGCAGGAAGAGATCAACTTGCAGTGTGTGGGAGCTCTGGGTTTCCTTGTCATGCTGCGGGTCCTGGACGGGGAGCAACCCATGCTGAACAGTGACCAGATTGTAGAGGCGATTGAATGTACAGCTTTTCTCCAGGTGCCAGCTCTAACGAAGCACTTGATCAATATTGTCAATTCTGAAAACTGTTTACTCATGTACCATACAGCTGCTACCTATGGCGTGTGGGAACTCTCTCATAATTCAGCCTTATTCATCAGGGATATATACACTGACCTGAAGGAAGATGTTCACGCCTTACCTAACAAACTGTTACAGTACATTGAGTCTCTTACCCCAAGTACTTACATGGCAGTATCTAGCCATTCACCATCCACTGACCTAGTGCAGGATTTCCAGAGGACAGTCCGCTATTTGGATGAAGAAAACAAAGAATGGAAGGTCTTAACGCATCTACCTGCGAACACTAGCACCACGATGGCAGGCGTGGCCGTCCTTGACAATAAGCTTTACATCATTGGAGGGGTGCACGATGTGAGCAAGAAGGTAGTAGAAACTGGTTTCTGTTACAACCCTGCAACTAATACATGGTCTACAATCACTGGACCCCAGCAGCTACGCTACAACTTCACTCTCATAGGACATGAGGGCTGCCTCTACACCATAGGAGGTGATTACAACAAGAAACCTTTGTCATCTGTGGAAAGGTACAGAGTATCTAATGGAAACTGGGATTTCGTCTCCCACCTCCCCTGCTCTGCCGCTCCAGTGTCATCTGCTGTAGCCATGGGCAGGATCTTTATTTGTGTCTGGAAAGGAAAGGGGGCAACAAATATACACGAATATGTGCCTGAAAAGGACCAGTGGGTTCTGGTCACCACGCTCATCCGCGAACAGAGTTACGGTCTTTATATGGTGGCCCATAAAGATAATTTGTATGTGATGCGCAATGGACCCTGTGATGATTTCTTACTATGTGTGATGGACTGTTTCAACTTGAGTTCGTGCCAGTGGACAGCCCTGTCAGGCCAATACGCAAACAGTAAAGGTTCTCTGTTTACTGCTGTGGTCAGAGGAGACTCTGTGTTCACCCTCAGCAGAAAGGTGACCACAGAGTACACAATTGAGGATTACAAATGGAGATGCAAGCGTGAAATGAAAGGTTTTGGCAGGGTTGGATCCATTTATACATTTCTGATGAGGCTGCCAAAAGCCACCATCTCATTCACGGGAAGGTCTCTGGATGTGACTCAGGGCCAAAACCTTGGAGAACTAGATGTGATGGATAATTCTGATTAATGATAAATTGGATCTTCTTTTGGTAGGTTTGATCATTAATAAAAAGCAGTCTAAAGGTTCAAGAAACATCAGCAGTCATACAATCAGACAGTTCTTAAACAAACTGCCCAGAGAAATGTGTATTAATTGAGAATCCCTGAGTTCTGACATTTTAGCCGTGTGAACTTTCAGTTTTAACTCTAAATAAAGTGGTGTAGATAATCTGGAGAATGTTTACAACCTGTCTCATCTTGTGACTGATTGTGCTTCCTGTCCCATCTGATGTCTTTATAGGAATGTCACATTTCACAGCAATTAGAGTGTTATGGTATAAATGATGGGCAAAGATACAAATATAAGACATAAGTTTTAATAAACCAGATTTTTCCTTCACGTTAACCAAAAGCAAGTCAGTTTCAAGGTTGTTAAACTGAATGAATTACAATATGTTGTATTGATGCTTACCACTACTTTCTCTTTGTGGGAACTAGTCCCTGATGGACACTGCTTCTGTTTTCACAGAAAACAAGCCTTATTTAACAGTTGTTTCCCAGATGAATTCATTCTAGGAAGCCGGGTTAGATAATGCCAAAACACAGGGAAGACAAACTAAATAAATACCAGAAAAAAATAGAATGAAAATTGAAACCTGTAAGGAGCGTTTGTGTCGTGCTGACATGGGTGTAGTTTTAATTCAAGAAGAAACACTGCCATAGTGTAGTTTTGTAATACAACTTTATTGAATCTGACATAATTAGACATACTTAGATCACTTGACACTGTTACACAGCTAATATAAGTTAGAACATAAAAAAGTCTATAATAATAAACACTTTTAGGCAAGTAATGAATAGAATCGTAATAAACAAATAATGGAAAAAAGTTCAATATTAGCACATAATATCCTCCTTTTAATTGCAATTGTATTTATTGGAAAAGCATTTGCTTTAAGAATATACTTTTCCTTTGTAAAGGCCACCATAAATCCTCAGCTATAGTGAAGTGTGTTGAGTATTTTTATCTTAAGTGCCTTATCCACTAGGAATTTCATATTTTCCTACAGTAATAATTATGTAAAATATATCAGGTTGTCATTCAGTTATATGAGTCTTTGTACTGATCTTCCATCATGCCACACGCATCATTAGTTCCTCCAGGGCCCGATCACGGTGGTTTTCATGGACGAGCAGCACTTCTTTGATGGCATTCTGCTGGAAGCCCATCTCATTGAACTGGCTCAGGAGATGAAGAAACTCCCCCGCCTAGAACAAGAACAAGATATAATTATGCTCTTCTGATATGATTTTATTTATTTAGAAATTGTAAAAAATATAACTCAAAGTCTTATTGTCTCTAAGGTTGGTCACTATAGGTGTCTGCATTGCTTTTGTGCACCTCCAAAATAATTTACCTTTGTTTCACAGTTCTGAAACATCTCCAGAGCCTCTTCTACCTGAGCCATATCATAACCCAGCTGACACAGATGGTCACATGCTACCAGGTACCTCAAGATCTGAAAAAAGACATACAAATATTCATGAATATAGGCTGGACTAACACCTTGTGGCAAAAATATGTTTAAAAAAAAACAAAGAAAGCCGTGGTGAAATTAAATGTTCTTTCTGACCAATCAGTACGCCTGAGGGAACCTAATTATAATCCATCCTATTAACACTATTAATACTGACTGTTTGGTTATAGCTCATGTTATCTCCCTGTTGTTATTATTATATATGCCATGTTTTAAGCTTATTAAAAAGGCTAAACCGGTGTATGTTTATCAGACAGGCTTGTGTCTATAGGATTATAGCCTTAACATCTTTAGCCTTTCACACTAATCCACCTTATCCAATGTCTACAAATTGCTTGAATGAATTTGTAGTGTGCTGTAAATTTGAATGATGTTCCACCCATGAGTAGTCAGCCTTTGTCACAAAGCACTTTGAAAGAATATGTATAAGAAACAGCTCCACATTTATGTACTTAGTCATACAACTGCATGGAGATTAACACTGAAAGTTATAGGGACAGATTGCAATACTGATGTGAAATCAGTTTAGGAGTTAAAGAGAGGCTAAAGTTGCCTTTAAGCCATGTCTCTCTGAGATTAATAAACTATGCTGTGACATCAGTGAAGTGAAATACAATATGTGTGAGAGCAGTGTGACCCGAGAAACAGTGTACTAGCCAACATGAGACATTATAATGCTCATTAAGTAATTCATTCTTCATAGTAATTTGCCAGCTGCCAAATCAGCTTTTGTTGCCTGTCGAGGAGGGAAAGGCAAAAAGAGATACCAGTGAAGAATGCAGGCTAACAAGGGCAGATCTGAACTCTAAATCCACTCTCTGACAGACTCAGCTTTGTAAAACCAGTGAACATGACCAATTAGTAAGATAAAAGCACTGAAATTTATCTTAGTCTTATTTATGATTTGATACAATGTCCATCTATATCTCTTATGCTATGCTGTTTTTTCTCATGGTAAAAAAAAAGTCACTTTCGCAATATGCCCTCTTTCCCATCAATCATGTATTTCAGTATTCCGGCTTGTAATTTATTATTAGTTCTAAGTAAGCATTAGGAGATGTTATGGGAAAACACATAATACAAAGCAGGCTGTGGAAACTGTGAGGATCTGAGGTCTATTTTTATAGTGGATTAAAGTGGCTTAGTATAGCCTACAGTATTTTTGTTTCATTGCTAGTTGGCAGATCTTTGGTGCTATTTTTTATGTCAGGAGTCTGCAAGTTATTCTGACTCCATTCTCTGTGATATGAAACACGTACAGAGTGCTGATAAGTTACATGACTACATGTTGCTATGAGTTTTGTCTGTTTACCATCACCATATCTGGACCCACTAAAGAAAGATAGCTAATACAGCCCAGCCCAACTCCTTTCTACCATGCAGGATGAATACCACTCAGTGTGTGGGAGCTAACAATGACTCAGTAAAGTTAAAAAAAAAAGTAAAGTCTGGTGGAAATCACTGCTACCACGTTGTCTGTGGAATACAAACTTAAGCTGTATTTTTACACTTGTAATGGAATTAAGCTAGCAGTTCCCCCGTTTCCAGTCGAGAGCTAAGCTAGGCTAAGTGGGCTTTGTGACTTAAAATAGCACTGAAAACTGTAGTGCTTTTGGGGGTCTAACGCCAACTAATACATCTGACATTTCTGTGTATGGAATTCAGATGAAAATGATATTTCTTCTTTAACGTGACAGCACAGAAAAATGTTTTCAATGCACATCAAACAGAATTATAGCTACAAAGTTTTTGGTCTAAGTGATACAATACGTTCATATTGTGTATTTTTCAGCCTGGCCCATATTGGCCCATCTTTTTGTGTCTAAATAACTAATGGGGACAAGATTTTTGAAATTGGTCCAGTATTGAGTGCTTCAGCTGGCAGCTGCACAACAGGCTACAATGTAATCCTTCTGGTAAATAGAGCCTCATCAATGTACATTCACTAAAAGTTATAGTTTATACCACTGACAGGCTCAGGTTTTTATTGTAAGTGAAAATGACCATATAGGGAAATAAGATATGTTCTATACTTTTCGCTTGATCTGGTCTATTTGTTATTGTGTCTGGCCTCAAGGAGAAGTCTTGTCCTGAAATCTTGTGGGAGTTAGGTGTTGTCACATGTCATGACTTTAAATTTTCTGTAGTCCAACACAGCAAACTTCTCCTAGCACTCCTCTCTCCAACTCTGTCGTGGCTGAATATTAAGTTGATTTTGACAACAATTCAATCCTCATGAGATCTCAGAACAAGACTTCTCCTTGAACAAGACTTGGTGAATCACAATAACAAACAGGCCAGATCACGAAAAGGTAATGAAAAACGCTTTATTTCTCTGTATGGTCTTGTTTATAATGTTATCAAGCACTTATTCTAAGAATCTGAGGCTGTCAGTTACAAAAAAAACACTTTTAGTGGATGTACATTGATGTAGCGCTATTGCCTGAAGTGCTCTTACTCAGTACTGGACCAATTTCAAAATTCTTTGTCCCCATTAATCACTTAGACACAAAGAGATGGGAAAACATGGTCCAGGTTGAAAAGAAAAGAAAATTTCCCTTTAAAGTTTCAATTCTTTGCTAACAGATGTTTAGTAGGTGGAATATCAGGAATAGTTCCCACTGTAAAGCTACAGTAAGCGATTAGAGTCTGCCAACATCTGCTCTCAGATTTCTAACAAGCTTGAGTGAAGGGCAGACAGCAAAAAAAAAAAAAAAAGCTGTCAGGCTTATGTGTCACTAACTGACCTGCTCTGCGGTTTGCCGGCCTGTCTTCTGCAGGGCAATGATGGCAGTGCGGAGGGGATAACCCCTGGCAGTGATTGCCCCAAGCAGCTCTCTCTCCTCTGTGCTCAGAGCTGAGAGGAGTTCTGCTGAGGAGTCGGAACCAGAGGTGGGCAGACCCAGACGTTGTGAGGTCACATGGAGATTTCGACAGGAATCCGGGCTTAGAGACTTCTATAAAAGAACAGACAATAATGAACAAATATGGCCTGAGTGTGTGTGCATCTTAACAGGGAAGAACAAGACGGTGGGGGAAGGGAATGAAAGAGCCAGGGGTAGGCATCCAAATGTAATCTGATTTGGAAATGTTATAACCTTAGCAGCAAGTTTAAGCATGCGAGCCCTGAAATGCAGCTTTGCTGAGAAAGACATTTCCAGAGTACTTTCACGTGCTAATCCTGATGACGCTCTTATAACCTGGTTGGATTCAGGGACCAGACTTTACACAGTCTATTTTTAGAGTGCAGATCCCTGAAAACATTTTGGAAATGTGAGCTGAAAAAAAGAAAGATTGGTAAGATTGATTTGCCCTTCCAACTGAAAGTGTTGACAGTCACAAAAGCCAAAGAATCAAAGAACATTTAAAGACAGAGTTATTGAGCCTTCAAGGTTAACAACTTGACAACTTGAATATGAATAAGGTGAAGCTAGTATTACATTTGCTGTGTTGGCCATACTTTTGATACTATAGTGATCCCTGTCGTTTCCTGGCTTATGTGTGGAAATTTATAGTATGGCTCAGGAGAGGTAATGCCCAGAGCTTTAGACTATATTCATAGTCATCTCCTGAGAAGTGCGGACTATGTATACTGCTGACTCCAGAGCATTAGCCTTCCCTGAGCCATCAATTCTCACTCATGAGGATACATTGCCAACATAACACATGGGCTTTCTTGGTTTAAGCATGGTGACATAATATGAATAAGAGATCTGACATGCTAACAAACATGCTATGGAGCTGATGGGTTTTTTGGGGGTCAAATAATATATATATATAGAGATATAATATAATAATATTTGTTAGTCAAACAAAAATGTGCATAGTTATACAGTGCATCATATTACACTGTGAAATGTTTTTGTGTTGGCTCTGTTCTCCAGCACAATAGATTTTGAAATAAAACAATGCCTATTACATTGAATTGATTAAACCTGCATTTATTTATTTTATGACCACAAGGGGGCAATGCAAATATCATATGACATATGATGGCCATCTGAAGTTGATATGGCTAATCTATTAAACAGCTGTCTACTATTCATATAGCAGACATCAGACAACATTAGCATTTATTTGGAGTAATGTCTGATTACCTGACATATGTAAATCCAATATACACGTTCATTTGAGTTCTGTTTTGGACTTAATTAACTCCTGAGAAAAATATCTGACTAGTCACCATGGCATCACCCATTGGTTTGAGGACTTCTGTTCTGAAGCCTCAAGTTTGCATTTTGACCTTCGCCATCTTGAATTTTTGGAGCCAGAAGTGATCATATTTAGGCAAGAGGGTGGACTCTTGTGCAAGCTTGGTTAGCACCGTGCATTTAATAGTGAATGGTTAACTATGATTATGCTAATGCTCAGATCTCATTTGGCCAGGGCTTGAATGTAATTATAAAAAAGTATAGTGCAGGTTTGGTAATCATAGTACAAAATTATCTTTCATTCTAAAATTTCTTACAGGATTTTATCCCTTACCATATGTGTTGGCTTCTGCTTGTTGTTGCTGGGGAGCCTGTCGATTGTATAGGATCTGGTATTAGGGTTTCTGTGTGGTGATGCGGTCTTTGATTGACTATTTGTTTTGGGATCATTCTTCTTGGACGTCTCCAGTCCTGAGAGGGAACACTGGCGCAGGTTCTTCCTACGCTGGTGTGGCAGGCTACTTAGGCAGGCAGGAGGGTTCAGGAGGTCAGGGACAAAGGCTTTCTGTGCTTTCCTCTGGCTAGGCTGACATAATGGAGCAGAGCGGTCTCCACTCAAGCTGGCTACTGGTTTTACAGGTGTCTTGGCTGTCTGTGCAGCGCAATCTCCTTCATCTTCAGAGTCTGTGACAAACTTGCTGCGCATGACAGAAGCGTTGAGGCTGCGGGATCTTTGTCGAGGATTGGGCTCCCAGAAGTCAGAACTGTGGCGGCTGGCCAGGCGGCTCTGCTGGGGGCTGCTGAACATCATCCAGTAGGGTGGGCAGGATGGTGGCACTCCTGATGTAGAGGAGGAGACCTGAGGTTTTTGCTGGTTGGTGAAACCGTTCTGCAGACCTGTTAGCACCCACTTCTCCAGATTGAATTCATACTGTTACATGGAGAAATAACATGTCAGGTAAATGTACATTATAGTGTCTATCTCCCTCACTAAAGTTCCTAATGAGTCAAAATGTTTATCTTTCTCTTTTCCCCCTCCTCTCTCATTTGGAGCATCACAGTCCATTACATTTTAGCATCGTGTTTAGGTAACTTTTAATGAGAACTGTGTGTAGTGTGTTAGCATGCTAGAAAACTAGCACTAAAGAAGTATAACCTGATGCCCAGCCCATGGGGTGTAGAAGAAGCGTATGATGCATACAGTATATGTGTGAGTTTGTTGGTACAATGTTCCTCAGCAAAAAGGGGGAAAGGTCTATAGGCCCATTATTCTGTAACCCCAATAGTTCGAAATATGTCCAATTAGTTCAAAAAGCCCATTAATCCAGTGGCTCATTATCCCAAAAACAAAAGCCCAATGTTCTAAAAGCCTATTGCTCTGAAAATACACACTATGGAGTTGTTGGAGTTCAGTGACTGCTGGCTCTGTCTATGGTGCTGAATTGATGGGAAGTGGTGGTTAAGGGCTTATGGTAAAGGTTAGTATGCACTAAATATAGCACTAAGCAAGCATTTTGCAAATGGTGCCTTTGCATTTCCAAGTCAAAAAACACAAAGATATTATGGGCAAAAAAACTCCGGGGACAGTGTGTAATGGAGCACTGGGCTTTTGTTTTTAGGATAACATGCTGTTGGACTAATGGGCTTTTGGTCCGATGGGAAGTTAATCAAACTATTGGGGTTTTAGAATAATAAGCTGTCAGACCAAAGGCATGGCACCAACAAAAACTGGAATTTGTTTCACATACAGATACAGTAAAAACATAGATACCTCTGTCTCTTGCAGGATGGTGAGGTAATCAGGGACAATCATTGTCACGTCGTCTTTGACTTCTTGTGAGAGACCCTCTGGCATTTTCAGGGGGACACCCTCCATACTGCTGAACTCACTGACAGAGAGACAAAGAAAATGTGACATTGGTTTCTTCATCTCTTTTTGAAAACCATTTACCAACGCTCCAGTGTCAAAACATGACATAGACACTGACTTTAGATAAACCTGCAGTGCAAACTTTTGTCTGCTTCTTTTGGCAACGAGAGTAATTATAAAATACTATTGATCCATGCTTAATGACGTATGCTGACCAGCTGGTCTACTAGGACAAACTGACCACATATTGGAAATCTAAGTGCTTAAAAAATATTAATAAAGCATACAGTGAAAATTATAACAGCTTTTTCGCCATGTATACCTAATATACCTTGCAGTCCAACAAAGATATAACCAAGGGCCTAGCACACATCGTGTGTCAGGATGCCAAACATGACATAATTTCAGCAAATCTGATAGGAAACCGATCATTGCTGGTAGATCATAAATCTCTACTATTCTAAACCTAACTGACCCAACCAACAAAAACAATGAATGTCATACCCAACACCAGTATAAAACACTTTATACTGTGAAATACAGACACATTTATCTGGCAGTGATAGCAAGGGCTTGAATGTAACAGAAGTTGATTTATATGTAAAAGTCCCACACTACAGTTTAAGACACAACATCTCAAGAAGAGTAAGTGTTGCCTCACCTGCACTGTGAAAGAGTTCATGTGACTAAACAGATAAAGTGAAGAGGCTGTTCGTTCACATACATCATACTATACTAAGTAAATTAACAGTAAGACCAACTTAAATTAGACTTACTTTCCCAGAAATACTCCCCTCTCTTACACCTCTGCCCTTTCTATATGAGGTGAGGTGTTACACAATGAAGAGAGAATCATGTGTAGGTAAAGCGTTAGGGATTAAAACACCATGTTTGCTAAACAACCAGGCGGCATGATGCTTATTTTTCAATCAGGAAGTCAGACTTTATATTTACAGTGAAAGGAATTGATTGAGACATTTCTGGAAAGTCTCAATCAATGATCCAATGGCTGCTGTCCATAGTTGACACATAGCAAGCTGTCACGAAACATGTTGCGCTGTATGACTGCGAGTGAACCATAAGGCAGACACAGACTGGCTCTGTTAAGTCTCCTCCGTCCTCATTGTCCTGTGAAAGCTCATCAGACATTTGCCTCAGTGGTACCAAAACACAACATGATCCCAACAAGCCAGATGGTCCAGGACATACGGGACCAAAGAGACCAGCTGCTTCATAAGCTCGTTGTTTTTTCCAGTGACGTGAGAAAACAGAGAAACAGGTAACACAACATTTCAAGGTGAAATGTGAGTCAATATAGGTTAGAAATTCTTATTCCAAGTAGTTAAAAGACAGCACAAGACTTCATTTAAGAAAACCAACGATTAAAAACACACGTGTCCTGGCAAATAATAAAGGACATTTCTTTACTAGACAATGAAAGGTCCACTATTTTTCAAGCCTGTCTTAAAACAACAGTCTTAAAACAACAGTCAGGGGTCTGCACATGAGTAGTCGAGAGGTTAAAGTGCGTGCTACATAAAGGCAGCATCCCTGGTTTGAATCCATCCAGGGACCTTTTCTTCAGGTCATTCCCCCCTCTCTCTTGCTATTTTCTGTCAACCTCTCTGCCAATACCGCACATACATATAAAGGCAAAAGCCCAAAAATAAATGTATAAAATAAAACAAACATACAGTAGTCTGAGTTAGTCATATCAAGTGGATATCTGACACATTTATAGTCTTTTAACATCAAATTCCCTCTTAGTGTTTCCCTGTTGAGCTGTGGTGGAAGTATAGTCACTAAAAGAGGGACTTTGGCATAAAAACATTGAAACATTTACTTGATTTGATTCATTTGGACATATTAGTTTCAGATAAATGTTTAAATACATTTTTGCACAGAAGGACTGTGGATTGTGTCCTCCATCACTTATGAGCACATTATGAAGGCATTTTCTCATGGTCAGTATGAACAGGAGGAATGATTACAGCAAGAAATGTCTCATTGGAATAGTTTAAAGATACTTGACCGACTCATAACTTTCTGTTGAGACCTTACACAGTATATCAACCTGATATATGATATTACTTGTTGGAATTATCAGTCAATTTACCAAAAGAGTCATGAGCTTGAATAAATAAATAGCATTTTTCTAGTAAAATAACATTTTTAAGGGGGTTTGATTGATGGATGGAATGGTATTAATCATTTTGTATCTATTTTCTTGTGTAGGCTATGCTATTTAAATAGTAAAATAAATTATAGAATTTACCAGAAATGCAAATTATCTCTTCGCCTTTATATATATATAGAGATTTATTTTAAACTGTACATATAATAGTTGCATTATGCATCATTGAATCCAATAATAAAACAACACAATTCATCAGCCTACCTGTGTTTTCTTCTTCACGCTGCGACTCCCTCTCTCCTCTCAGGTGTTTTGTGTGTCTCTGAGGATTTACTGTCTGAACTCTTTGGCTGCTGACAACATTAGAGGAGGTGCCTTAAGGATAGCCACCTGGATCACTAATCTACTGCCATACATTAGCTGCTTTGCTTTCCACGCAAACATTCACTGTAGGGAGCATCAGGGGGGAGTAAACAAAAACAAACAAAAGCCAGACATCACAAAGTAAAGGCCTGTTGTATTAAGTGATTAAGTGGAAGGTCTTGTTAAGGATCTTAGGAACAGTGTCAACATAAACAGTGACGTAAACAGAGGTGGATTATCATGTCTGGGACCTCTATAACATTCTTTCATTATTCCAGTGACATTTTTTTGTGAGCTCTAGTCTAACACTGGCTGGTGCTTTGACCACCACTTTGGTCCGTGACAATTAATCCCACGTATTCTTTTGGTAATATTGTGATTTTATTCCTTCAATACTACCGTCAGGCCAAAATTCCACCCAGTACATAAGAAATCTAAATAGTCTACCAGGCAGATGGTCTTTATACTTGCTGAGCACTTTGAAGCTCCTTGGAGGATAAAACTTTCATTTGGCAGATTATCTTTCACCATCCTCAGGCCAATGTCAACACAGTACAAACCATATCTCCCAATAAAAGTTATACCAAATATACAGAGCTCATAATGGGATAAACACTTTTGATTTTCATAATCCCATGACCATTCCTCTAGTGCCACCCTCAGGACAAACCTATTTCTGTTGGTAGTAGTAAGTAATATCCTGAATACAGTACGTTGTTTAAATCATTTACACTTGGTTTTGTGAGTCTTTTCTTTTGCACAATCTGATTTAAATCTGTCTCATAGTATTCATACACATTTCTCATGTATACAAATGTATAGCATACCTTAGTAATTGAGTATAGTAGTATAGTATAGTATTAAATAATCAAAACTGTTTTCTCAGATTACATTTCTGTTTTAATGCTGGTTAACCCTTTATAGGACACTCATTGAAAGGAAGGGAGGAAGGAAAGAAAGGATGGAGGAAGGAAAGGAAGGAAGGATGGAGGAAAGAAGGAAGGAAGGAAGGTAGGGGGGAGGAAAGAAAGAGGGAGGGAGGGAGGGAGGGAGGGAGGAATGGAAGAAAGAATGAAGGAAAGGAAGAAGAAAGGGGGATGGAGGAAGGAAAGAAGGAGGGAGGGAGGAAGAACAGATGGAAGGAAGGAAAGAAGGAAGGAAGGAGAGAAGGAGGGAGAGAGGAAGGACAGATGGAAGGAAGGGAAGGAAGGGAAGGAAGGAAGGAAGGACGGAGGAAGGAAAGAAGGAAGGGAGGAGAGAAGGAGGGAGAGAGGAAGGACAGATGGAAGGAAGGACGGAGGAAATAAGGAAACGAGGGAGGGAGAAAGGAAAAGAGGAAGGGAAGAAAGAAGGCAGGGAGGAAGGAAAGGAAGGAAGGAAGGAAAGAAGGAAGGAAGGAAAGAAGGAAGGAAGGAAGGAAGGAAGGATATTTTGGGATATTTACTGAAGTTACCAAATATAATTATTTGCCCAATAAAGGGTTAACAATTCCTTTCAAAGTGTTATTCTTTAATTAGAAGTAAAATTAGAATGCCAAACTGTGTCCTGCTCTTTCAGTTATCTGCAAAGATGAGAAAAATGTACATTTAAAACTCACAACATTGTTTAATAAAATGAGTTGTTTTTTTATTTGTGTTTTCATGTTCTGTTCTTTAGATATTTTTCATGACAAAAAACGATCTCTGCAAAAATACATTGTTATCACTGAAATAACTGATAAAACACAGACGATTAAAAACAGAAGACCTGGGAATGGTAATAAAATGTCAAATTAAAGAAAAAAACAAAAGTTAATGTTTTTAGTTTTCCAGAACAAAAACTGCATTTTATTTTGGCAGCATGCAGATGTTAGTTTGGACAGTTGAACATATCATTTTGTGTCCTAAGCCGTTTTCACACGTTAATCATCACATGACATGAACATTCTGGACAGAGTTTGTTCCTCCTCACCATGGTGTCACAGCTTCAGCTGGTCAGTAGTGAGATGGGAGAGAGTGATGATGGATTTCAAATCTTACAATATTTTTACAGCTGTTTTTTTTTCAGTTAATAAGTTAGGAGTAGTTTCATTCTCAGTAGTTAGCAAGACTTGATTAAGTGACTGCCAGAGTGACTTTTATGGGACAACAACAGATGTGTTTTTTATGTAAATGCTCATTTGTATGTTAACCTTAGCAATTAACCACCTATAACTTCATCATTGAATCTGAATGGAAGGTGAAATTACCAAACACCAACTGAACACCTAGGCAAAGTTAAAAATATTAAATAGAAACACCAGACCTTTTCTTGATTCATCATCATCCTCATCCTCAATAAGTCACTTTCTTCAGCAGTCCATCTGTAATGTTCTCTTGGAGCGCTGTTCACTGTCATAAGAACAACAGATGTGACACATTCAAGTTTTCTTTGTCAGTTACATCTCAACAGTACACACAGTCAGTCAGATGCCGTCACACTCGGTGTCGGCGCTGAGCAGAGCCGAGGCCCAGGCCTGGTCTGACGGGGCGTCTGGCAGGACCCAGTTCTGAGGAACGGCGGTACCGTCGGGATGATCCGCTCCCACCAGGAACACGTCCCACTCTCTCCTGAAAGAAAGGATATATCATGCTTTAGTCCATTTCAGCAGCTTGGAATAATGGAAGTAGAGGTGTACATTTATTTCTGCTACAATGTCATTCTCCATGCTACCAGCAGAGAGCAGCAAAGTAACATCAACACTAACACACTGCTTTATGAATGCTCCCTTTTTTTCATCTGTCATTTTTTGATGGAACATGGTCTCAATATTTGTAATATGGGGGCCAAAAACAGACACAGAAAATATATTTTAAAGATTAATAAATATGTATGATTACTTATTACACATCTTATTCTTTTCATATTCACTGTTTCTACCTGTATATATTTCAATACTTTGCTGAACAAATGGAGAAATAAATGAACTATATAAAAGGTTTTTACATTTTTCTGATAACTTACTACAGTTTTCAATTATTTCCATATTTGATTTTCCTGTTTATGTGTTTCAAGTATTTTATTTCTACATTTATGTTTTTTATTTCAGTTATTTATTTCTAATAGATAAATGTGTAAACGTTAATGTGGAAATAAATGTGTAAAAATGTAGAGAAACATTCATAAATATGATGAATGAATAAATAGAGATATACATTAATGCAAAACAAATAAATAATCTATTTAATTAATTACTTATTTTTGCTTTACGGTGCACATTTATTTATTTCTTGTGTTGCTCCTTCTTTGGGCTCTGACATTTTTATATGTGCTGAGCAAAGTTATTACTCTTATTCAGGGTATTATTATTATTATTCTGACTCATTTTGCTGTTATGCAACAGAGAATGAAGCAGAAGACAAACCTTATTTGTACTAAAGAGTGCATTGAGCGCTCAGCCTGGGTGTAGTATTCTCTGAAGGGCTGCAGGATTGGATTAGCAGGAATATCATCTGGGAAAAAAATAGGAAAAACAAATAACCATCAATATTATATCTATAATTTGAATTACCCACAAGACAACTGACACAAATATACAAAAGAAACCTTGTGTGAATTAATTAAAACTATTTCTAGGCAGTTACCTCCAAACAGCATGCCGTCCACTTTGTGTTTCCTCTGCAGCTGCCTCTCTCTCTCCTTCTTTAGTTTCTTCTCCAGGTCTCTCCTCCGCTCCTCCTCCTGCTCTCCTTCCAGCATCACCATCAGAGCTTTCTCCTCTGTTGAGTAAACTGCCGTCCTCTTCTTCATCACAGACCTCAGCTTCTCCAGCCGGCTGCCGAACGCCTCGTCAGATTCTTGGTCGGTGAAGATACCTGCGACACGCGCAAATGGGTCAAAGTGATTCTTGGGCTCACCTCATAGAAGCGGAGAAACTGGAAGGATGGCATTTGTATACAGCGTGAAAACAACTAATTCTCACCTTTCCTGGACGCTGCCTCTTTCCTCAGTTTGCGTAACTTCTCTAGAGATCTGAGGATGTCCTGCATTCTCTTCACGTCCGCCTGCTTCTTTCGTACCTCACACAGAACAGAGTCTGCAGCCAGCTTCAGCTCCTGCTCCTGGTAGACAGAAATAGAGAGAGAGAAAGTTATTGTGGCTCACAGTTACCATTTTTACAAGAAATTAGCCATAATTTGTCACAGCATGAGATGAGAGTTATAGGATTATGTGTGGAGGGAACATTAAGCTCCAACAATGAAT
Organism: Scomber japonicus; assembly: GCF_027409825.1. NCBI lineage: Eukaryota > Metazoa > Chordata > Actinopteri > Scombriformes > Scombridae > Scomber > Scomber japonicus. Next base: position 6,000,612 of record NC_070578.1, read on the forward strand.
TGATTAATCACCAATTACTTTTATTTATTGTTTTGAGTCTTTTTGAGAAAAAAAAGGCACATTTCCTGATTCCAGCTGCTCAAATGCCAATATGTTTGTATGTCTTTAGTCCTCTATGACAGTTTAAGTCTGAATATGTCTCAGCATGAATAGTAATGCTGTTCCTTATCTGCTCAGTGTACAGACAGCCATGTATTCTGCTTTATAAAGTGATAATATGTGAGATATGTTTGCTTTTCGGCTTCTTCTGCCCCCCAAAAAGATGTACCTTTCAAATCTAAGCACTTACCTTCTTCCTCTCCTCTACTTCATGTATCTTCTTCATCCTCCATTTATCTATAGTAGCCTCTTTCTCTGCCATGCGTGCCTCTCTCTCCTTTTCCTCCATTTCCAGCAGCTTCCTGGCCCTCAGTCTGCGGGCCCTCCTCTTAGCAATACGAGACAATTTCTCTTTAAAGCTACTTATATACTGTTTGTCGCTAAGCGCTTTCAGTTTCTCTTGTAGCTCTGTTTTGACATTTAAAGCCAATCTGTAAGAGTCGGTCCAGGCCGAGTCATTCTCCAGGTTGTGTTTGAGGCTCTCGCAGGTGTGTGTGAGCTGAGAGAGGAGCTGAGCTGCATTGGACACAGTCTTTCTCAGCTCAGGAACACACAGCTGTTGTTGTGGCTTCTGCTTCTGTGGGATCTTGGAGGATTTGCCTCTGTTTTGTAGGAATTGTTTGACCCACTGTTCATCCTGCTTCTTCTTCAGAGATGATTCATCTTGCAGATGTTTAGCAGTCCCTACACTCCTGTCAGTGTCTCTAACCGGAGGAGGAAAAGAGCTGTGGCTGAACACACCTCCTCTGGCTCTATCAGGGAAATGTTGATACTCCTGCTGCTGATTTTGAGCTGATTCTGCAGCTGAGTGGTAGTCATACTGGTGAGTTTGTGGAGCAGGTGAGAAAGGCTGGTTAAATGAATGGAAAGCTGCTCCCGGGCTGTTGTATGCGTTACCCGGGTTGTGAGGGGGGATGCCAGGGAAGTGACAGCCGAGAGGAGGCGGTGGGACGGAGGGGTCGAAACCGTATGGAGGTGCCATGGGAGGAGGTACGAACCCCCCAACGCTTGGAGACGGAGGAGGAGGAGGAAAATTACACCTGAAACCGAAGGCGTGTCCGTCATATCCCTGCGCAGCTTCTCTGCCGGCGGTGTACGCTGTGTCCATGTAGCCGCCATGATACTCAGGAGGCGGCTGAGTTCCTGGCGGGCCGTGGTGATACGTGTTGTCCATTTTTATGCGCTCAATGTACAGAAAACACTCGTTAAATTACCTTGTCGCATGCCGCCTATTCATAGCAGAAGCCATGTTCATGTGACGTCGTTATTACTTCTTCTTGTTCTCCTTCGCGGCAGCTTTGAGTCATTCAATAAGTTACTGCCAAACGACTGGTAGTGGCTGGAGGTGGTACTGCAGCTCATGACTTCTGTAACAAAGGGTCATGACTGTGTTGTTGCATGTTATACTGTCAAAATAGGTAATACATACTGTATATCAGAAGTATTTGAGTTTGTTATTTAAATCAGTTTATTTAAGCAAGATAATCCACTCAGTAGCAGCACCGCTACTCCAGGAACTACAGTAAAAACACGAGTACATCAATGTAAAAGTACTCCATTACAGGTAAAGGTATACTACAACAGTAAAAGTACTGCAGTATTATGAGTGATGTAGTATGCAGTATTACAGTAAAAGTACTGCAGTATTATAGTGATGTAGTATGTAGTATTACAGTAAAAGTAGTGATATATTATATATATGACATCATTAGATTATTAATAGTGAAGCATCAGTGTTAGAGCAGCATGTTACTATTGTAGCTGCTGGAGGTGGAGCTAGTTTATACTACTTTATATACAGTTAGCTAGTTTACACTACTTTATATACAGTTAGCTAGTTTACACTACTTTATATACAGTTAGCGAGTTTACACTACTTTATATACAGTTAGCTAGTTTACACTACTTTATATACAGTTAGCTAGTTTATACTACTTTATATACAGTTAGCTAGTTTACACTACTAGCTAGTTTACACAGTTAGCTAGTTTAGTCCAGTGGCTCCCAACCTAGGGTCCAAAGGGTCAGCAGATAAATGTGAGGGGTGGTGAGATGATTAATGGGAGAGGAGAGAAGAAAAAACAAAGTTCTTATGGTGTATTTGATTGAGCACTCGTTGCTCTGCTTTGTTCGACTGTTGTGTGATGCTCATGTTTTGATTGCTCATGTCTGTAGAGTGTATTGAGTGGCCTCAGTAAACAGCAGAGGTAAACATTCAACCTCGCCTCCAACCGTCATAAGTGTACCCACCCTGCACAGTATAACCACAACAGCTCTGATACACAAATGTGTTTTTTGGACTTTTTCTCTAATCTTTGATTTTTGCTTAATTATGTGAGAAGTTTAGAGGAAAAAATCAGTATTTGGTGGAGCTGTTAACAACTCATAGACATCTGAAATGTGAGCCGACTACACACTGCTTTTTGGTTTCATCTTTAACAATGTGTTGTATTTAAAAGCTTGTTATATCTATTGTGTCAAATCTTATCACTACTGCCAGGGAGTCCAGACAAAGTATGTTAAGTAAATATAGTATTCAGTGTAAAAATACTCCATTACAAGCAAGAGCCTTTATTTAAAATTGCACTTACAATACCTTAGACTATATAAATAAATTGTGTTAATACATATGCTCATTAAGTATGAGTCCAGTATCACAACTCTGAAAGTGGTGTAGCATAATGACTTTTTAGATAAAAGAGATCATATATTTTGTATGTAATATTTGAATCTGCAGAGCACACTGCAGCGTTGATCATCACTTTCACTTTCACCATCACTTTCATATTAAAGAAATAGATTGCAGTATTACTTGTATGGGAAAGAGGCTGGTTGGATGAACCCACATCAGCTGACTTCGGCTACCCTCTGCTCTACACAGCTTCACCCACAGCCTCTTTTAGCCCATTGTTCTGGTTTCCGGCAGCAGCAGGCAGCTGTCTCACACTACCTGTCTGGTTCCAAATAGCAGACAGACATCTAACTGGTAAACAGTGGCAGCATTCAGCAGCTAAAGAGCCGGATATTTCCTCTCAGTTAATGAACACCAGACTGAGTCAAACACAGAGTGAATATTGGACTTGTATTTTCTTGTATATGATTCCAGATGGATGTTGATGATGATGCCCCACCTCTGCTGGATGAAAAGGTGATAATTATATTGTGTTTATAGCTCGTTTATGCAGTAGCTAAAAATCAGTTATTGCAGTTTTAAGCTCTTGAGTAAGTGTAGTGTCGTTTTCTGACATTTAGTAATACAGTATGTAGCATAAAACATACATATTCATGTTAGGTACAGTACTTGAATACATGTACACCTGCTAACTGTTTTAAATCATTTTAGATCTGTTTTAGATTTCTATGACATTTGTAAGCAAGGCTGAATTACCATGTGGAAAAAGTAAAAACAGCTGTTTTAGTACCTTCAGGCTTTCAGTGCCTCCAGTTGCCCCAGACTCAGTGTCAGTTGGTTTGAGATCATTTTATTAAATGGTGTCACAGTACCAATTAAGCCCATGCCAGACTTTTGACTTTTTTTCATCAAATATCTTTATTTAATATTCCAAAATCTACATGAACATTTTCAAATGAGAGATAAATGTTGCTTTATAAGAAATGATCTCCCTTATAAATTATGTCAGTATCCATGAAAAACACCTCAACTTAGATTTTGGTGCTTGGGTACACTTCCCCTAACAGCTGAAAACATTGGTTAGAAAATTAGATAAATAATCAAAAAGTAATCTAATGTAATAAGGTACATTACATTGATTAGGCCATTGAAAAAGTTACATTAGGCTCCTTATTGCATTTTAAATAGAGTAACTAATCTGTAACCAACCAACCTTGAGAATGAGGAAGCATTGACTCTTTTAACCAGGCTTAAAAACCTTTCTGTTCGTTACTCTGTATGTTATGAGGCGCAGTCTTATAACATACAGAGTCAATGAAATGCGTTATTTTGACTAGGCAATCGTTATCTCTTTAGTGTTAAATTTGGGTGGGCGTGTGCGCATGCGTAGTCGTAAGAGCCGCGCAAAGTGCGTGTGGCAGCTCCATAACATAAAAGCAGCAGACTACTTCTGTGGCAGACTGTGGCGACATGGTGGTGTTGTAGCGCTGTCCCGTGTGGAGCTGCTGTGTCTGAGCTGCTGTGTGTGTGCGGTCGGTCGGTGGGCGGCGGCAAACACAACCGGGAGGCTGAATCTTTTGCGGAAGTCGCAGAAACTAGAGTCATATGACCAGGCTGCCGGAGAAAATGCTACCTAGATATGGATAAAATTCAACCGTCACGGTGACTAACATCCACAACGACACGGTAATTGTACCCACGCTACGTATTTAGACACGGTTAATGTGGCGTGTGTCATATTTAGCAATACAGCGTCCAGCGTAACGTTTAAAAGCCCGAGTGTTTCCTCCGTAACGGCCACACACATTTACCTCCAATGGGTCGTTGATACAGACTAATGTTAACGTTAGCCAGGGCAGCTAACAGAGAGGAGCCAGGTGTTTGTTGTTTATGTAGCAGCTTCGTTTAAATGAACTAACCGGGTTTGTTTTATAATGAATTAACGCTTTCTCTTCGTTCTGAATGTGTTCCCACAGATGGAGGAGATTAAAGTGTCTCCTGACTACAACTGGTTCAGAAGCACAGTGCCGCTGAAGAGAGTGAGTACCATTTCTGATCTGTGATTGTGGCCTGATGAGCCCACTATATGCACCACCAGCACACACATGAGTATAGATCAATACCTGAAATGATACATATCATAGGAATGTGGAATAAATTGGCTTGTGCTACATAAATAACATCATCACACTATGCTCTTTAAATAAACCACATTTCCTGCTTATGTGATGTGTGTTAACTGATATGATCATTTCAGTGGTCACTTACTGATACTGAAGCTGTCACTCAGCCATGTGTGTGGTTGGTGTTAAACACATCATCATTGTCACAGAAAGTGATTAGATTTGCACATTTGTCTTGCTCTTATGCTTGAGGATGTTGTCAAAGATACAGCGAGCCATCATTCCTTGCAGAGATGGACAGATGGAGTGAGTGTTATACCTGAGTAGACGCTGCACTACGTGAATTTTACTCAAGCATAACACAGATAACTTGTGTAGTAGATTACTGAAGTGAAAGCAAAAATGTGGCTCTTTTCAAAGGTTACTTTGTGCTTTAAGGGTCGCATTACTCACTAGCTTCCTCAATCATTTAAAATCTTTTTTTTTACCTTTTGGACAGCTTTGGGGTCACATGGATGTTGCTTAAGATTTACTGGCATTGTTATATTGTGTATCTTTTTAATCTTAATCAGCTCCTGTGTATATATGTGCTGCCAGTATACCTGGTGACGGTCTGATAGGCTAAAATGTTAATGTTATGATAAATATTTCAGCAGTGAGCGAGACAGCGAGACAGTTTTCAGGTTATCTTGTGCAGCAGTATCTTAAGGACAGTGATGGACATTTACTCAGTGACTTTGTACTTATCTTGAGTGTTTCCATTCATGCTACTTGACCCTTCGATTCCACTACAACTCAAAAGCTACTGTTGCTGTTGTTGTTGTTGTTGTTGTTGTTGTTTGAGTCCTCTGCATTTATTTGGCAGCTTTAGTTACTTTTCAGATCAGATTTTGAACATGAAACAACATACGAGAAGCTTATAAATGATGCTGTGTTAAAGATTAAACCAGTGGTGTCACAAACTTTTTGGCTTGTGGCCCATTAAAAACAAAAAACCCCAACAAGAATCTGTTGTGGTTTACAGATGTCTGAGTTGTTAGCAGCTCCACTAAAGAGATATTTTGTCTCTAAATGTCTCACATGATGTCAAATAAACAGGGAACAAAGAGATAAAATGCTCCAATATTTCACACAAAAAACATAGATTAGAGAAAAGTTTTAACGAAATTCATCCAAATGTATTAGTCAATCTTTATTTATATAGCGCCAAATCACAACAAAAGTCATCTCAAATCACTTTACACATAGAGCAGGTCTAGACCGTACTCTTTAATTTAATTTAAAGAGACCCAACATTCCCACATGAGCAGCTCGTGGCGACAGCAGCAAGGAAAAACTCCCTTTTAACAGGAAGAAACCTCAAGCTGAAGTGGACTCTGGGTGGGCGACCATCTGCCTTGAAGTTAGAGAGAGAGGCACGGCAACAAATAGCAATGAAAATAATAAGAGTATAAGTAATATGGTGACAGCAGCAGCACTCATGGCCGAGTCTATCAGAACCCAGACTTCCATTTATGTATCACAACTTCTTTTTCTTCTTTGTAGGAAACAGTGTACAGTATGATCTCCTCACACTGATCATGTGGTTCTTTATAAAATACTGTTAAAGTTCAAACTAGCTCCACTAGTAGTATTTAGAATACACTTCATGAAACATATTTAAATTTGCATATTAATCTATAACTGCCATATTTTCTGCTTTAAGTAAATTTAGCTGAGAATAGTTCAGTATTTCCACTTGATTAGGATTTTAAATGCAATATTTTAATACTGTGGTATTTCTGCTTTTACATAAGTCAAGTGCCTGACTGTTTTTTCCATCACTGCTTATGGAAACTTAATAGATATTCATCACTCGTCTGCTGGGATTCCCAAGAAGTCTGATTTTGATGCACAACTTTGGATAATTGATCATGTCTGAGGTTATTCTTTGATATTTAATAGATGGTGTTGTATGTTCATTTACTAGTTTAATGTCCTATAGCGTGTCTTCATTAGTTTGATGTTGTTACTGTGTGCAGTGTCTGGAAAGAAATATCACGTTGTAGCCATTCCAGCGTGTTGTTGAGCGGTTTTAGGAAATGAGAACATGCTCCACGTGTCTGTCGTGTTAAACGCTGATGCAGGGCCTGCGTTTATGATGGCGCCACGTGTTGATGCAGCTCCACACACCGCGTTTATCCAGCTTTCTATTAACGGCTTCAAAGTATACAGAACACTGAAGTAGAGCTGATCGGACATTCTTGCCTTTTTCAACAATACTTTGACTACTAAACCAGCAGGATTAAGACAAAAAGCTAAGCTGCTTAACTACAGTAACAAGAGAGTTAACAGTGAGTCACTTTCCCCTTCCTGACCCTGTTTTTCTCTGTGTGGAGTCGCTGACCTCACTGACCTCACTGCCGTTTAGACCAATCGCAGCTCGTCTTTCTCCCTCACTGTTGTCATAGCCTCGCCACATCGTCATCACATCGCTCCTGATAGTTGAAGTGATCTCGAGTCGCTACAGTGGAGTTTCACAAGTGTTTTAGAATGATGTATTTATGTGAGAGTGAAGGCACATGTTGATCAGGAGGCACAGTCGTCTTAAACAGTCACTGAGTCATGCTGTCACATGCTAACAGTAACTATGACACAGTCTGCACAGTGTACACCTTTTAACCAGTTACCCCCCCCCCCCACCCCCCAACACACACACACACACACTTTTTTAAAATTCTAATAAGGCAATATCTACTGATGACTCACAACTTGTATGCTGCGTGTTATTTGAATGATTTTTAGAAGCCTGAAGATGTAAAAGCATCCAATATTTCACAAGAAAAAGTGGTGTAAAACTAATTTAGCAACCTTCATCTTGCATGTTTCCTTCCTGTCTTGTTGACTGTATGGAGAGAAACGTGTTTATTATGTTTTAGACTTCATGCTGTGATGCTGTTAAATGCATTTTATAGAGTAAAACACGTCTCTCCATAGTTTTAAGTCATAAATGGTAACGAGTTGCTGAATCATGCTGACAGTACACTCTGTTATATATAAAGCTCCTATTTTAATGCTTGTGTGTGTGTGAATGTGAGGCTCTACGTCTCTTTATTGCACGAGCATCAAGTTCTAACTGGAAAAATAACATCCGCAGTATCACATTCTGATTCTAATGTGAGATTTGTGAGCGTAAAACACAGATGCTGTTTATTATTAGTGGAGTCACTTGAGGTGTGTGTGTGTGTGTGTGTGTGTGTGTGTGTGTGTGTGTGTGTGTGTGTGTGTGTGTGTGTGTGTGTGTGTGTGTGTGTGTGTGTGTGTGTGTGTGTGTGTGTGTGTGTGTGTGTGTGTGTGTGTGTGTGTGTGTGAGAGAGGAGCCAAACATTCATTTGATATTCAAAATATGTTCAGCCAGTCATAATCTAATTTGTTTTTATGACTGGGATTATACAGAGACATTATGACTTAGTCTCAAATGATGAGAATGTAGTTAATGAAAAGCTGTTGATTGGTTGCAACACACACCAGTTTTATAAATATAGAATATACAAATCATGTGTAGAGTAAGACTTCCTCAAAATAAGTGTCAGAAGGTATAAAAATGTGTATGTGTGTGGGGAAGTAAAACCAGAGCAATAAAGCAGCTGCCAGATGTGCCTCAGGCTCATGAGTGCATTGAATAATGAGTAGTGTTACAGTATTATATATCACTGGATAACATCTCTCCACCTCAGTTGTAAAGATAAAGTATATTGATACACTGAGCTACTGTAGTCAGTGCTGGATCAGTTTACACCATGTTCTACATCACATCCAGCTAATAGCCTGTAGGTGTGATTTTAGAGAGGCTGTATTTAGTCATGAGTCACTGTGTGCTGCTGGTTGAAGATTAGTGAAGCAGGAGGTAAAACTCTAACCACAGTGATCAATGCACAGTTATGATCAGACAATAATCCAATCAGTAGTAGTGCAGGTGATGACTTATGGACATGATAGAATCTTCCTTATGATTAACTACTGGATTAAACATTATCAGTCAGTGTGCTGCACCTTGCGGTCATAAAGTATATTTTATTATATGTACCCTTTGTGCTTTTAATCTGAATTTAAACACAGAAGCAGTATCAGTGTGTTTTACAGCTGTCTCTCAACTCAGTTTTCTGACTCATGTTCAACTGGTGTAAATCGCCATGGTAACCAGTGCTGCTGCAGCGAGTTCAGAGGATCAGATAAAAAGCTGCCAACATCCGATATGGACATAAATGCTGAGTTAAACACAGCCCACAACACAAACATTTCATTAGTTTTAAATCCATATTTGATTATCTCCCAGGAGATGAAAAATGTGATGGATGTTAACAGACGTCTCCTCTCTGCTTTGGTAGAACAAGCAGCCATACATTATTTTTGACTCATCAGTTTTCCACATTAGCACCTATATATGCAGTATGAATAACAGCACATGTTTCTTGTCTTGTTGTGATTTCAGATTATCGTTGACGATGACGACAGCAAAGTGTGGTCGCTCTATGACGCAGGGCCAAAGAGCATCCGGTGTCCCATCATCCTTCTGCCTCCTGTCAGCGGGACAGCAGAGGTGTTCTTCCAGCAGGTGCTGGCTCTGACTGGCTGGGGCTACAGAGTCATCTCAGTGAGTTCATGACCAACAATATGACTGTAATGTAAATACATCAATATCTAGTCGTTAAATATAAAACCACTGGTTCAAACGTGATGTTCAGAAAAGGTGTCTCATGTCTGATGTTTGTCGGTAGGCCTGTCACAATAATTATCATACAATAACATAATTATCAACATCCTCATGTCTATATATGGACATATCATATGATACATGGACATGAGCTTAATCATTGTTTTGACCTCAATATTGCCACACTTCACATTAGCAGCTAAGAGGCTATTCATGTCACATTGAACAACACAGTGTACATCCTGAGTGGAGACTGCAGAAGAATTAAAGAGAGTAGCGACAACTCTCCAAATCCCACCCCTGCCCCCCTTTACATTATGGTATGGTAAAATGATCTTCAAATGTCAATAATATTGTTTATCGTGATTATTTCTGAGACAATACATCGTCCAACAGAAGTAGTTATTGTGACAGGCCTATTCGTCGGCTGCATTAGAGGCAGATTGAACTCACAAAACTCATTTAGTGTTGCTGTCAGAGCTGAGCTTGTGACAGTGACTTTCATATTTATCATATTTCTGCTAAAGAAGTAGCATAAGCAATACTTTCTGTATAAAGAAAGCATTATTTTTTAGTAAATTGTGTTTCATAAAGGTTCAGTGGTTTAAATAAGTCTGACTTAAGTTATCGTGAAACCTCGCCGGGCTATTATAAACTGACCATTAATATCACAGTTTTGTTTTTACATGTCAGTTATCTTCATCGTGAACTGATTTTTCTCGATGTCTCAGGTTTGTGTTTGTAAGTCATGAACAAGGCGTTCTTAATCCAGACTTGAGCTTTGGTCTGATCTCATGAGCTCTGAGTGATCTTTATGAAACAGTTTAAGCCTGGTTCAGTTTATTAGGCTCAAATGAAACTTTTCTCTTCAGGCATTACAGTAGACATCATAAATGCATTCCATTCATCAGACATGAAAGGATGTGGCTCACATTTCATGAACTGAGTTTGGGTTTGGTTTGTTTCAATTAGGTTCTGTTACCAAAACAGTGTGTTAGTAGCAAAATATGTTAAAGACAATCAGCTATGAAAGAGGTTTGGTTACATAAAGACAGTTTAAAGCTGAGGTTCAGTATCAACCTTGCTGATTATTAATGTGACCTGATTATTAAACCTAATTACACCCTGATGATGTTGTTCCTGTTGCTCTCAGCTGCAGTATCCGGTTTACTGGGACCTGATGGAGTTCTGTGATGGCTTCAGGAAGCTTCTTGATCACCTGCAGTTGGATAAAGTAAGCTTGTGTTTTCTAATCATCTCATACCTCGTCTTTCATTACGTTAATCTAATGATGATCCTCTCTCGCTTGCCTCAGGTTCATCTTTTTGGCGCGTCACTGGGTGGATTCTTAGCCCAGAAGTTTGCAGAATACACACACAAGTCCCCCAGGGTGCACTCACTGGTGTTGTGTAATTCATTCAGTGATACCTCCATCTTTAACCAGACGTGGACAGCAAACAGGTAGCGTATTCATGTCAGTGGTTTGTTTCCAGGCAGTACACATCACATCTACCTCTTTTTAACAATGACTCATTTCTGTGTTCTTCAGTTTTTGGTTGATGCCGGCTTTCATGTTGAAGAAGATTGTCCTGGGGAACTTTGCTAAAGGACCTGTGGACCCTAAAATGGCTGATGCAATAGACTTTATGGTTGATAGGGTAAGACTTGAATAGTATTGTACTAGTACAGCATTTCATTGTCTTGTGCAATAGTGTGTGATAGGCTCTTCCCAAATTGAAAAACTTCACCTTTTTAAGAGTTCATGTATTCACACGGTGTTTAACCCAAACTCACACAGACATGTAGAAATGATATTTAGTGGTTTTAAGGGAGTTTCTTGCTGGAACAGTGTGTGTGTGAACAACAGCTGGGTGCAGTGACTGAAACCTCTGCTCACTGACTGCATCTGGAAACTCATAGGAGATGGTGCACAAATGTGACAGAGTGACTGAAATAGCACTAGTACTAGTCAATCTTGCATTACTGCTTGTGTAGCAACAAGTTACAACATGCTAATTGGTGAGTTTTAAGGGTGTTGGTAGATTTTAATGTTTCCACCCTTTGCACAAAGCTAGGCTGACTGTTTGTCCCTGCTACCAGTCTTTATGCCAACTACAAAGTGAAACAGTTTCTTAAGTGAGAATATTTGAATGGAGTATGTTTACATTCACATACTAATAAATACTGTACATTTCATCTTGTCTTGACATTGTGATTTGGGGATTATTTGTTAAGATTCTCTATTTGGTCTCAAATATGAATGAATAGCTTAGCTTAGCTTAGCTTAGCTTAGTTAAGATATGTTTAGTTTAGTTTAGCGTAGTGTACCTTAGATAGTTTTCCTTAGCTTTGCTTAGTTTAGTTTACCATAACTTAGTTTAGTAATGCTTAGCTTACCTTAGTTTAGTTTATCTTTGCTTAGTTTAGTTTATCTTTGCTTAGTTTAGTTTATCTTTGCTTAGTTTAACTTAGCTTAACTTTTTTTTGTTTAGTTTACCTTAGCTTTTTTAGTTTAGTTGACCCTCCTTTAGTTCATTAGGATCTCCCTTAGCTCTCCATCTACACTATACACCAAGGGAGGAGTTAGATAAATATGATCAACAGTATATATTTATGACAACAGATTATTCAGTTGCTCATCATTTTAGTCTTTATTGATTTCTGTGATTTCTGAAGACCGATATTACCAAAATGACACATAACTGTCTTTATTGTAAAGCGGAGCTCCAGCTGTGATGTATATTAATGTTTCTCTGCCCTCCATGTCCTGTGTCCTCTGTAGCTGGAGACGCTAAACCAAAGCGAGCTAGCATCCCGGCTAACACTCAACTGTCAGAACTCTTATGTGGAGCCCCATAAAATAAAGGATGTTGCTGTGACCATTATAGACGTAAGTGCTAGATTACTCCTGAGTTGTACCATCGTCATTCATGTTTATATTTGTGCTGAAGTTAAATACTGTTTATCTGTTCTCAGGTTTTTGATCAGAGTGCACTCTCGCTGGAGGCGAAGGAGGAGATGTATAAACTTTATCCTAATGCCAGAAGAGCTCATTTGAAGACAGGTGGAAACTTTCCTTACCTGTGCAGGAGTGCTGAAGTCAACCTCTACATACAAGTAAGATTCAGCTAATGCTTTAGGAACAGATGCTGGTGATCCTCTATGAACTGCATGATTATGATTGTGACATTTAATTACGCCTCCACACACTGACAGCTGTGACCATATTTTTGGGTTGTCTGTTTGTCCAATTCTCAAGAACACGATGTCTCAGGAACATCTTGAGGGAATTTCTACATATTTTGCAGAAACCTCCACTTGGTTAGATTTTGGTTGTCAAGTTCACTGAGACCCCGTAAACACTTTTTCAAGAATTCATACACTAGTTATGACAACGTTTCACACACATGCAGAGCTTAAACTTCTCAGGCTGTTTTAAATTTATATCATATTTAAAAGATCAACTTCACTGTCACATCATTTCTGGCCTTTGTTCAACATCATAACAAGGAACAGAAGAAGACATTTTGATCATATTTCACATTAGACACTCATTTTGGTGCTCACATTAAAACTGTGATTATTCAGATCTTCTGTGCTGCTGGGTTGAACATGTGTGAAGCAGCTGTGTGTTTAGAATTTACAGCAGTGTCCATATCTGAAGCATCACTTTCACATGTGAGCAGTGAAACATCCTGTGAAGACAACATTCATTCTTTAGCTGCTACCATGCAAACAGGTGATGAGAGCAGTAGAAGAAAAAAGGACGTTTAAATGCTGCGTCCAGCTGAGGGAACCTATAAAGTCAACATTATAATTTTCTGTGGGTTCATCACTGTTAATGAATCCTTTCACATTATACATAGTCATTTTGCCTATTGGTAATGTAGAAATATTGGTAAGTGCAGCTTTAAACAGAATGAACACCACAGTTAATGTAGAAGTGTCAGACAGTATTTAAAGGCTGACTATGTTGTTTCAGGTCTTTTCATAGGACATGTTGACAATGAAGGCATTGTAGAACACCAGCATTACACACACACACACTGTGAGTCACTAATGTATTATTACTTGTATAATGTTTAGGGTGTATCTAGTGTTTCTCATGTTACTTGTTCTGCATCCACAGATTCATTTGCGCCAGTTCCACGGGACACGCTACGCCGCCATCAACCCCGCCATGGTGAGCGCCGAGGAGCTAGAGGTCCAGGAGAGCCACCTGAGCAAAAACCAAGACTCTGATGATGAGCAGTGAGA